>NW_027513631.1:979450-1305934 GCF_048772815.1 Callospermophilus lateralis
AGGATTGAATTCAGCACTGCTACCGCATGTTCATTGGAAAATATTAAACCATGTCCTCCAGGTAACATAGATGCAGACCCAGCTGTAATGGTCTCACTACAAGGAAGGTAAAGCTCCTGACAACAACATATATTTCAAGTGCTCAAACTCAGAGGCAGTTTCTCAAGAAGTCTTTATGCCAGCACAGCTCCATGTTTGTGGAGTGTTTACCCTGTCCCTTACTTTTGGAAACTACTCTACCACCTCCCAGGTTGTAAACTTTTGAGCATATTCCATTCCAGATATTTATTCCCAGATTTTCTAACTCTTGACTTTTAATGATGTACTACTTGGGACGAGGGTAATGTCAAGGCATTGTTCTGGATGAGAGTGGGAAAATTTTTGTGTAGCATATATTTGCATACACATTTGGTCCATTTTCCAATTTTCCATTCGAAATACTGAATACCGGACACTGACACCTAATCTACTAGACTCTGACTACTAATCCTAATAAGATGGAGAAAAACAACCCAAACAGAATAGAATTACAAGCATTTCAGAGGAGGCATGGTGTATAGTTGGACTTGCATTTTGCATTATATAAGGTAGGAGTTATACATCTAGTCAATTTTGTGTTGAAATAGTTCCCCATGTGTTTTTCTTTCGATTATTTTATTTTATTTTATTTTATTTTATTAGTTGGTTGTTCAAAACATAACAAATCTCTTGACATATCGTATTTTATACATTAGATTCAAGTGGGTTATGAACTCCCATTTTTACCCCAAATATGGATTGCAGACTCACATCGGTTACACATCCACATTTTACATAATGCCCTATTAGTAACTTGTATTCTGGTACCTTTCCTATCCTCTACTATCCCTGCTCCCCTCCACTCCCATCTTCTCTCTCTACCGAATCTACTGTAATTCATTTCTCTCTTTGTTTATTTTCCCATTCCCCTCACAACCTCTTATATGTAATTTTGTGTAACAATGAGGGTCTCCCTGCATTACCATGAAATTTACCTTTTCTCTACCTCCCCCCCAACTCACGTCTCTGTTTAATGTTAATCTTTTCTTCCTGCTCTTCCTCCCTGCTCTGTTCTTAGTTGCTCTCATTATATCAAATAAGACATTTGGTATTTGTTTTCTACGATTGGCTAGCTTCACTAAGCATTATCTGCTCTAGTGCCATCCATTTTCCTGCAAATTCCACGATTTTGTCATTTTTTAGTGCTGCATATTACTCCATGGTGTATAAATGCCACATTTTTTTAATCCATTCATCTATTGTAGGGCATCTGGGTTGGTTCCACAGTCTAGCAATTGTGAATTGTGCTGCTATGAACATCGATGTGGCAGTATCACTGTAATACGCTCTTTTAAGATTCAGGGAATAGTCCGAGAAGGGCAATAGCTTGGTCAAATGGTGGTTCCATTCGCAGCTTTCCCAGGATTCTCCATACTGCTTTCCAAATTGGCCGCACCAGTTTGCAGTCCCACCAGCAATGTACAAGAGTACCCTTTTCCCCACATCCTCAGCAGCACTTGTTGTTGTTTGACTTCCTAAAGGCTGTCAATCTTACTCTAGTGAAATGGTATCTTAGGGTGGTTTTGATTTTGATTTGCATTTCTCTGACTGCTAGAGATGGTGAGCATTTTTTCATGTACTTATTGATTGATTGTATGTCCTCCTTTGAGAAGTGTCTTTTCAGGTCCTTGGCCCATTTGTTGATTGGGTTATTTGTTATCTTATTGTCTAATTGTTTGAGTTTTTTGTATACTCTGGATATTAGGGCTCTATCTGAAGTGTGATGAGTAAAAATTTGTTCCCATGATGTAGGCTTCCTATTTACCTCTCTTATTGTTTCTTTTGCTGAGAAAAAACTTTTTAATTTAAGTAAGTCCCATTTGTTGATTCTTGTTATTAACTCTTGTGCTATGGGTGTCCTATTAAGGAATTTAGAGCCCGACCCCACAATATATAGACCAGAGCCAACTTTTTCTTCTAACACATGCAGAGTCTCTGATTTGATATCTAGCTCCATGATCCACTTTGAGTTAACTCTCTTGTGCATGGCGAGAGGAGGGGATTAAGTTCCATTTTGTTGCATATGGATTTTCAGTTTACCCAACACCATTTGTTGAAGATGCTATCCTTCCTCCATTGCATGCTTTTAGCTACTTTATCAAATATAACATAGTTGTAGCTTTGTGGATTAGTCTCTTGTGTCCTGTATACCGTACCACTGGTCTACCCGTCTGTTTTGGTACCAGTACCATGGTGTTTTTGTTACTATTGCTCTGTCATATAGTTTGAAATCTGGTATCACTATACCGCCTGATTCACATTTCCTGCTTAGAATTGCTTTTGTATTTCTGGGTCTTATATTTTTCCATATGAATTTCATGATTGCTTTCTCTATTTCTACAAGAAATGCCATTGGGATTTTGATTGGCATTGCATTAAACCTATAGATAACTTTTGGTAATATCGCCATTTTGATGATGTTAGTTCTGCCTATCCATGAACAGGGTATATTTTTCCATCTTCTAATATCTTCTTCTACTTCTTTTTTTAGGGTTCTATTGATTTATTGTATAAATCTTTCACCTCTTTTGTTGGGTTGATTCCCATGTATTTAATTTTTTTGAGGATGTTTTGAATGAACTGCTTTTCCTCATTTCCGTTTCAGAAGATTTGTTGCTGATATACAGAAAGGCCTTGGATTTATGCGTGTTGATTTTAGATCCTGCTACTTTGCTGAATTCATTTATTAGTTCTAGTAGTTTTTCTTGTAGACCCTTTTGGGTCTTCTATGATTCTATAGAATCATGTCACCAGCACATAGTGATAATTTATGTTCTTCTTTTCCTATTCTTATGGCTTTGATTTCTTTCGTCTAATTTCTCTGGCCAGTGTTTTGAGAACTACATTGAATTGAAGTGTGGATAGAGGGCATCCTTGTCTTGTTCCAGATTTTAGAGTGAATGCCTTCAATTTTTCTCCATTCAGAATGATCCTATCCTGAGGCTTAGCATAGATAGCTTTTACAATGTCGAGGTAAGTTCCTGTTATCCCTAGTTTTTCTAATGTTTTGAACATAAAGGGATGCTGTACTTTGTCAACTGCTCTTTCTGCATCTATCAAGATGATCATATGGTTCTTATCTTTAAGTCATTTGATGTGGTGAATAATATTTATTGATTTCCATATATTAAAACATCCTTGCATCCCAGGGATGAATCCTACTTGATCGTGGTGCACAATTATTTTTTATGTGCCTTTCAATACGATTCTCCAGAATTTTACTGAGGATTCTTGCATCTAGCTTCATCAGAGATATTGGTCTGTACTTTTCTTTCTTTGAGGTGTCTTTGTCTTGTTTCAGAATAAGGGTGATGTTGGCCTCATAGAATGAATTTGGCAGAGCTCCCTCTTTATCTGTTTCTCGAAATAACTTGAAAAGTATTGGTATTAATTCTTCTTTAAAGGTTTTGTAAAATTCCGCTGTATACCCATCTGGTCCTGGGCTTTTCTTGGTTGGTAGTCTTTTGATTGCTTCCTCTAAATCATCCATTGATATTGGTATGTTTAAATTGTGTGTATCCTCCTGACTCAGTCTGGGCAAATCATGTAACTTAAGAAATTTACCGATGTCTTCATATTTTCTATTTTATTGGAATATAGGTTTTCAAAATAATTTCTAATTGTCTTCTGTATTTCTGTAGCATCTGTTGTGATATTGCCTTTTTCATCCTGTATGTTTGTAATTTGAGTTCTCTCTCTTCTTCTCTTCATTAGCATGGCTAAGAGTCTGTTGATCTTATTTATTTTTTCGAAGAACCAACTTTTATTTTTGTTAGTTTTTTCAATAGTTTCTTTTGTTTCAATTTCATTGGTTTCCACTCTGATTTTAATTATTTCTTGCCTTCTGCTACATTTGCTGTTGTTTTGCTCTTCCTTTTCTAGGGCTTTTAGATGAAGTGTGAGCTCATTTATTTGTTGGTTTTTGCTTTTTTTGATGAATGACCTCCAGGTGATGAATTTCCCTCTTAAAATTGCTTTCATTGTGTCCCATAGATTCCGATTTGTTGTGTCTGTATTTTCATTTATCTCTAAGAATTTTTTGATTCCCTCCTTTATGTCTTCTGTAACCCATGGATTATTCAGTAACATATTGTTTATTTTCCTAGTGATGTAGGATTTTTCCTTCCTTCTTTTATCATTGATTTACAGTTTCATTCCATTATGATCAGATAAAATGCATGGTATTATCTGCACCTCTTTATATTTACTGAGTGTTGCCCTATTGCATAATATATGCTCTATTTTTGAGAGGGATCCATGTGCTGCTGAAAAAAAAGTATATCCACTTGATGATGGTTGATATATTCTATATATGTCAGTTAAGTCTAGGATATTGATTGTGATATTGAGTTCTATATTTTCTTTATTCAACTTTTGTTTGGAGGATCTGTCTAATGGTGAGAGAGGTGTGTTGAAGTCACCCATAATTATTAGGTTGTGGTCTATTTGATTCTTGAACTTGAGAAGAATTTGTTTTATGAACATTGCAACACCATTATTTGGTGCATAAATATTGATAATTGTTATGTCTTGTTGGTGAATGGTTTCTTTTAACAGTATATAATGTCCTTCTTATCCCTTTTGATTAACTTAGTCTTGACTTCGATTTTATTCTATATGAGGATGGCCACCCCTGCTTGCTTACGAGGACCGTGTGCATGGGATAAATTTTCCCAACTTTTCACCTTCAGCCTGTGTATGTCTTTTCCATTCAGATGTGTCTCCTGGAGGCAACATATTGTTGGATTTGTTTTATTAATCCAAGTTACCACCCTATGTTGCTTTATTGGAGATTTTAAGCCATAAACGTTTAGAGCTACTATTGATTTATGGTTTGTACTTCCAGCCATGTTTAATAATTTATCTTTGTTTTTAATTTACTTTGTTTCTCCATGATTAGCTTTCCCCCTGCACTCTGTCATTACCCAGTCACTTCCCACTGATGGTTTTGGTTGTTGTTTTTCATTTCTTCCTCATGTAGTGTTTTTCTCAAGATGCTTTGCAATGCTGGTTTTCTGGCTGCAAATTCTTTTAGCTTTTGTTTATCATGAAAGATTTTTATTTCATTTTCGTACCTGAAGGTTAATTTTGCTGGATCCAGAATTCTTGGTTGGCATCCATTGTCTTTCAGTGTTTAAAATACGTTGTTCCATGATCTTCTCGCTTTCATCAACTGTGATGAAACATCCTTTGTTAACCTTATTGATTTACCCCTGAATGTAGTCTGCCTCCTTTTTCTTGTAGCTTTTAATATTATCTCTTTGTTCTGTATATTAGATATGTTTATAACAAATGTCTTGGTGTTGGTCTACTGTGATTTTTTGTGCTCAGTGTCCTCTATGAATCTACAATTTGTATATTCGTTTCTTTTTTTATTTCTGGAAAGTTTTCTGTAATTATTTCATTCAGTAGGTTACTCATTCCCGTGGTTTGAATCTCTGGACCTTCCTCTATCCAGATGACTCATAAATTTGGTTTTTATATGTTATCCCATACCTCTTGGATGATTTTCTCGTGATTTTTTACCAGCCTTTCTGAGTTGGCTAGACTCTTTTCAAGATGATATATTTTGTCTTCATTATGTGACATTCTGTCTTCTACTTGCTCCACTCTTTTAGTAATTCTCTCAATTGAGTTTTTAATTTGGTTTATCGTTTCCTTCATTTCTAGAATTATTGTATGATTTTTTTTTATTATCTCTATCTCCGTATAAAGATGCTTAACTTCTTTTTTTTAATCTGTTCATGTAATTCATTTTCAATGTGTTCTTTCACTGTTTGGATTTGCTGTCTCATATCTTCTTTAAGGTTCCATTCCATCTGTCTAAGGTATTCCTTGAGTTCTTTATATGATCATTTTTCTGATGACTCTAGGTCCTCCTGAGTATTTAGGCTGTCCTTCATTGTTTGTACTCTTTTTCTTTCTTGCTTTCTTATGCTGCTCATGTTACTTCTTGTTCTGTTTGAGTGCTGAGTTACTGATTAGTCTTATAAATTTATTTCATGCTTGGGAGGAAAGATATTAGAAGGGAAGGGAAGAAGTCAATAAGAGAATGAGAGTAGGCAGGTAGAATTCAAGGAAGGGGGAAAAAGAAAATTGAAAAGAAATGAAAAGACAAAAGAAAAAAACAGAAAATAAAGAATGAAAGAAAAATTAAAAAAATAATAATAATAATAAAAAAATGAAAATTATAATTTAATAATAATAATAATAATAATAATTAATAATAAAATAAAGAAATTTAAAAACATAAAAACATTAAAAAAGTTAAAGAAAAACAACAACAACAAGAATGAAAATGAAAGAAAAAGAAAAAAAAACAAAAAAAACCCAAATTTAAAAAATAAATAAATAATGATAATAATAAATGCAGTCATAGAGTTTGATTAACTTCTCTTCCAATAGGTGGTGCTGTGCCCACTGGGCCGAGGTTCTCCTCTCAGTAGGTGGGAACCAATCACTATGCAGCTGCTCTTCCTTCCAGACTGGGCGGGTGTCCAATCCTGACACCGTAGGGCCTTCTCTTGTGTTTCCTCAAGCCATGCCCTGCTCACCTGCGACGCTCACCACAATACTGGCAACACGCCAGGTCTGCTGCTCCTGGGAGACCTGTTTTTATGAATACCTGGGCACACTCTCCCGGTTTGCTTCCCTCAGACCCTAAGTTTGTAGAGCTTGGGGCTGAGATCCCCAAGCGAATTTGTTTGCCCTCCGGGAGCCACGCCCCAGTAGCTGGTGCAAGAGACCTCAGTTGTCAGCACTGGTGGGAGCGGTAGCCTGGAGTTCTGTGCCACAAGTCCCGCGCCACTCCTGATTTTCTCGGTCTGGCTATCGTGCTCATGGTAGAGCTGAGAGGGACCCTTACGGGAGAGCTGGGAGGGGCCCTTAAGGATTCCCTGCTGTGTGGAGAGAGATGGCTAGGGAATTACAAACCTGTCGCGCTGGTTTCAATGAAGTTATCTCCTCCATCCTTGACGTCAGTTCTATGCCATGGTGGTATCCCATGCAAATGGTGATCATTCGTTCCCTTTGCCGGGTGACCGATGCAACTGGTGGGTCCTGACTGTCTCTCCCATGCCCCGTTTCAATCCTTTGGCCACTGCCTATGAAGGCTAGGTTGGCTTCTACCTCTGTAAGTTCAGAAGGGCAGACCAGTTATTTCAGCTGGATCGTTTGTGCTGAGTCACGAAACACAGGCAAACCAGAGGTTGAATGCAACCGATCCGGGCTCGGTGTGTGTTCTGCGTGGCCCAGACTGTTCACCCCAGATTCATGTCAGTGCATCATTGCCTAGTGATCCTGAGCAAACAGTATTTAGACAGTTTATGACTCCCTATTCCAGCGCAGCTGAAGAGGTCAGAGACTTGATCTCTCCATACCCGCCGCCATTTTGGATATCTCTCCATGTGTTTTAAAGTTAACAAATATGTGAATTCCTATCTCCCTTTCTCTGTAGCCTATTCAGCAGATGTGTTTTGATATGCACATATAGAATCCTAACTTGTATCACATGTACATTCTTGTGAGGTGGCTGACTTGGCAGACACAAATTGTGAGAAGAGATCACTATCCTAAACACTGCTGGAACTAAAAATTCAACCAATGGGTGAGCTTCCTAGTTGAACAACATTATACATAAATCCATGTTCAGTAAATTGAATATTTTTGGATCTGTGGATGATATATATATCTCGATCAATTACGATTGGCATATCTATTGCTACTTTTGAATGTCTGTGTGTGTGTTTCGTTATATATATATATATATATATATATATATATATATATATATATATATATATATATATATACAATCTCCAGATTTTTAAAATATGAAATATATGTGTCTTATATACACTCCCTAAATTCATTCATGTTCACGTATGTTGATTTATAATCAACTTTTCACAATATTATTCTCAGAAATATTCATCCACCTGAAATACATATTTGTTTTCTAGTACTGAAAACTAACTTCAGTGAATGGTACATATATATCCTAATATTTCTAGAGTTACTGTCCCAGTTTAACATCAAGGCAAGTAGATTCCTATGGTACATGATTTGTATTTTTACGTTCATTTTTATTCAAAACTGGTACATTACTATTTCTTAAGTTTATGCACATCATAGGATATATATTTTATCCACAAGTTCGCAAATTTATACGAATTTGTTTCACTTTCAATCACTTCCTGCTTCAGGACACATGTATTCTTCCATCTTTCTTGACTGGTCTCTTCCTGAGACCTCTTTCAAAACACATTATTTTCGATTTCCATAATGACTTTTGAAGCAAAACTCACATCCCCTTCATGATAAATTATAACTCTGATATTTCCAATGGATGTATAACTGGTTGGAATGAATGATTGTATACCAATATCAGATTTCTTATATATTTTCAGATATCAATTCAATCCATTATTTAGAGTAAAACCAGTTATATTATTAATTCACAGTATGGTCTATGCATGCTTTTTCTTTATATTCATAGACACAGTGTACACCTCTTTGTACCCCCAATACTAATTTATATGTCTTCAAAATATTGCTCCCAGAAATGGTGGAAGAAATACGCATGTCACCTGATCTACATATACATTTTATCACAGAAATATTCTGGACACAAAATGCAAAGATCACACTTATGATTGTACCAAAGCCTAAATGGACAGTAAATATGGATTACTAAAATCATCCATGTTCAAGTTGCCTAATGCTCTCAAATGTCAATCCTATTGGTGACTACATATTTGTTTCCTCTTAAGATTATATATTCAAACTCAACCCGATTGAAAATGTTTAATCCTATCCCTCACTTTATACATTGCCTGATTTCATAATGTCTCTATTGCCATCTGCTTTCTTACATATTTTCCACAGTTCACCACTGTGACTGAACCTTCACATGTGCTGACATTTGCTTTCACACTCTAATTGATAACTTATTGCTGAAGAAGTTTTTTTCCAAATCCTATACTCACTCTTCTTCCTAAACCTACTGACTATCTTCCTAATCCTACTGACAATCCCTTTTTGACTGGATATTCTCTTCTACATTCAATCATCCATCGTACAAGGTCTTATGCCATTGTATATTGATTTATCTGAGACATCTGTGAGAACGTAATTCAATGGTAAGTATCCCAATCAAGGGCCCAATGATTTTCTGAGCTTCAAATCTTACTTAGATTTATTTTTTCATACATGTATTTCACCTCTATATTCTTATAAATATCGCATGTTCCCAATACCATTAATCATCCAGCAGAATGATTCCTAAGCCAAATGGAAAATATTATTCACCCTAACCATACACTGTTCCCTCAATCTCATTTTACAGAAGAGCAGGGACAGTGTTGGTCTTACAATACACAAATGTAGTGGATCTTCCATCTGCTGAGAACCTCAAAGCTCCATGCAGAAATGATCCCTGGAGAAGATGTAGGCAGCTATGAAAGACCTGAGAGAGCAAAAATCATCTTCCATGGCAAACAACCTGGTCAGGATGAAGGGTTGCATCAGAATCAGTCAATCTCTCCTTAATGTAGAGAAGATGGACAAAACCATGCCTGTGTGGAGAGCTGTTACCATTTGCCTACAGGTGATATACCATTCTACCATGTGAAAGTGTGACAGGAAGTAGGGGCAGCCTCCATCTCATGGTACCGTTGGAAGCAATTGTTATGATAAAGTGGTTGCTAAGGCAGTGATCTCATTCAGTTCCTGAAGAAAGTGATCTCATCTCACTTCCTTGGTGATGGAACTCTCTGAACTTGGGATACAGAAAGCCAGGCACCCAGAGCCAGTCCCAGTCCTAGTCCCAGTGGTCTCACTTTTTTGGATTAACCAAGGACAGAGTCAGTCTTTCTTGGTACCTACTGATGTGAGGATGGCCAAATGCCAGGAAAGCTCGGAAGAGGGGCTCTTCCTGAGAAAGCAGGTAGTGGCTCAATCCTGGCTCCTGACAACTTCACAGAGTTGGCCAAGAAGGCCAGATCTGAGACAGGACAGGCCATTTTGGGGGATCATAGTATGACCCATCAGTCAGAGCACACACCGGACAGTCACAGACCTATTGAAGGGAAGGAGGTGCCATTGTGGGTGTGGGTGTGGGTTTGTGGTTTTGTCTCATGTTCTGAGAATAGGTAGAAAAGGCGGTTTGTTTGATTTGGAGTGAACAGTTTCTAGTAAGTCGTTTGACAGCGGAAGTGTTTCTATGTCTGTGTATCCCACTGTGTTTGTACTTGTACACATTAGAAAAGAGAATGCATTAATGGATGTGTCCTGTCTCGTAGAAAGCTTCCCAGCATTCATCCAGCCCAATTTATGAATTGACGATGGCTTGCCTTATTGATGGGCAATACCTGCTACCTTCCTAAGTTGCTGTTTTCTTCCTGAATTATGGCCACTTTCCAGAATAGGCTCATGGTTTTGTGTCCAAGATATGTACTACCTCCAAGCTCGGTGAAATGGCCATGTACTGGATAGCTGAAGGGAATGGCGAGCATCTCAGAAAACTCAGATATCAGTGTGACCAGTAAAGTCTCAGTGGAGAATCCCTGCTTTGGGCCATTTGCTTACCTATTGTTCTGTTGCCCTGAGAGTCAGGAAGGTTTTTGTCTCAGGCCACAGCTTTTTGAATCCTGAAGAAAAGATTTTTCAAATGGAAATTAATAGGATTCACCTTTGGCTCTTTTCTTAATTGATTTGGAAAGAGGTGTGTCTGAATCAGCCTCTTGGCCCAGTGTGATTCTTTGACTTAGATACTCAGCACCTGATGGATCTAAAGAAAGATCCCATGTGTGCATCCAAATCCAAAATGGCAAAAAAGAGCAGTCATTGTGGATGAAGTCTTTTGCCTTCCTCTGTAAGGTTTCTGAATTCCATCAAGTGAGAATAGGGATCATTTGGGTCAAATGATTTCTTCAAATTAATTCAGAAGCTTTCCAATAGGTGCTTGGGTTTTCTCATCTCTCCAATTTACATAAAGAATGTGTACCCGACACTCGGTAGGCCTCAAATTGGTGAAGCAGAGCAATATTAAGGTCAGGCCTATTTGATCACTCCTGGTACACAGGAAGGATGTACAGGCCACCAGGAATTTAGTCAAATGAGGACAACGGAGCTTATTTTGGACACTGTCTTGGGCTATGCTAATGCTCTCAAATGTCAATCCTATTGTTGACTTCATCTTTGTTTCTTCCTAAGCTCATACATTCAACCTCAACCCTGTAGAAAATATCTAATCCCATAACTCACTTTATTCTTTTCCTGATTTCCTAATGTCTCTATTGATATCTGCTTTTCTACATATTTTCCCCTGTTCATCATTGTGACTGACTCTTCACTTGTGTTGATATTTACATTGACTCTCTAACCAAAACCCTATTGGCAAAGAACTTTTGTTCCAAATCCTATACTCACTTTTCTTCCTAAACCTACCAACTATCTTCCTAATCCTACTGACTATAACTTTTTGAATAGATGTTCTCTTCTACATTTAATCATCCAAGTAAAGTTTGGGAGAGTGCCGGAGAAAGAGACCACCAAGAGACTATCTCATGCAACTGCAAAGGTTTTATTGGGGGTCCAGCATGCTGGGGCTCAGAGCTCACTTGAATAGAGCAGAGAGACCTGACAACAGCTTAAGCAGAGCTTATATACTTTCCTTGCAGAGGGCAGGGATGGAAGTTCATTGATGGGTCAGGGAGAGTGGATGGTTTGTATTCAACTGGGTGAGGGAGTACATTCTGCAGTTTGGTAATTGGGGACAGCATATTCTGGGAACAAGATTAGCAAACAGTTCTCAAGATTTCAACAGTGTTTTCTTACGCATACAGAAAAACAGGAAGTGACAAGTACATATTTTATTAACCTTTCATTCCCCACTTCTTCTTCTGGCTACTTTTAATCATAAAAGTGATCATTGTGGGGTGTCACATTCTATGTCTGCTAGTGGGGTATTACCATAAGTTTAATTTGTCCAATTTGAGCTTGGAGAAAACAAATTACACGGTTGAGAAAACAGGGTTTTATAGTTAGCAATAATATGAGGATTATTATTGGACTGGCTAGGGTTGATAAAAACGTAGTTAACCAGGGGGACTGTGTAAAAAAAGACTCAAACTACCATTCTTGGGCCTCTGTCTCTCTCGTTGTCGCTCTTCAAGGCATCTTTTTAATTTACTCATAGATTTTTTTTACAACTCCAGTATTGTAGACATAAAAACAACATTCTTCCCTCAATGAAGCACAAAGGCCCCCTTCTCTCATGAAAAGGAGGTCCAACCCTCGACTGTTCTGTAAAACAACTTCAGAGAGAGAGGTTAAAGATTCGTTCAAAGCTTTGATGGAGGTTTCTAATATCTTTAATTTTTGATCTATTGCTGCTTTGGGTCATTTGTTGTGTCCCATGGGCCAGAGCAATGGTTCCCGTGACCTACCCTGCAGTAACTACTATTCGTAATAGAATGGCTAAGGTGAGGGACATATGTTTTCAGCGGAACCGTGTTCTATGCCCCCCTCTTTGATCTTCAAATGAACCTGCATCATGATAGAGCACTCTGGGAAACATCTGCACCATTACACAATTAATCACATCTGTTGACCATTTCATGAAAACATAAACAGTGTTTAAGTATATAGAATTATACTGTTGTAGGGACGGACAAGGCAAGGCACCTAAGATAGCACCAAAGACAGGAAAACAGTCTTTTTTGGTTGCAACCAGATTCAGGGGGCATTGCTTCTGTTGTAATCAATTAATCCCCTGAAACCCAAGTTTAGGTAGTTTCAGAATTTTGTACACAACACGTAAGGAAAGGGGCTCAGAAGTTCACAGTCTGCAGAAGTTCACAAAAAGCAGTTTTCGTTTCTGTTTTTTCCTCAGTTTGGGGCAAGTTAACTTTTCAAGGACACCTATGTGGGGGAGAGCTTTTTCTTCCCTTTCTTTTTTTTCAACCTGCCAGCTGTTTCCATGCAGCCCAGTTTGTAACTTCTTTATCTTAGAAATGTACCCATCTCTGTGAAGCCCCAGCTCAAGGCCAGAGGCCTTTTTTTCACATATTTTGTGAAAAACTATTAAGGGTGTGTCTAGATTAGGAGTGCTGTTTTTTTTTAGCCAGTTTCCAAGGAGACCAGGGCAACACAAAAATAGGAAGTTTATCTACAGTGATCTCTTTTATAGGGACTCTTTTGCTGAAAGTCGTAAATCAGCCATGGTGAAGACTTCTGGAGAAGGTTAATTAAGACTTTTCTGTGGACCTGGTACAGAGGGGGACGACTTGGAAGGCAGGGATGAGAGCAACTTCCGTGGATCTGAGAATGAGGAAGGAGAGATGTAAAAGAATATTGGGAGAGGGCTTTCGGATCTTAATAGCAAGAAAAATTTGAGCAGTAGAACAGATAGAACAGAGGGGGAAACGGGAGTGAGTATCCCAAAAAGCCTGTGAGGGACTTTAAATTTTTAGTAACCTGTTTTCAGTGATGACAAAGCAACATTAAAGGCCATTTTCATTACATTTTGGATAAGGGTCTGAGGGTTCTCCTCAGTGGGTTTGAGCTTTGCATTAGCTGGTAAGAGGACCTGGAGGGACCCAGTGCGGGCACTGACAGGAGAAGAGAGTAGTGAGTGAGTGGAGTGGTACCTCAGTACCTGCTACCTCAGCAAGGGGGCAATGGTCTGAGAACTGGCGGAGATTTGGGTTTTTGATCTAGATATTGGAGGGCAGAAATCAAGTTGCTGAGGTGGGAGTGACAGCAGAGAGTCTGGAGCAGAAGGCTGAGGGTAAGCATCTATTGGAGAAGCATAGTTCAGGATGTGAGCAAAGGAGGGAGAAGGCCTCCACATAGGGGAATCTCCTTTTACCCTTTTGAGCACTTTCAGAAGTTTAAAAGGTCACACAGAATTTGAGGATATAGAGACCCCTCTTGGGGCCATCGGTTTTGGTTATCTAATTGGTAATATGGCCAATGCTGTTTACAGAATTTGATGAGGAGTTTGGGTTCCATCTGGCAGTCCCTGTATGCTCACAGCCCCATGACTTACAGAAGAAGTCTGCTCTCCCCCCTGCACAGCCGTGACTGTTTGTGGCTTTGATACTCCGCCGGGCAAACATAGTAATCTAGGCTAGCCAACCTGCATCTGGCTCACCTGTCCCTACATCCATAATGTTTGTTTCCATTTTCTATGGTACCGAAGGGATTTAATGGAATTTTAGTGGGATCCTCTTCATCAGGGATATCTCAATAGGAAAGACCTATAGCCAGCTGACAAATGTCTGGGTGGAGAGATGGCCACCAGGTCCATAAGGGGGCTGTATGTGAGATAGACCATACCTCTTTTCCAGTAGGATTTGTGATCAGCCATCGCTGCTTAAGGGGCTGATGAGGGTTAAGACTACTGGTCGTCAAGGGGAGAATAATTGTCTTCCAGGATCTTCTTGACAACCATTTGCTCTGTTTCTATTTTTTTTCTTTTTTCTTTCTTTTTTTTTTTTTGTGGGGAAGGCTTCAATCCGTCCTGAAAATGTATCTTCAAAGACTAGAAGATATTTAAGTCCATACCTTGCTGGCTTAATTTCAGTAAAGTCCACTTCCCAGAATTTTCCTGGTATGGTTGCTCGTAGGTGCTTTCCTGCAGGAAGCTTGGAAGGGTAAGTATTAACCAATTGATGGACCTGACAGGCTTTTGTTACCCATTCAGTTATTTTCTTTCACTGTGAGTCGGTTAGTGGAAAACTCTGTTCTTGATCTTTTAGGAATGAATGCAGTTTCTTTGAACAAAGATGAGTGAGTTGATGAACATTTGCTACTGACATAGTTAGAGCCATGATTATAGGAGTATTTACTGAAGGATTTAGAAATTCCACTTGGGGGCCTTCAGGGTTAAAAGTTATTTTGGCCCAGAGCTTGGTGAGCAGATCTCTGCCCATCAATGGGGCCGGGCATTCTGGGATTACTAGGAAGGAGTGATGGATTTATCCTTTCCCCTGGTCCATGGTCCCCTTAGTTGTCAAAGTCTGATATTTACTGCATTTAGACCCTGGAATTAGAGACCTTTTATTTGATAGAGGGCCCAATGGGGCCTTAAGGGCTGAGTATATTGCCCCTGTATCTACTTCAAAGTTTACTGGGGTCCCCTCCACTTCAAAAGTTACCCTGAGGTCGGGGAGAGGATCTGAGCCCCGACTTTCTTAGTCATCCTCCAGAGTCAGAATGTCTGGCTGGCGTGGCTGTCTCTTTCTAGGGCACTCTTTGGCCCAGTGTCCTTTTTCTTTAGAGTAGGCACATTGATCTGAGGCCAGGGGTGGCCTCTAGTGTGGGCCCAGGTATCCCTTTCTGTCTCCCTGTTTCTTAATTTCTGGCCTGTTTGTTGTTGTGACCAGGACCTTAGTCAATGCCTTAGTCTGTCTTTTGCTTCTCTCATCCTCCCTTTGCTCCCTTCTCTTCCTCTGTTTCACTCTTATTGTATACCTTGTTGGCTTCTCTAACTAAATCTCTCAAAATCATATCTTGTAATCCATCTAAGCATTGTAACTTTCTTTTAATATCTAGGGCAGCTTGCCCAATAAAGGCCATTGTGACAGATGCCTTTTGATCCTCTGCCTGAGGATCGAAAGTAGTATATCTCCTATATGCCTCCATAGTTCTCTCTAGGAACATAGAGGTAGATTCACCAGGCCCTTGAATAATCTCTCTTACCTTGGCCAAATTAGTTGGTCGCCTAGCGGCCACTAAGATACCCACTATTAGAGCCCGGTGATAAGTGGACAGATGCTCCCTACCTTCAAATATGTTGGGGTCCCACTTGGGTCGTTTCAAGAGAAAGCCGGCTTTGATTATGTTGGGAAGTTGTGTTGGTCACCCCTCTAGTCCGAGGATATTGTTTTCTAGCATCCAGGAGGATTCTCTTTTGTTCCTCTGTCATGAAGAGAGTCCCTATGAGTTGTTGGCAGTCATCCCAAGTAGGCTGGTGTGAAAACATCAATGACTCAACCAGACCTGAGAGCCAGGTTGGGTCCTCGGTAAAAGGAGGATTGTTATTTTTCCATTTATATAGGTCTGAAGAGGAGAAGGCCAATTCTCGTAGGCTTGCATTTTTCCTCCATGGCCGTTGTCAATCATTGGCCCATAGGAATGGAGGGAGAGCAACACGGGAGTTTCAGGGTTTTAAATCATTTGATGCTGTCGAGTTCCTTTAGCCAGGCCAGCTTCCTCCAGGGGAGGAGGGGCTGTGTGTGCTGCAGGGGAGTTATCTGGAGTGCACTGGGCTGGCTTATCTTTCTCCAATGGCGGAGAGGCTGAGTCAGCAGCAGGGGAATCACTTAGAGGGTGTTGGGGGTTGTGGGATGAGGGTAGAAGATAAGGAGGGGGATGAGAGTCCAGTAGAGTCAAATCTTGTGACTCAGGGAGAACAGAGGGTGGAGGAGGAGGATGAGCAGAGGGTTTGAGAGATCGTGGGGAAAAGAGTAGGAGCGGGGACATGGCAAGGAAAGGCTTCACCCATGGAGGAGGAGATTTGCAGAGGTCCTGCCAAGTTAAGATATATGGCTGTTGATCGGGATGGCTATGTGGCCCTGGCTGTAAGACAATATCTCTGACTTATTAAATTAGTGCGAAGTAGAAAGATCCTTCTAGGGGCCATCCGAATGCAAAGGTGGGCCATTCTGAGGCACAGAGAGTCTGCCAGGTCCAGCGTTTTACTGAAAAAGAAAGATTCTGAGCCCTTAAGCGGACTTTGGTCCAGTGATCAAGGTCAGAGACAGAGGCATTGAAGTGACCTGTCCCATAATGAAAGATACACAAACAGTAAAAGCAACTCTCACGAAATAGACAAGACAAGATAATAAAGACAGGCAATGAACGTCCAACACTGAGACCAAGACTGAGCAGCCGGCAAAACCCGATGGGCTGGCAATACCGAATCTGAAACAAAACATCACTGAGTCGAGGAGACTATTGTTCCTTGATTCCCGAGTCCTCTGTGGCGTCCCCCAGAGCCTGTGGCTCTGTGACACATCTGCCAGCCACCGTCAAAGAGAGCTCATGCAACTTCATCAACAGCCATTTTGCCAAGCCCTAACCTGAAACCTGAAACCAGAAAGAGGCGCCTTACTTTCCCTGAGAGTAGCCCATTGAGGTCTCTCTTCCACCCCTGCCGGATCTCGAAGGAACCTCCATATATAAAGGTCGGGAGAGCGTTGGGGAAAGAGACCACCAAGAGACTCTCTCATGCAAAAGCAAAGGGTTTATTGGGGGTCCAGCATGCTGGGGCTCAGAGCTAATTTGAATAGAGCAGAGCTCATATACTTTCCTTGAAGTGGGCAGGGAGGGAAGTTTATTGATGAGTCTGGGCGAGTGAGCAGTTTGCATGCAACTGGGTGAGGGAGTACATTCTGCAGTTTGGCAGTTGGGGACAGCACATTCTGGGAAAAAGATTAGAAAACAGTTCTCAAGATTTCAACAGTGTTTTATTAAGCATACAGAAAAACAGGAAGTGACAAGTACCTATTTTATTAACATTTCACAACCAACTATACTTTGCCAGATTTCCTAAAGTCTCTATTGATATCTGCATTCCTACATATTTTCCCCAGTTCTGCATTGTGACTGATTCTTCACATGTTCTGACATTTACATTCACTGTATACCCGAAACCCTATAGCTAAAGAACTTTTGGTCCAAATCCTATACTCACTCTCCTATATAAACCTACCGACTATGTTCCTAATACTACCGATTACTCCTTTTTGACTGGAAGTTCTCTTTTACAATCAATCATCCAAGTTACAAGGTCCTATGCAATTATATATCAATTTATCTGAGACATCTTTTCAGAACATAATTCAAAGCAAAGTATCCCATCTGTGCAGAAAATAAATCAAAGCTTAATACCGAAATCAAGGGCTCAATGCTTTTCTGGACTTCAAATCTTACCTAGATTTCTGTTTTCATACTCATATATTTCACCTATATATTCTTATAAATATTGCAGGTTTCCAATACCATTATTCATCCAGCAGAATGATTTCTATTCAAAATAGAACCTGTTATTAACCCTAACCATACACTGTTCCCTCAATCTAACATAAGAGAAGAGCAAGGACAGAGTTGGTCTTAAAATACAGGAATGAAGGAAATCTTCCAACTGCTGAGAAACTAAAAGGTCCATGCACAAATGATCTCTAGAGAAGATGTAGGCAGCTATGAAGGAACTGAGAGAGCAAAAGTCATCTTCCTTTGCAAACAACATGGTCAGCATGAAGTGATGTGTCTGAATCAGCCTCTCTCTTCTTTATGTAGAGAAGAAGGACCAAACCAGGCCTGTGTGGAGAGCTGTTCCCAGTTACCAATGCTTGATATACCATCCTAACTTGTGAAAATGTCACATAAAGTAGGGGAAGCCTCCATTTCATGGGACCTTTGGAAGTAAATGTTAAGACAATGTGGTTGCCAAGGCAGTGACCTCATTCAGTTCCTGAAGGAAGTGACCTCACCTCACATCCTTGGTGATGGAACTCTCTGAACTTGGGATCTAGGAAGCCAGGCACACAAATCTAGTCCCAGTCCAAGTCCCAGTGGTCTCACTTCTTTTGATTTACCAAGGACAGAGTCAGTCTTTCTTGCTACCTACTGATGTGAGGATAGCCAAATGACAGGAAAGATCTTAAGAGTGGCCTTTCCTGAGAAAGCAGTAAGTGGCTCACCGCTGTCTCCTGACAACTTCACAGAGTTGGCCAAGGAAACCAGATCTGAGACAAGACAGGCCATTTGATGGGAACATAGTATGGCCCAGCAGTCAGAGGACACACACGATAGTCAGAGACCTACTTTGAGGAAAGAGGTGCCTTTGTGGGTGTGGGTGTGTGTTTGTGATTTTGTCTAATGTTCTGAGAATAGGTAGGAAAGGCGGTTTGTTTGGTTTGGAGTGGACGGTTTCTAATAAGGGTTTTGACAAGGCGAAGGTTTCTATGTCTGTGTATCCCACTGTGTCCATGGTTGTAGACATTAGAAAAAAAGAATGCAGCAATTGATGTGTCCAGTCTAGTAGAAAGCTTACCAGCATTCTTCCTGCGCAATTTATGAATGGAATGCGGCTTGCCGTATGGATGGGTAACACCTGCTATCTTCCTAAGTTCCTGATTTCTTCCTGAATTCAGGCCACTCTCCAGAATTGGCTCATGGTTTTGTGTCCAAGATATGTACCACCTCCAAGCTCTGTGACATGGCCATGTACAGGATAGCTGAAGGGAATGGCGAGCATCTCAGAAAACTCAGATATCAGTGTGACCAGGAAAGTCTCAGTGGAGAAACCCTGCTTTTGGCCTATTGCTAACCTATTGTTCTGTTGCCCTGAATGTCAGGAAGGTCTTTGCCTCATGCCACCCCTTTGTGAAGACTGAAGAAAAAGTTTTCAAATGGAAATGAATGGGCATCTCCTGTGGCTCTTTGCTTAATTGCTTTGGAAAGGGATGTGTCTGAATCAGCCTCTTGGCCCTATGTGAGGTTGTGGCTCAGATTCTCAGCACCTGATGGATGTAAAGAGAGATCCCATGTGTGCATCCAAAACCAAATTGGTCAAAATAGCAGTCATTGTGGATGAAGTCTCTCGCCTTTATCTTTAAAGTTCTTGAACTCGATCAAGTGAGAATAGGGATCCTTTGGGTCAAATGAGTTCTTCAAAGACCTGCAGAGGTGCTTGTGTTTTCTCATGACTGCAAATCACATAAAACTATATACCTGATACTCAGTTTTCCACAAATTGGAGAAGCATAGAAGTATTAAAGTCTAGAATATTTGATCAATCCTGGTTCACATGAAGGGTGTCCAGACCACCCTGATGTTACACCAATGAGGGCAAGGGAGTTATTTTGGCCACTCTCCTGGACTCCGTCACTCATGGAAACCTACAGCCAGAGGTTATGATTAGTGTCTATACGGAAGAAGATGAGGGCCATATGGGAGTGTTTTGGTTTTAATTTTGGTCATTTGTGTCCATTTGGAAGACATGACTGAGAAAACCTGGGCTTGAACTCTGGTGTGATTCCCATTATAGACTGAGTTCTGGAACTGACTTCAGAGAAGTACTGCCATGAATTTTGTTGGGATTTTAGGAGGCCACCTATGAGAATCACCCTTGGAAACAGAGATCTAGGCCCAGGGTGGCTTTCCAAAGAGCCCGGGAAATCTCAGCCAGGATATCACATGATTTTATTCTGAAAGACTTGGCATACATAGTTGAGAGTCACAACACCCATGGACGTCACATTGTAGACCTCAATGGGCCTGGCTTCATGTGACCTTTTGGCCACTCTTTGGGAAGCCTTGCCTGTGAGAGTTCTCCAGAGAATTCATTGAAATGAGCTTCCTCAACATTTAATGGTTCCTGAATGAATTGAAAGCCACAGTGCCTCCAACGTCATCTTTGAAAAATGCCTTGATAAATACCATGAAATTTTTGAAATTTCCATGACCAGGTGGCACTGGAGAACCTTTGGATGTTGCTGATCATGAGTGTACCAGACAGTGCCTTGATTGACTGGGCTTCATGAAAATGGTGTAGAACAGAGATGCCAGTAAGTTGGAACCTGCTGAGTAATGTGCCTAGAGCAGTGGTGGGAAGGTGTGTGATAAAAAATTTGTTTTTGGGCTATGTGGATCTGCCATTGGCTTCCAAATGGCTTGTGACTGACATGGTGCAGCCAGCAGACCCTTACATGAAAAGGCATCTTGTTATATGGAGATGTTTCCGGGCAATGTTCAGAATCAGGTTGCTATGGACATGGGGCCAAGCTATGTGCGTTAGAAGCCTGGTTGGTGCATTCTCCTGCAGATGCTGACTCACCACACATGACAGATTTGCCTCCAGAACTGTGTCCCAGTTGAACTCCTTTAATTTCATGAAGCAATTGCCAAAGTCCCAGTGCAGCAGCAAGAAACACCACGAAAATAGAAGATGACCAAATGGCTTCACAGTCCACATGAAAAGACACTTATCCCCCAGTGGTCACCGTTTACTTACAAAGAGAGAATTCAGCACTGCTGCCTCATGTTTCTTTGGAAAATAAGAAACCATTTCCTCCAGGTCACATAGATGCAGACACAGATTTGATGGTCTCACTAGAAAGCAGCTAAAGCTCCTGACAACAACATATATTTCAAGTGCCCAACCTCAGAGGCAGTTTCTCAAGAAGTATTTAGGCCAGCAGAGCTCCATGTTTATGGAGTTGTAACCCTGTCCCATACTTTTGGAAACTCCTCTACCACTGCCAAGGTTGTAAACCCCTGAGCATATTCCATTCCATATATATATTCACAGATTTTCTAACTCTTCTCCTCTAATTGTGTCTTACTTTGGGCGAAGGTAATGTCAAGGAATTGTTCTGGATGAGAGTGGGAAGATTTTGTTTAGCACATATTTGTATACACATTGGATTCCTTTTTCTATTTTACATTTGAAATACTGAATCCCTGACACTAACACATACCCTAATAGATTCTGAGTACTAATCATAATATGATGGAGAAAAATAACCGAAACAGAATAGAAATACAAGCAGTTCAGAGGAGGCATGTTGTATTTTTGGACTTGCGTTTTGCATTATATAGGGTAGGAGTTATAAATCTAGTCCATTTTTAATTGAAATAGTTCTCCATGTTCTTTTAATGTTAACAAATATGTGAATTCCTGTCTCCCTTTCTCTGTAGTCTATTCAGCACATGTATTTTTATATGCACATATAGAATCCTACCTGGTATCACACGCAAATTTTCATGAGTTACATGACTTGGCAGATACAAACTGTGAGAAGAGATCACTCCTCCTAAACGATGTAGGAACTGAAAATTCAACCTATGGGGGAGCTTCCTAGTTAAAAAAAGTTATACATAAATCCATATCGACTAAAATGAATATTTTTGGATCTGTGGATGATATATATTTCACTGTGTAATTAGATTGGCATATATATATATATATATATATATATATATACTCTCCAGATATTTCATAATATTTAACATATGTGTCTTATTATACACTCCCTAAATTTATTCTTGTTCATATATGTGGATTTATAATCAAATTTTCACAAGATTATTCTCAGAAATATTCATTCACCTGAAATACATATTTGTTTCCTAGTATTGAAAACTAACTTCAGTGAATAGTGCATATAAATCCTAACATTTCTACAGTAACTAACCTAGTTTAATATCAATGCAAGTAGATTCCTATGGGACATGACATTTATTTTGAAGTTCATTTTTATTCAACACTGGTACATTTCTATTTCTTGAGTTTATGCACATTATAGCATATATATTTCATCCACACGTTCACAAATTTATAGGCATTTATTTCACTTTCAATCACTTTCTGCTTCAGAAACATGTATTCCTCCATGTGTCTGACTGGTCTTTTCATGAGACTTCTTTCCAAACACATTATTTTCGATTTCCATAATCACTTTTGAAGCAAAACTCACACACTCTTCATGATAAACCATAACACTAAGATTACAATTAGACGTATAACTAGTTGTTATGAATGATTCTATATCAATATATGATTTCTTATATATTTTCAGATATCAATTCAATCCATTATTTAAAGTGGAACAAGTTATATTATTTATTAACTGTATGATCTATTCATGCATTATCTCTATATTTATAGACACACGGTACACCTCGTTGTACCCCCAATACTAATTTATACATATTTTAAATATTGCTGCCAGAAATGGTCGAAGAAATACTCATGTCATCTGATCTACATATACATTTTATCACAGTAATATTCTGGACCAAAAAATCAAAGGTCACTCTTAAGATTGTACTAAAGCCTAAATGAAAAGTGAGCATGGATTACTAAAACCTTCCATGTCCAGGTTTCCTAATGCTCTGAAATGTCAATCGTATTGGTGACTACATATTTGTTTCTTCCTAAGATTATATATTCAACCTCAAGCCTGTTGAAAATGTCTAATCCTATCACTCACTTTATACTTTGCCTGATTTAGTAATGTCTCTATTTATGTCTGTATTCCTACATATTTTCCCCTGTTCATCATTGTGACTGACTCTTCACATATGCTGACTTTTACATTCACTGTCTACCCGAAACTCTATTGCTTAAGATCTTTTGCTCTAAATCCTATACTCACTCTTCTTTCTAAACCTACTGACTATCTTCCTAATCCTACCGACTATCTCTTTTTGAGTGGATGTTCTCTTCGACATTCAATCATCCAAGGTACAAGCTCCTATGCCATTGTATATAGATTTATCTGAGACATTTTTGCAGAACATCATTCAAAGCTATGTGTACCAATTAAGGGCCCAATGCCCTTCTGGGCTACATATCTTCCCTAGATTTCTATTTTTATACTTATATTTCACCTATATATTCTTGTAAATATCATAGTTTCCCAATACCATTATTTGATATGCAGAAATATTCCTAACCCAAATTGAACATGTTATTAACTCAAACCATACACTGTTCTCTCAATCAAACTTTACAGAAGAGCAGGGACAGGGTTAGTTTTACAATACAGGAATGTAGGGCATCTTCCACCTGTTGAGAACATCAAAGGTCCATGCAGAAATGATCTTTTGAGAAGATGTAGGCAGCTATGAAAGACTGAGAGAGAAAAGTCATCTTCTATGGCAAACAACCTCGTCAGCATGAAGGGATGTGTATGAATCAGCCTCTCTCTTCTTAATGTAGAGAAGATGGACCAAACCAGTCCTAGGTGGAGAGCGGTTCCCGAGTGCCCATGGTTTATATACCATTCTAACTTATGAAAATGTCACAGGAAGTAGGGGCAGCCTCCATCTCATGGGACCCTTGAAAGCAACTGTTCGTACAAAGTGGTTGTCAAGGCAGTGACCTCATTCAGTTCCTGAAGAAGTGATCTACCTCACATTCTTGGTGATGGAACTCTCTGAACTTCGGATCCAGGAAGCCAGGCACCTGGAGCCAGTCCAGTCCAATACCCATTGGCTCATTTTTTTGGATTTACCAAGGAGAGTTTCAGTCTTTCTTGGTACCTACAGATGTGAGGATGGCCAAATACCAGGAGAGCTCTGAATAGGGTCCTTTCCTGAGAAAGCAGGTGGTGGTTCACTGCTGGCTCCTGACAACTTCACAGAGTTGGCCAAGGAGACCAGATCTGAGATAGGACAGGCCATTTGGGGGGAACATAGTTTGGCCCACCACTCAAAGGACACTCCGGTTAGTCACAGGGTTACATGGGGGAAGGATGTGCCTTTGTGGGTGTGATTCAGGTTTTGTCTCATGATCTGAGAATAGGTAGGAAAGGTGGTTTGTTTGATTTGGAGTGGACTTCTTCTAGTAAGTAGTTTGACAAGGCGAGTGTTTCTATGTCTGTGTATCCACTGTGTCCGTGGTTGTAGATATTAGAAAAGAGAATGCAACAATTGATGTGTCCTGTATAGTAGAAAAATTCCCAGCATTCATCTTGCCCAACTTATGAATGAACTGAGGCTTGCCTTATCCATGGGCAACACCTGCTATCTTCCTATGTTTCTGTTTCCTTCCGGAATTCTAGCCACTCTCCAGAATAGGCTCATGGTTTTGTGTCCAAGATATGTACCACCTCCAAGATCTGTGACATGGCCATGTACTGGATAGCTGAAGTGAATGGCGAGCATCTCAGAAAACTCAGATATCAGTGTGACCAAGAAAGTCTCAGTGGAGAAACCCTGCTTTGGGCCTTTTGCTTATCAATTGTTCTGTTGCCCTGAATGTCAGGAAGGTCTTTGCCTAAGGCCACCCCATTGTGAAGCCTGAAGAAAACAGTTTTCAAATGCAAATGAATGGGCATCACCTGTTGCTCTTTGCTTAATTGCTTTGGAAAGGAATGTGTCTGAATAAACCACGTGACCCTGTGTGAGGTTGTGGCTTAGATTCTCAGCACCTGATTTATGTAAAGAGATATGCCATGAGTGCACCCAAAACCACAATGGCCAAAAGAGCAGTTATTGTGAATGAAGTTTCTCACATTCATTTGTAAGTTTCCTGACCCCCATCAAGTGTTAATAGGGATCCTTTGGGTCAAATTATTTATTCAAAGCCCTGCAGAGGCTAGCCCATAGGTTTTTGGGTTTTCTCATGACTCCAAATCATATAAAGAATCTATACCTGACAGTCAGTAGGCCTCAAATTGGAGATGCAGAGCAGTATTAACACCTGGCCTATTTGATAACTCCTGGTTCACAGGATGGGTGTCCGTGAATTTAGGCAAATGAGGGGCAAGAGAGCTTATTTTTGAGACTGTCTTGGGCTGCACCCCTCATGGAAAACTCCAGCCAGAGTTTATGATTAGTGTCTATATGGAAGAAGATGATGGCCATGTGGGAGTGTTTTGGTTTTAATTGTGGTCATTTGTGTAGCGGTTGAAAGAGATGACTGGATCCACCTGGGATTGAACTCTGGTGTGATTCCTCTTAGAGACTGAGTTCTGAAACTGACCTCAGAGAAGTATTGCCATGAAATGTGTTGGGATTTTAGGAGGCCACGCATGAGAATCGCCCTTGGAAACTGAGATCGAGGGCCAGGGTGGCTTTCCAGATTGCACTGGAAATCTCAGCCAGGATATCACATGATTTTATTCTGAAAGACTTGGCAGCCATAGTTGAGAGTCTAAACACACATGGAACTCACATTGTAGACCTCAATGATCCTGGCTTCATGTGACCTTTTGGCCACTCTTTGGGAAGGCTTGCCTGTGAGTGTTCTCCAGAGATTTCATTGAAATGGGCTTCCTTACCATATAATGGTTTCTGCATGAATTGAAACCCACAGTGCCTCCAACATCATCCTTCAAAAATGGCTAAATAAATACCAACAAATTTCTGAAATTTCCATGACCAGGTGGCACTGGAGAACCTTTGGATGTCATGTTGCTGATCATGAGTGAAATAATTCCCCACGCAAAGACACTTCAAAGGGAGAATTCCAATTTTATTGCAAAAAAGCTGTGTGATTATATAGAACTAAAGGGGAGATGGTAGGGCTTAGATAAATGGCAGCAACCCGTTTATTGAAAACAAGTTCTTTCAGATATCATCTCCAGAACCCAGGAATTAGTTCTCATTGGGGCTAAGGTTCTCCACCAGTGAGATTTGAAATTGGCGCTGGCGGGAGAGTTCACAAGGGCGGGAACTTTTCGCACCACTGCAGAAATGAAGAAGGTAGGAAGAAGAAGTCCTTAGGCACCATGTTGGGGTTTTTCTCTGGGGTATGGCTGCCATTTATACTTTTCCCAAAATTCCTCCATTTTTGTTTTCTTAGAAAGTGGGGCGTCGTTTTTAGATCCGGCTGCTTCCTGCTGTATGGGGGTGCTGTGAGGCCTAGAAAGGGAAGGGGAGGAATGCTCGGGGGGCAGGTCTGGGAATATCATGGCAGCAAGAAATAAAACCCAGTGGCTATAGACAGCTACTTCCGTAGGGGTGAAGTCAATGAAAGTTCCCTGAAGCCACAAGTTGTCGATGGCATGGAACCAGTCCTGGATGGAGGAGATTGTTGGTATCAGCCACTGGTCCTGTAACAGAGACTCTAGAAAATACTGGAAGCGTTGCCTGGACAAGGTGCCACAGGACCTGAAGAAGATCAGAGTGAATAAAAACAGAATGAAGATAAAAATTAAAGCAAAGGTCAATTTTTGGCAGAAGTTCCATGTTGGGGGAGTGACATAGAAGAGGCCAAGAGCCATGAGGAAGCTTAGAAGGTCATAAAGATTCAAGAATCCAGGATGGCAGATTAAGAGGTTTTCCGAGCTTGTTGTCTCCCACTGTCTGATGTCCATTGCATTCCATCATGCCTGGTAGTGAGCTTCATCACGGAGTGAACTGTTCTCTTGGAGATGTTGGGGGTTGGTCGGTCATCATAGGCTGGTAGTGCCTAAGCAAAAGCTGGTTGAAAGTTTGATTATGAATTTTTTGCAGTTGGGTTTGAAGGAACTTCATTATGCAGGGCAAGAGAGCACAAAAAAGGAGCATCCCAATAAGGGGCCCAGAGAGAGGTAGTAAGTACATGGCAAGATAGGATTGGAAGAACCTCGTTATGGGATTGGAGGAGGTAGGTTTGAGCAATTGGGTCGATAATTCCTGCAATTTAACAACTTTTTTTTATTAGCCCAGATTCATTAACATAATAGCAGCATTCTCTCTGAGGAATAGGCATGTACCCCCTTTTTCTGCAGTGAGAAGATCAATTGCCCTTCGGTTCTGTAAAGCCACTTGTGCCAATGAAGTAACCTGCCACTGCAAGGAGCCAAGAGACTCAGCAGTGGTATCAAGTGCTTCCTGCAGTTTTTGTTGCACGTCATTGGATGCCCATAGAGCATGACCTATAGCTCCACCAGAGAGATCGAGACTCGCCACTGAGGTTGTTAAAGTGAGGCCTACCAGAACCGGCAGAAAGACTGCCCTACAGGTGCGGGAAGGTAGGGCCAACTGTCGGAATTCAGTGGGAGTATACAAAGAAAGCAGAGGAACTACAGTAACCAAGATACAGGTGCCAGAGACATTGATCGTTGAGGTACTTAAAGACCAATTACACCAGATGAAATGTCCAGGTTGCATAAATGCAGGGCTCTATGGGGTGCTATAGCTCAAGGAACAAATGGGTAAAGGATTCATTATTGGCAGGTGGATACAGATGAAAGGAAATAAAGTATTGTTGGAATAACTTTCCCACAGTGGGATATGTGTCACATGTAGGGGTTGTCCTTACTTAGAGAAATTGTAGGTTTTTGCTGAAATATTTCCTGCCACTAATGGGACCGCTGCTAGAAGTGGACGACTAAGTGAAGCACAGAGAAAGCACTGAGAAGTAGGCACCAAAAGAATGGAGGAGTTTAATAATCGAAGAGTTTGGTGTAGCAAATTGAGCCATGTGGAAGGGGGACCTTAGGGGGTTGAAGGCTCTGAATCCTCTTTGGATGAGCTATGGATAAGATCTCGAAGTTTTGATTCTGACTCCTTAATGTGTTCGACTACTTGGATGGTTGCCTTAGGTGGCGTAATCAGGGTGCGGCCAACAGTCATCCACCCTGTGGGTCTGGCTGAGTTTGTCCGAGCATAGACAGCAAACTCAACATAGCCCCAACGTTTGGCCTTGGGGTCAGGTGTATCTGAAGTATATGATCCATTGTTATCGGATGAAGAGCCTTTATGCCACTTTAGGTAACTAGAAGTCCACCCTTCAGGGTAGCCAAGTGAGTGGTAAGAACAGCTACCACGTTCATCATGGAACCTGCATGACCAATAGGGACACCCATTATATATCTCAGGCCACCAATGACAATAGTCTTTGGTTTGATTAAAAAGGAAGCAAATGAAAGGCCAGTTCCAGCTACCAGGGACGAAGGTCCTTGAAGGTGACAATTTTAGTGGAATAGAGGTGCAGTTGTGGATGAAGCAAGTAGTTGCATCCACTGCGCGGACCTTCTGCATGCCATGTTCTGAGTATCGTTCCCGAAGAGTGAATAAATACATGGTAGGTTAGGAGGGTAAAGACAAGTCCCAACAGAGCACAGAAAAGATGCAGAGCACAAAAAAACAAGCAGTTAGAGAAGACTAGGGTGTTGGGAGAGCTCATTGTGCCTTCTTTAAGAGGAATTGGGCTGCAGGGAACACCGTGTGAGCCGCAACTTAAATGGGTGAGATGGGTGTGGAAAGCAGGAGTAAAGGGGAGGTTCAGGAGGTGATTCTTGGAGTTCCTCTGGGGTGGTCCTGTCGTCAGCAGGTGGGGCCTCCTGGTGATATGGCTTCAACCTAGAAATGGGAATCCAGGGAGTGAGAGGGTTGTCTGATAAGGAGAGTTTGGCGGCGGTGGGGTTACAGAGAATGACAGGATAGGGGCCTTCCCATTTTGGTGCAAGAGTCCCTTTCTCCTCTGGGGTATTATAATAGACTAGACTCCCAGGTGTTAAGGGAGGAGTGTTTGGAGAGGAGACAGGGTCTGGAAGAAGCCAATTCTGATATTTCCAGTGTTCCGAGCGGAGATGAAACAAGAGAGGCAAAGACAAATCTCGGGTGAGAGGTCCTTGTGAAATGACCAACCCAGGGGGTATAAGAGGTCTTCCATACATTATCTCAAAGGGAGACAGTAAAGATGGTTTCTTAGGGAGAGCTCTGATTCGAAGCAAAGCCAAGGGAAGGATTTTGACCCAGTCTAAGTTTAATTCCATTGTCAATTTGGTAAGGACTTCCTTCAGAGTACGATTTACCCTTTCCACTTTCCCTGAAGCCTGGGGGTAATATGGACAGTGGAAATGCCACTTGAAAGAGAGGGCTTGAGAGACCTTTTTTGTGATCCTAGAAATAATCTCAGGGCCATTGTCATATTGTAGGGAAGTCGGCATACAAAACCTGGGGATGATGTCTGTCAGTTAGATTGAAGCTACAGTGGAAGCCTTTTTATTGGAAGTGGGAAATGCCTCAACCCAAACAGAGAAAGTGTCCACAAAGACAAGGAGGTATTTAGTGTGCCATACTGTGGGCATGTTGGTGAAGTCTACTTGCCAGTCAGCAGCGGGAATGTGTCTCCGGGCTTGGTGGAAAGGGAAAGGTTTGGGCCTTAAAGGAGTATGAGGGTTGGTCCGCTGACAGATCTGACAATTAGAGGCTATATTCTCTAGCATGGCTATGTCAGAAGGGTTGAGGGAGAAGAAGCTCTGTAAAAAAAGGGTCAAAGACTGAGAATTGGAATGGTGTAGAGTATGAAGGAACTTGAAAAGATTTTTGTTCTTACTGGAAGAAGTAGGGGCTTCAGATGAGCTGTCTAAAGTGGCCATAATATGTCCCCCATGGGGGCCATAATTGGAAGTGGTAGCAGCCATTCGTGCCGCCTGGTCTGCTTTGGCAATGCCCTCAGTGATAAGAGAGCCGTCCTTCTGATGTAACCTACAATGGACAACTCCCAACTGGGTGGGTAAGTGGGAGGCCTCTATCAGATTGGTTAAAAGAGCCGAATTAGTGATCGCATTACCTTTGGTGGTAAGTAGGCCTCGCTCCTTTCATATTGAAGCATGGGATAATAAGATCTGGAAGACATATTTTGAATCAGTATAGAGGGTGAGGGATTTGCCTTGTGCTAGTAGGCAGGCACGAGTGGCTGCTATAAGTTCAATCTGCTGGTTGGTAGTTCCTGAAGGCATAGCTTTGGCCTCTATAATCTCAGTGGCTGAAACTACAGCGTATCCAGAGTAATGAGTGCCGTTCTGCCTAAAGGAACTGCTGTCAGTAAACCAGATAAGGTCAGGCTTGGTGAGTGGTTCCTCAGAAATGGAACAATGACAGCAGAGGAAATCATCTAAGGTTTCCAAGCAATTATGAGTTGGTGTGTTAGACGTGGGAGTCATTGGGAGCAGTGAGGCAGGGTTCAGTGCAGAGCATGGGAGGAAAGTAATATTAGGGTTTTCCTGAAAGAAAGTGAGGAGCGACAGAACTCTGGATGGAGGAAGGGTTTGAAGGCCCTTATAAGCTGAAAGATCTTTCAAGTGATGTGGGGAGTGGATAGTTCAAGGTGCCCCAAAAGTCAGCTTAGAGGCTTCTTTGTGTAAAATTTGTCCAGCAACCAGAGCTCTTAAGCAAGGGGCCCACCCACGAATGGTAGAGTCTAGTTTCTTGGAAAATATGCCACAGGTGCAAATGTAGGCCCATAGTTTTGACCTAAGACCCTAAGTGCTTGCCCCCCTTTTTTATGGACATATAGATGAAATGGTCTTGAAAGATCAGGAAGGTGAAGGGCAGGTGCCTTTAAGAGGAGTTGCTGAAGCCTCCGGAAGTGGTAGATGGGGGAGAAGACAAGAGATTCACTAGGGGGTCCATTTGCTAGGTCATACAGGGGTTTGGATAGAAGAGAATAATTTGGGATGCAGGCCCTAAAATAACCTGCTACTTCTAGGAATGATAGTATTTTGGCTTTCATATGGGGCACTGGAAGATCAGAGAGGAGTTGCCTCCTATCCAGTGTTATTTCCTTTTTCCCGGGTGTAAGGCAAAAACCAAGAGAGGTGACAGAAGACTGGGAAACCTGTGCCTTGTGGGGAGACTCCCTATATCCCTTGTCTGCTAGGAAATTAAGAAGCTGAGCAGTGTGGGATTGAGAGTGTTCCCAGAGGGACTACATAGAAGAAGGTCATTGACATATTGAAGGAGAATAGAGTCAGGACAGGTCGGGTGAAAGGATGTGAGGTCCTGGGCAAGAACTTGGCAAAAGAGATGGGGGCTGAATCCCCGTGGGAGGACAGTCCAGGAAAGCTGATGAGAATGGTGGATGTGAGAGTCAGTCCACGTAAAAGCAAAGATATTCTGAGATTCTGAGAACAAGGGAATAGAAAAGAATGCATCTTTTAAATCTAGGACCGAGAAGTGGGTAGTAGTGGCAGGAATCTGAGAGAGGAGGGTGTAAGGGTTGGGCACTAGCGGGTGGATGGGGACCACAGAGGAGTTGACAAGGAGAAGGTCTTGAACCAGCCTGTAGGACACGTTAGGTTTCTTAAGTGCCAGAATGGGGGTGTTGAAAGGAGAGTGTGTAGGCCTAAGATACCTCTTTCGTAATAAATCCTGGATGATGGGTTCTAATTCGAGGAGGGCTGTGGTTGTGAGTGGATATTGTGGTTGACTAATATATCTTGAAGGGTCCCGTAAGACAATATGAATAGGACTGCATTTAGCCATAAAGGGTGTAGTTGTGTCCCAAACCTCAGGCTTAACTAGTTTAGAGAGTCATGGAGGAGTGCATGAAGGAGGTGTATCTGCCCCTAGGAACATCATGAGGAAATGAGAGGTAGGAGATGTGTGGGGTGATATGTGAATGTTGACTTTTCATAGTGAGAGTATGTCCCTTCCCAGAAGGGGAATGGGGCAATGGCTCATAACGAAAAAGAAGTGAGTGAAGGACAAAAGGGATCCCTGCATATAACATGATGGGGGGGTTTGAGGGAAAATCTGTTTAACTCCTACCCTGACAATAGGAGTTTTTGAGGGTGTGGTAGAACCCCAATACTCCCTTAAGACTGATAAAGCGGCACCAGTATCCAAGAGGAAGGTAATGAAGCATCCATCCACCAGGAAGGTAACCCTAGGCTCTTGATTCTTGATGGTAATAGTCTGGAGGGAAAGCCCAGGACTCCGTCAATCCTCCTCTGCCAAGCCCAAGAGAGGCTGTGGTTGCCGGGCGGCTGACCAATCTCCCTTTTGGGTTGTTGGGCAATCTGCCCCCAGTGTCCCCTTTGATGGCATTTTGGGCAGGGGTTGTACGGTGTCCTCAGTGAAGGACAATCCCTGGCCCAATGTCTCTCCTTACCACATTTGAAGCAAGCTCCCAGGGGTGTCATATTGGGATGGCGTGGTGATGGCCTTCTCTGAATGACCTGGGCCAACATTTGGAATTTGGCATTTTCAGCCCTCTGCCTACGGCATTCACTTTCATCCTCTCTATCATAAAAAACCTTGAAAATGAAGATTTTGGTCTAAGGAGTAGCAGGGCCCTGTTCAAGCTTTTTAAGCTTGGCTTTAATGTCAGGGTAGCTTTGGGCCAGAACATATGTCATTAAGACATGACGGCCATCAGGGGTTTCTGGGTTGAGGTTTGTGTACTGTTGAAGGGCCTTGGTTAGTCTATCCAGGAATTCTGAAGGTGTTTCCTCCTTCCTTTGAATGACCTCCTGCACCTTTTTAAAGTTAACAGCCTTATGGATGGCCTTTTTCAGGCCCGCCAAGAGGCAGGATGTAAAAAGGTCATGAGACTGTAAGCCTTCAGGGGTGTTGTAATCCCATAGAGAATCCTGCTCTGGGACAGCATGAGGGCCTGTGGGGTGGTTAGGATTGGTCCTATGATTTTCATCAGCATGGGCTTGGGCTAGCTCCCAGACCCATTGCCTTTCCTCAGGGAGAAGTGTATTGGCCAAGAGCATGTAGATGTCATGTTGAGTGAGGCTATATGCTTGCAGGACCCATTGAAACTCCCGAATGTAAGTGGTGGGGTCAGTGGTGAATGAGCCTAACTTCCTCTCTAGCTGAGTAATGTCCGACATGGAGAAGGGCACGTGGACTCTGATGACACCCTCGGGACCAGCTACCTCACGAAGGGGTGCGATGGTCTTGGGGGTGGGAAGGAGTCCCTTAGACCTGGTAACAGGAGGACTGAAAGAGGCAGGAGGCGGACAGGAAGGAGAGGGAGGGGAAGGGAGTGTCTCTTTGGAAGAGGAGGAGGTGGAGCAGGCAGAAGAGGGCGGAGGGGAGGAGGATGAAATGGAAGGCTGAGGATCCTTGGAATCAGGCAGAGGAAGAGGAGGGTATAGCGGGAGAGAAGGGGCAGATAGGACTGGGGGATAAGGTGGGGGTTAATCTGCTGGGCTGAATGAGGAAGAATCTGTGAAGTCAGGAGTAGAAGTAGGGGAAGAGAAGGGTTTGCAAACAAGGAGGACCTGAGAGGGAGGGCAGGAGGAGCAGCGACAGGGTGCTGTGTGAGAAGGCTAAAACCTTAAATGCAGGGAATCTCACTCCACTTTTTCAGATGCTGGCAGTAGTTAAAAAGATCCCAGAGAAGGTTTGGATGTAAGGAGCCTTCTGGAGGCCAATGATTTCCATTATCCAGTGGATATGTAGGCCAATCTTGGGTACAGAATTTGATTAGAAGTTTGGGCTTGATGTCTGGTGTGAGGGAGAGTGTGGCCAGATTTTTTATTAAACATTTGAGAGGTGAGGCTTCAGGTACAGATGAAGAGGTGCCCATTGTCACAGGGAGAGAAGGAAGAGAGAGAGAGAGAGAGAGAGAGAGAGAGAGAGAGAGAGAGAGAGAGAGAGAATAAGAGTAAGCGAGAGAGACAAAGAGAAAACCCGGGCTGGAACGGCTTCCAGGAAGCTCAGGGCGAACGGTGGTCAGGTAGGTGTCCCCAAAATGACCAGCCGTCATGAGGAAATACAGAGGGCACTACCTGGTCGTCACCAGTGAAGTGCGATCTGTGAGACCCAATGGGTTCGGAGCCACGGGCAACCTGACGTCAGGAAAGTTTTCGAACGCAGCAGAAAAAGTCAGTAATGAAAACAGAACTCTGGTTCCGGCAGAATGCAGTTCCAGGACGGGAGTTCAGTTTTCCCCGAGCAGAGAGGCAGCTTCAGCCAGACACAGCAGCCCTGCAGCAAACAGCAACTCTAGCCAGCAGCGGCAGCGGCAGCAGAGGAGAAAAACCAAAGAGCCTCTCATGTAAACTCAGCAGCCTCAAGCCCCAAAGGATAACGGATCACCAGAGGGTCCACTGCGACCAGTAAAGGTCTTAGTGGCAGGAATTTCCTGCCCCCTACAGGGCGTCTAGAGTATGCCAGATGATCAGGGTCACAAAACCAGCGGTAGCCTGAAGGGAGTTGGAGAGCCAGGGTCAGGGGAGGCTTACATATATCAGATCTGTTGTGAGTGCAGGAAGCCGGCATCTGAAAAGAGTGGACCAGGGCGGAGTGTCTTGGCGGGGCAGGGGACGGGGCTCTTGTTAGAAACAGCTCACCCATATTCTCACACGGGGCAACAGAATGAAAGAACTTCCCACGCAAAGGCACTTTGCTGGGAGAATTCCAATTTTATTGCAAAAAGCTGTGTGCTTATATAGAACTAAGGGGAAGATGGAAGGGCTTAGATAAATGGCAGGCAAAACGTTTATTGGTAAGTTCTTTCAGATATCAGCTCTGGAGCCCAGGAATTAGTTCTTATTGGGGCTAAGGTTTCCCACCAGCGAGATTTCAAATTGGCGCCAGCAAGAGAGTTCACACGGGTGGAAACATTTCGCACCACTGCAGAAAAAAGAAGGTAGAAAGAAGAAGTCCTTAGGCACCATGTTGGGGTTTTTTTCTGGGGTATGGCTGCCGTTTATTCTTTTCCCAACAATGAGTATACCAGACAGTGCCTTGATTGACTGGTTTTCATGAAAATGGTGTTTAACAGAGATGCCAGAAAGTTGGGTCCTGCTGAGTAGTGGGCCTAGAGCAATGGTGGGCAGGTGTGTGATAAAACATCTGTGGTGGGGCCATGTAGATCTGTCATTGGATTCCAAATGGCTTGTGACTGACATGGTGAAGCCAGCAGACCCTTATATGTAAAGGCACCTTGTTACATAGAAAGGTTTCAGGACATTGTTCAGAATCAGGTTGCTATGGTCAAGGGGGCAAGCTATGTGGGATAGAAGCCTGGTTCTTGTATTCTTCTGCAGACCCTGACCCACCACACGTGAGAGAAATCCCTCCCGCACTGTGTCCCCGTTGAACTCCTTGTATTTCGTGAAGCAAATACCCAACTCCCAGTACAGCAGCAAGAAACACCACAAAAATAGAGGATGACCATATGGATTCAATGTCCACACAGGGAGACATTTAGCCCCCAGGGGCCACAGTTTGCCTACAATGGAAAATTCAGCACTGCTGTCTCATGTTCATTGGAAAATAAGAAACCATGTCCTCCAGGTCACATTGATGCAGACCCAGCTTTTATGGTCTCACTATAAAGGAAGCTAAAGCTCCTGACAACAACATATATTTCAAGTGCCCAACCTCACAGGCAGTTTCTCAAGAAGTCTCTAGGCCAGCAGACCTTCATGTTTGTGGAGGGTTTACCCTGTCCCTTACTTTTGGAAACTCCTCTACCACTTCCAAGGTTGTGAACTCCTGATCATATTCCATTCTATATATGTATTCACGGATTTTCTAACTCTTCTCCTCTGATTATGTCATACTTGGGCCGTAGGTGTTGTCAAGGCATTGTTCTGAATGAGAGTGGGAAGATTTTTGTGTAGCACATATTTACATACACATTGGATTCATTTTTCAATTTTCCATTCAAAATACTGAATCCCTGACACTAACACATACCCTACTAGACTCTGACTACTAATCCTAATATGATGGAGAAATATAACCCAAACAGAATAGAAATACAAGCAGTTGAGAGGAGGCATGGCATATAGTTGGTCTTGCCTTTTGCATGATATAGGGTAGGAGTTAAAAATCTTGTTAATTTTTTGTTGAAATAGTCCTCCATGTGTTTTTAAAGTTAACACATATGTGAATTTCTGTCTCCCTTTTTCTGTAGCCAATTTAGCACATGTATTTTTATATGCACATATAAAATCCTACCTGGTATCACACGTACATTTTTGTGAGGTGGCTAACTTGGGAGATACAAAGTATGAGAAGAGATCACTCCTCCTAAATATTTTTGGAACTGAAACTTCAAACTATGAGTGAGCTTCTTAGTTGAAAAACATTATACATAAATCCATGTTTAGTAAAATTAATATTTTTGGATCTGTGAATGATATATATTTCATGATGAATTTTGATTGCCATATATATTGCTAATTTCTAATGCATCTGTGATATATATATATATATATATACATATATATATATATATATATATATATATATATATATATATAATTTTCAAAATATGAAATATATGTGTCTTATTATACACTCCCTAAATAATTCACTCATGTTCATGTATGTGGTTTTATAATCAACTTTTCATAAGATTGTTTTTAGAAATATTCATCCACCTGAAATACATATTTGTTTCCTAGAACTGAAAACTCACTTCAGTGAATGGTGCAAACAAAGCCTTATATTTCTACAGTAACTGACCCAATTTAACATCAATGAAAGTAGATTTCTATGGGACATGATGTGTATTTTGATGTTCATTTTATTTCAACACTGGTACATTACTATTTCTTCAGTTTTTATACATCGTAGAATATACATTTCTATCCACAAGTTCACAAATTTAAAGACATTTGTAACACATTCAATCACTTCCTGCTTCAGAACACATGTATTCCTCCTTGTTTTTGACTGGTTATTTCATGAGACTTTTTTCCAAACACATTATTTTCGATTTCCATAATCAATTTGGAAGCAAAACTCACACACATTTTATGATAAACTACAACCCTAATATTACCATTAGATGTATAACTGGTTGGAATGAATGTATGTATATCAATGTAAGATTTCCTGTGTATTTTGGGATATCAATTTATTCCAATTTCTAAATTTGGAAACAATTATATTATTTATTCACAGTATGGTCTATTCATGCATTCTCTCTATATTCATACACACATGGTACACCTATTTGTGCCCCCAATACTAATTTATATCTCTTCAAAATATTGCTCTCAGAAATGGTGCAACAAATACTCATGTCACCTGATCTACATATACATTTTATCACAGTAATATTCTGGCCACAAAATGCAAAGTCACACTTACGACTGTACCAAAGCCTAAATGGAATGTGAGTATTGATTATGAACATCACCCATGTCCAGGTTGCCTAATGCTCTCAAATGTCAATCCTATTGGTGACTACATATTTGTTTCTTCCTAATATTATTTATTCAAACTCAAGCCTGTTGAAAATATCTATTGCTATCACTCATTTTATACTTTGCCTGATTTCCTTATGTCTCTATTGATATCTGCTTTCCTACATATTTTCCCCAGTTCATCATTGTGACTGAGTCTTCACATCTGCTGACATTTACATTTTCTCTCTACCCGAAACCCTATTGCTAAAGAACTTTTTGTCCAAATCCTATACTCACTCTTTTTCCTAATCCTACCAACTATCTTCCTAATCCTACCAACTATCCTTTTTTGACTGGATGTTTTCTTTGACATTCAATCATCCAAGGTACAAGGTCCTATGCCATTGTGTATAGATTTATCTGAGACACATGTGCAGAACATAATTCAAACCTAAGTATCCCAATCAAGGATCCAATTCCCTTCTGGTCTTCAAATCTTACCTAGATTTCTGTTTTCATACATATATTTCCCCTCTATATATTCTTATAAATATCGCAGGTTCCCAATAACATTATTCATCCAGCAGAATGATTCCTAAGCCAAATCAAACATGTTATTAACCCTAACCATACTCTGTTCCCTCAATCTAACTTTACAGAAAAGCAGGGACAGAGTTGGTCTTACAATACAGGAATGTAAGAAATCTTCCACCTGCTGAGAAACAAAAAGGTCCATGCAGAAATGAACCCTGGGGAAGATATAGGAAGCTATGATGGACCTGAGAGAGCAAAAGTCATCTTCCATGACAAACAACCTGGTCAGGATGAAGGGGTGTGTCTGAAGCAGTCTCTCTTTTCTTAATGTAGAGAAGATGGACAATACCAGGCCTGTGTGGAGAGCTGTTCCCGGGTGCCTATGTTTGATATACCATTCAAACTTGTGAAAGTGTCACAGGAAGTAGGGACAGACTCCATCAATTGGGACACTTGGAAGCAACTGTTAGGACAAAGTGGTTGCCAAGGCAGTGACCTCATTCAGTTCCTGAAGGAAGTGACCTACATCACTTTCTTGGTGATGGAACTCTCTGAACTAGGGATCCAGGAAGACAGGCACCCAGAGGCAGTCCCAGTCCCAGTCCCAGTGGCCTCACATGTTTGGATTTACCAAGGACAGCATCAGTCTTTCTTGGTAACTACTGATGTGAGGATGGCCAAATGCCAGGAAGGTCTGAAGAGGGGCCTTTCCTGAGTAAGCAGGTAGTGTCTCACCACTGGCACCTGACAACATCACAGTGTTGGCCAAGGAGTCCAGATCTGACATAGGACAGTCCATTTTGGAGTAACATACTATGGCCCATCAGTCAGAGGACACTCCGGATAGTCATAGGCCTACTTGGGGGAAGGAGGTGACTTTGTGGGTGTGTGTATGAGTTTGTGGTTTTGTCTAATGATCTGAGAATGGGTAGGAAAGTCGGTTTGTTAGGATTGGAGTGGACTGTTTCTAGTAAGTCTTTTGACAATGTGAGTGTTTCTATGTCTGTTTATCCCACTGTGTTCGTGGTTGTAGACATTAGAAAAGAGAATGCATCAATGGATGTGTCCTGAATAGTAGAAAGCTTCACAACATTCATCCTGACCAATTTATGAATGGATTTTGGCTTGCCTAATGGATGGGCAAAAACCACTGTCTTCCTAAATTCCTGTTTTCTTCTTGAATTCTGGCCACTCTCCAGAATAGGCTCATGGTTTTTTTTCCAAGACATGTACCACCTCCAAGCTCTGTGACATGGCTATGTACTGGAAAACTCAGATATCATTCCAGAAACCCTGCCTTGGGCCATTTGCTTACCTATTGTTCTGTTGCCCTGAATGTCAGAAAGGTCTTTGCCTCAGGCCACCCCTTTGTGAAGCCTGAAGAAAACGGTTTTCAATGGAAATTAATGGGCATCAGCTGTAGATCTTTGCTTAATTGCTTTGGAAAGGGATGTGTCTGCATCAGACTCTTGGCCATGTGTGAGGTTGTTGAATAGATTCTCAGCACCTGATGGATCTAACGAACAATTACATGTGTGCTTCCAAAACCAAAATGGCCAAAAAAGAAGTCATTGTGGACGAAGTCTCTCGCTTTCCTCTGTAAGATTCCTGATCTCCATCAAGTAAAAATAGGGATCCTTTTTGTCTCAATCCCTGCAGAGGATAGCCCATAGGTGCTTGGGTTTTCTCATGATTCCAATTCACATAAAGAATCTATACCCGAGAGTCAGGAGGCCTCAAATTGGAGAATCAGAGCAGTATTTACGGCAGGCTTATTTGATCACTCCTGGTTCTCAGGAAGGGTGTCCAGGCAACCCTGACTTTAGGCAAATGACGGGCAAGGGAGGTTATTTTGTACACTGTCTTGGGCTGAGTCCCTCATGGAAACCTCCAGCCACAGGTTATGATGAGTGTCTATATGGAAGAAGATGAGGGCCTTGTGGGTGTGTTTTGGTTTTAATTGTGGTCATTTGTTTGGCGGTTGGAAGTGATGACTGGGTCTATCTGGGCTTGAACTCTGGTGTGATTCCCCTTAGAGTCTGAGTTCTGGAACTGATCTCAGAGAAATATTGCCATAAACTGCATTCAGATTTTAGGAGGCCACGCATGGGATTCACCCTTGGAAACTGAGATCAATTACCAGGGTGGCTTTCCACAGAGCCTTGGAATATCAGCTAGGATATCACATGATTTTATTCTGAAAGATTTGGCAGCCATAGTTGACAGTCAGAACACGCATGGACGTCACATTAAAGACCTCAATGGGCCTGGCTTCATGTGACCTTTTGACAACTCTATGGGAAGACTTGCCTGTGAGATTTCTCCAGAGAATTTAATGAAAATAGCTTCCTCACATTTAATAGTTCCTGAATAAACTGAAACCCACAGTGCCTCCAACTTCATCCAAGAAAAATGGCTAGATAAATACAATGAAATCTTTGAAATTCCCTTAACCAGGTGGCACTGGAGAACCTTTAGATGTCTTGTTGCTGATCATGAGTGTACCAGAGAATGCCATGATTGACCGGGTTTCATGAAAATGGTGTAGAACAAAGATGCCAGTAAGTTGGAGCCTGCTGAGTAGTGGACCTATTGCAGTGGTGGGTAGGTGTGTGATAATACATATGTGGTGTGGCCATGAGGATTTGCCATTGCTTTCCAAATGGTTTGTGACTGACATGGTGCAGCCAGCAGACCCTTCTATGTAAAGGCATCATGTTATATGGAGAGGTTTCTGGGCTAAGTTCAGAGTCAGATTTCTAAGGAAAAGGGGGCAAGCTCTGTGAGATAAAAGCCTGGTTGGTGCATTCTCCTTCAGACCCTGACCCACCACAAGTGACAGAACTCCCTCCAACACTGGGTTCCAGTTGAACTCGTTGTATTTCATAAAGCATATACCAAACTCCCAGTACAGCAGCAAGAAACACCACAAAAAGTGGAGGATGACCAAATGGCTTCACAGTCCACACGGGGAGACACTTAGCATCCAGTGGCCACAGTTTACCTACAAACAGAAAATTCAGCACTGCTGCCTCATGTTCATTAGAATACAAGAAACCATGTCCTCCAGGTCACATAGATGCAGACTCAGCTTTGATGGTATCACTAGAAAGGAAGCTAAAGCTCCTTACAACAACATATATTTCAAGTGCCCAAACTCAGAGGAAGTTTTTCAAGAAGTGTTTAGGCCAGCAGAGCTCCATGTTTTTGGAGTGATTACCTGTTAGACCAGGACACAAGAAAAGACCACTGACTCTAATTAAAATCAAATTAAATTAAGCTTATTATTTCCACCGGCTGTGCTGCCTCTCCCTCACAAAATGGCGGGAATAAGACAGCAACCCCAGCTTTCCTACAGGCAGCTTAATAGCCCAGAAAATTACACAAAAGGGGGTTTACAGATAACAGAACTCTGACAAACATCACACTAATGGCAGTCTACATTTTTTTGCTGTCCCTACATCAGAGTTCATGAAGACCATTAGAGCCTCAGAGAGGGTTGTTGTCTCGCCAGAGAAGGCAAATATTTATGATGTGTCACTAAAGTTTCAGAGAGGGCTGCTATCTGGTCAGAGAGCCGGGCATGGGTGAGTTCCAGGCGTGGGCAGGCATTCCAAGCAGGTTTAGAATTTGAAGTGATTTATGCTAAAGCCAAAATTATCTTTTCATGGCTTTTTGGCAAGATGGCTCCCAATTTTAATTAAAGATCAGGTTGGGTCTATCATTCCCCCCTTTTCTTTGTGTCCCTTTCAAATCTTTGATAGATTACAGGAAGAGCACTGAGGAAATTTTAATCCCTCAGGTAAGAGTCTCCAAATTTTTAGAACTCACCCAAAACCGATCTCCCTGATTTTACCTGACTTAATTAATTACTTATATTGATAGTCTATTTATCTTTCTCTCCATTGTTTTAAGAAGAGTGGTGTCACTCATTTTTTCTTCTTCTGACCTGAGACAGGGTGACATGAGTGGGCATGGCATAAGGGACATCAGTTGCCTTTTAGAAGTCAGTTGAGGGACATGAGTTGCCTTTTAGAAGTCAGTTCGGTTTGAAGTCTGATTGGGGAAGAACAGGTTGTAAAGTCATCTGGGGATGGGTTCTTCTATGAGAGAAACAAAAACCATGAGTACTGAAAAAATGTTGCAGCAGCTGGAACATGTCACTGTATAGAAGTTCCATCACCAGTCTTTAATATCCCCAGTTATCCGGACTGTCAACTTAACTTGTACTGTTACACTCGTCCCTCCCCATAAGATACAGTTTAATAATTTAATGTCATCTGATCTTGTAAAATCTTTTTACTAGTATGACCTCTGAGTCTCTTAGAGAAACCTTTAATTCTGTTACTCAGGGATGGATAATTGTACTAGCAAACACCAAGCCTACCTGTGTAGGTTAGGAATATCTGTAGGCCTTAAACTGAAAACTTATCCCTGTGGCAGGTCTTCTTGATAGTCTCTTTTTATAAGTATCAGGCATTCCTTTCTGAGAATTCTTCTTTGTAGCCACCAGTCTTACTTATTTTGGGAGGCAAACATAAAGTGCATACCTTAAAATTATATTATTATTATTATAATTTAAAATGCCCAGGAATGGATGTATTTTGTTCTTAACTGTCTTTGCTAAGTGTTTAAGATGAAGCAGTCAAACTGACTTTTGTTTCCATCTATTGTTAACAGTCAGCTGAGCTTTTATGGGAGTCAATTCTGGGGAAACTTGAGAGTAGATTCTCAGTTCTGCTAGTGCCATTTGCGCTAGGTGGGTCCAGATCTTGCTTGACCATTTGGCTTCCCTCAGAAGCATCAGGGATGTCTCCTTTCTTTGATGACTCTCCTCTTCGTAACAAATACCCTGATTGGCTTTCTGTTCTCCAGTGGTCTCATTAATCTCCCTGATCAGGAGGAGGTTATGTGGCTCAGAGTTTCAAAGCTCTTTAGAGAAGTTCCCTGTTCCCTGGATTCAGACTGACTCAGAGGACAAAAGCCAAATATTGGTTTTCTTGGCGCTTTTCATTTAACTTTAATTTTAAATCCTAATCTTAAACATCCAGCAAATAAATTTTAACAGCCTTATATTAAGAGTACTGGGCTTTAATGTCTATAACTATATCATTATCTTTTTATTAATTGGGATCTGTATTTTTCTGTCTGTATTGTAAGTAATGACTTATTATCTTGAATAAACCTATGTTGTGTTCTTAAAGCAACACGTTTGTAAAACAGTAACAGAGAATCTTTAGATCACTTATAAAATAATTTCAAAATAAAATTAACAAAAGTAAAAATACTTAGCTTGTGTAATTGCTACCCTGAATTTTTTGGCTGAGTTATACATTATATCCCCTGTTTGAGATCCTAGGAATATTGACCTTAAAAAAACCAACTTTTTAACATAACTTTAAAGAAATATTATCTGACCTACTGGTTTTGTAGTCATTCTCACATGTAGTAAGATGGGACACAGAGCCTTATCTCAGGTAAGGCAGGGCTCTTTATAAATCTTAAGTATTTTAGTTCTAAAGATAATCTTTATTTATAAATATCATTTGACAAAGTTTACATAAATTGTTTGAGGTCACATGAACATTAGCTAACACCATATGATATCATATTTAAAACATGAATTAAAGAAAGGCTGAAAGTTTTTAACCTTTACATCTATTAGGCTCTCATTAACTAAAAAATACATTTAAATTTTTCCCCAATGTAAAAAGTAACATAAAAGTTTACATATCTTATTGATAACAGGTAAATAAATCCCCAATATATTTTTTTACCATAAAACTTCAGAGCACCAGCTTGATATAATGCTCTTTTAAAGTTTCTACCTTACAGACTTGAATACATATAAGATATGAAAACATTGATAGCATCACAATTACATTGATGTTTCTACATTAACCAAGTTTAGCTTTTAAAGCAATGGCAGTACAGTGCTCTAAAATAACAGTTCTTATTTAATCAGTTGTTTAATTTTTATGGTTGCTTGCTCTAGAGAAAATAAAACTTAATAAACACAACGTTATGGGTAAACTTATGTTTTAAGAAATTTCTGTCTCATTAACACATGACTGATTTTTATATTCTTATACAGACTTTAATAAAAACTTATTCAGACCTTAGTAAATCAATCAGATATCTAACAAAAGTACTCATGAATGAGTAATCCCAATCAAATTTACTTTATTTATTTATCAAAATATTAGAGAAATGTATTGACAGTGTAAACCATTTTTATGTTGAAGGAAAGGTCCTAGTACCAAGGCATATTAGACATTTTGTAGATATTAATATTTTATTAGATTTTTGAACACCTAGAAAAATTTGTAAGCTTAAATTTAAAGACATTGATTTTTATCTGTTTATCCAATTTAAATTGAAACATTTAAATCACGTGAATTAAAGATCTTTGGATCTCCTATTTAAATTTGTTTTAATGAGCGCTTTTTTATGAGCGCTCCTTGTATATGTTAGTTTGTGTATCATATATATGATATACGGACATATGTATATATAGACATACAACACATAACAAAAGTGTGCACACATAATAATAGTAAAGGCCTTGTAGCTTTTCTCAGGTGAAATCTCCATTGCAATGTTTCAAAATGTCTACAGTTGGTCAAAGATAGAACTGATCTGAAAAACATTAACCTAGGTCTGTATGCTCAAAATCATGAGCTCAAAAAAAAAGTATCTAAGGAAAAAAAAAGAGTCCTAGAAAAAGTGACTGGCTAGTAATTAGTAAATACCATAAAATTTACCTTTTTTTTTCCCCTTAGGCCTCAAATCAGTCTCCTACTAAGATTGCAGGCTTCTTTCATTTACATTTCAACATAAGTCATGGCTGAGGTCTGGAAGGAGCAGGAAAAACTGCTATTCTGAGCAGACACCTCAGGCCTAAGGCATTTTAACCATAATTTTGAGGTTCGGATGTTGAAAATTATGATATAAATTTAAGATACAATTCACAAAATTTTATATCTTTACATCTTGTTTTGTCAACAGATACCATTCTATGATTTACTATCCTTGTCCAAATTAATGCACTGGTACACACAGTGATATTTTCCCAGGCTATCCAATTCAAAATTGGTGAAAAAAAGACTGTATGATTGGGAAGTTACTTGCCAACTTGGAAGTAGAGTTCTTCAGTTTTCCATCCTAAGTATTTAAGTTCTCTGGCATGAATTATCTGAAATCATAAACTAAACAATTACCTAAACCCGACTTTTAACTGCAAGATTGTGCAATGCTTCAAAAACCCATTCAGATACCAGATTGTTAAAATAAAACATCATCATTTAGACACACATTCAGCTAAGATCATTCCCAAGAAACAATTTATAATATCAACACATTATTGCACATGTCTTAAAGGGCCAGATACAAAGACACAAGACAGACAGAAAGGAGGTCCAGACTATGGCTGTCAGAGAGAACCCATTAAACCAGAGCAGATAAGAGAAAAATCTCCTACACCAGTGTGCACCATAGATATCCACGGGGGGGGGGGACCACATGTTTTAACAGAGGGGCAACCTGAAATGTAAAATAAAGTGTCTCCATGGTGACTTCACTGCATTTAGTGTCCCCTTTTTCTTTTTGTCTTTTTTAACAAGACAGAGGTGGCATAATTCTTACAGTGCGGAAAGGAAGGAGGTAATTCCCTGAATCAACAGGGCTTTGGCAGCTGCTGGGAGTCCCTCAGTCCTTCCTTTTACTTACAGGATTAGCTCCTCTTGATCAGTTCCACACCAAGCATGCTTCATCTCCTAATATTCCAGTAGACAGCTCTCACAAAGTTCCGGGGAGAAGGGGGGGTACCAAATTTGTAAATTAAAGTTCGATTCCTGAACTTGAAGCCAATTAATACCAATTTAATAATGAGGACTGAGTTTTGAGAAAAAGAAAAAGGGAGGTTTATTGCTTTGCGAACAAAGGAGAAACACAGGGGACTCTGCAAAATGTTGTGACTCTCTTGATCTGGAGCGACAAGGGGTTTTAAAGGAGTTTCACTTGTTAACCTGGGAGATGCTCAGTTCTTAGGTCCCCAGCAAGCATTGCCCTCTGCAATGGGTGTGCTCCAGGCAGCCAGCTAGGAGCTTCTGTCATCCTGCTTAACAAAGGGGGGTAAAGTTCATCGCAGTTCCCTAAAACACAGTCCAAAGGGGTGTCAGGCTTACTCTCTTTATTACCCATTTTTACGTCCAAAATACTTAAGTTTTTACCACTGAAATCACACAACAAAACTAACAAAAACAAACAAACAATCAAAAAAATAGAAGACAAAACAAAACACAAAAAACAGAAAACCAGCGCCTAAACAGAAAAACAGTGGAACAGTGCAACATCTTGCTATAGCTCCAGGGTAGGAGCGCGTGCGTGCCTGTCGGCCCCTCTCTACAGTTCCAGAGGAATTCCCTACAGAACAGAACAGAGGACAGAAAGATTCTCGTTACTCTCCTGGAAAGGAGTATATGTGAGCCTCCCCAGGCCACATCTCTGTCATCAGAAAAGATCTCCCTTAACCGGATATCAGATGTTATAAAGGCGCCACTTACCTATGGAGGACTCCTCCACAAGGTGCTTGCTAATAGTTTTAGTGCAGAGGTTCACTGCAGTGCTCCCCGGACTAAAGGCTCTCTTCCTAATATAGAGAAGATGGACCAAATCAGGCCTGTGTGGAGAGCTGTTTCTTGGTGCCTATGGTTGATATACCATTCTAATTTGTGAAAGTGCCACAGAAAGTAGGGTAAGCCTCCTTCTCATGGTACGCTTGAAAGCAACTGTTTGGACAAAGTGGTTGCCAAGGCAGTGACCTCATTCAGTTCCTGAAGGATGCAACCTCACCTCACTTCCTTGGTAATGGAACTCTCTGAACTTGGGATGCAGGAAGCCAGGCACACAGAGTCAGTCCCAGTCCCAGTCCTAGTGGTATCACTTGATTCAATTTAGCAAGGACAGAGTCAGTCTTTCTTGGTACCTACTGATGTGAGGATGGCCAAATGCCAGGAGTACTCTGAAGAGGGGCCTTTCCTAAAAAAGCAGGTACTGGCTCACAGCTGGCTCCTGACCACTTCACAGAGTTGGACATGGAGTCCAGATCTGAGACAGGATAGGCCATATCGGGGGAACATAGTATGGCCCAGCAGTCAGAGGACACTCCGGATAGTGAGAGACCTATTTGGGGAAAGGAGGTGCCTTTGTGGGTGTGGATGTGTGTTTGTGGTTTTGTCCCATGTTCTGAGAATAGGTAGGAAAGTCGGTTTGTTTGGTTTGGAGTGAACTGTTTCTAGTAAGTTGTTTAACAAGGCGAGTGTTTCTATGTCTGTGTATCTCACTGTGTCCATGGTTGTAGACATTAGAAAAAGAGAATGCATCAATGGATGTTTCCTGTCTAGTAGAAAGTTTCCCAGCATTCATCCTGCCCAATTTATGAATGCACTAGGGCTTGCCATATCGATGGGCAACACCTGCTATCTTCCTAAGTTCCTGTTTTCTTCCTGAAATCTAGCCACTCTCCAAAATAGGCTCATGCTTTTGAGTCCACAATATGTACCACCTCCAAGCACTGTGACATGGACATGTACTGGATAGCTGAATGGAATGACAAGCATCTCAGAAAACTCAGATATCAATGTGACCAGGAAAGTCTCAGTGGAGAACCCCTGCAATGGGCCTTTTGATTGCCTATTTTTCTGTTGCCCTGAATGTCAGTAAGTTCTTTGCCTCAGGCCACGCCTTTGTGAATCCTGAAGAAAACAGTTTTCAAACGGAAATGAATGGGCATCACCTGTGGCTCTTTGCTTAATTGCTTTGTAAAGGGATGTGTCTGAATCAGCCTCTTGGTCCTGTGTGAGCCTGTGGCTTAGATTCTCAGCACCTGATGGATCTAAAGAACGATCCCATGTGTGGATCAAAATCAAAATGGCCAAAAATCAGTCACTGTGGATGAAGTCCCTCACATTCCTCTGTAAGGTTCCTTACCTACATCAAGTGAGAATAGGGATCCTTTGGGTCAAATGAGTTCTTCAAAGCCCTGCAGATGCTAGTCCATAGGTTCTTGGGTTTTCTTATGAATCCAATTCAAATAAAGAATCTAAACCCCACAGTCAGTAGGCCTCAAATTGGAAAACAGAGCTGTATTAATGGCAGACCTGTTTGATAACTCCTGGTTCACAGGGAGGGTGTCCAGGCCACCCTGACTATTGGCAAATGAGGGGAAAGGGAGCTTATTTGGAACACTGTCTTGTGCTGCGCCTCTCATGGAATCCTCTTGCCAGAAGTTACGGTGAGTGTCTATATGGAAGAAGATGAGTGTCATGTGGGAGTGTCTTGGTTTTAATTGTGGTCATTTGTGTGGTGGTTGGAAGAGATAATTGGGTCCACCTTGGCTTGAACTTTGGTGTGATTCCCCTTAGAGTCTGTGTTTTGGAATTGAGCTCCGAGAATGTATAAGGTCCTATGCCATTGTATATCCATATTTCTGGGATATCACTACAGAATGTAATTCAACGCTAAGTATACCAATCAAGAGCCCAATGAACTTCTGGGCTTCAAATCTTACCTATATTTCTGTTTTCATACTTATATTGAAAGGTTAATAAAATAGGTACTTGTCAGTTCTTGATTTTCTGTATGCTTAACAAAACACTGTTGAAATCTTGAGAACTGTTTGCTATTCTTTTTCCCAGAATGTGCTGTCCCCAACTGCCAAACTGCAGAATGTACTCGGTCAACCAGTTGCACGCAAACCGCCCACTCGCCCTTACCCATCAATAAACTTCCCTCCCTGCCCTCTCCAAGGAAAATATATAAGCACTTCTTAAGCTGTTCTCAGGGCTCTCTGCTCTATTCAAGAGAGCTCTGAGCCCTTGCATGCCAGACTCCCAATAAAGCCTTTGCTGTTGCATGAGACAGTCTCTTGGTGGTCTCTTCAACCGACCCTCGCCCGATCTTTACATCTCGTGGCCCCAGTGAGATCCGGCAGCCGCAGATGAAAGACCCCCAACGGGCTCCTCTGGGGGTAAATAAGGCCCCTCTTTCTGGTTTCAGGATTCAGGTTAGGGTTTCACAAAATGGCTATTGGTAAAGAGCGTGAGCTCTCTCCCACGGTGACTGACACACATGTCACAGAGCCACAGGCCATGTCCCTGGGGGATGAACTCATGAAATCGAGGAACAATAGTCTCCTTGATTCAGTGATATTTTGTCTCGGATTCGGTATTGCCAGCCCATCATGTTTTGCCGGCTACTCAGTCCTGGTCTCAGTATTGGACATCCATTGCCTGTCTTTATTGTCTTGTCTTGTCTGTGTCATGTGTCATTGCTTTTATTGTCTGTGTATATTTCATTATGGGACAGAGCACTTCAATGCCTCTGTTCCTGACCCTTGATCACTAGACCAAAGTCTGCTTAAGGGCTCAGAATCTTTCTTTTTCAGTAAAATGCCGGATCTGGCAGATTCTGTGTCTCAGAATGACCCACCTTTGTAGTCGGATGGCCCCTAGAAGGATCTTTCTACTTCGCACTAATTTGAAAAGTTCGAGATATTGTCTTTTAGCAGGGGCCACGTAGACATCCAGATCAACAGCCATATATCTTAACTTGTCAGGACCTCTACAAATCTCCTCCTCCAAGGATGAAGCCTTTCCTTGTCCCTGCACCCGCTCCTACTCCTTCCCCCACGATTCTATCTCTTTAACTCTCTGCTCCTCCTCTTGCACCCTCTGTTCTCCATGAGTCTCAAGACTCTACTGGACTCTCCTCCCCCTCCTTATCCTCTGCCTTCATCCCCCAACTCCCAACACCCTCTAAGTGATTCCCTTCCTGCTGACTCAGCCTCTCCACCATTCAAAGAAGCTAGGATGGCCCAGCACCATCCAGATGACTGTCCCGTGGCACACAGAGCCCCTCCTTCCCTGGAGGAAGCTGGCCCGGCTAAAAGAACTCAGAGAACTCGCCAACGTTTTTACACCTGCCTACTTGGGATAACTGCCAACAACTCCTAGGGACTTTCTTTATGACAGAGGAATAAGAGAAAAACCTCCAAGAAACTAAAAAAAAAAATCCTCGGACCTGATTGGCGACCAACACAACTTCCCAACATAATCAAAGCCAGCTTACCCTTAAACCAAACCAACTGGAACCCCAACACCTTTGAAGATAAAGAGCATCTGTCCAATTATTGCCTGGCTCTAATAGCGGGTCTCCAAGGGGCTACTAGGTGACCAACTAATTTGGCCATGGTAAGAGAAATTATTCAAAGGCCTGATGAATCTCCCTCTTTGTTTCTAGAAAGAATTATGGAGGCATATAAGAGATATACTCCTTTCGATCCTCAGGCAGCGGATCAAAATTCATCTGTAACGATGGCCTTAATTGGGCAAGCTGCCATGGATATTAAAAAAATTTAAAAGAGTGATTTAGTCAGAGAAGCCGAGAAAATATACTATAAGAGAGAAACAGGGAGAAAGAAAGGGAGCAAAGGAAGGATGAGAGAAGCAAAAGACAGACTAAGGGATTGACCAAGATCCTGGTCACAACAAGAAAGAGGCCAGAAATTAAGACGTAAGGTGACAGGAAGGGATACCTGGGGCCATGCCAGAGGCCACCCCTGGCCTCAGATCAATGTGCCTACTGTAAAAAAAAAGGATACTGGGCCAAAGAGTGCCCTATAAAGAGACAGCCACGCCAGCCAGCCATTCTGACTCTGGAGCATGACTAAAAAAGTTGGGGCTCAGATCACTTCCCCTAGCTCAGGGTAACTTTTGAAGTGTAGCGGACCCCAGTAAACTTTGAAATGAAAACAGGAGCAGTATACTCAGCCCTTAAGGCCCCACTGGGCCCTCTATCAAATAAAAGGTCTGTAGTTCAAAGAACTAATGGCAGTAAATATCGGGCTTAGACTACTAAGAGGACCATGGACCTTGGGAAAGGAAAAATCTATCACTCCTTCCTAGTAATCCAGGAATGCCTGGACCCATTGATGGGCAGAGATCTGCTCACCAAGCTCTTGGCCTAAATAACTTTTAACCCTGAAGGCCCCCAAATGAAATTTCTAAATTCTTCAGTAGAAACTCCTATAGTCACGGCTTTAACTATATTAGTTGAAGATGAACATCCACTCTTCACACCCCCCAAGACTGATCAAACAGGCAAGCTACACCAGAAATGGATAACAGATTACGCAGATGCCTGGGCAAAAACTGCTGGGTTAGGCCTGGCCGTGAAACAACCTCCAATAACAGTGGAGTTAAAAACCTCAGCCTCCCCAATCAATGTCAATTAATATCCTCTAAGCAAAAAAAGCTAAAGATGAGATAAGACCCCATATTGAGAAATATCTGGACTTAGGGCTCCTAAGGCACTGTCAATTGGCCTGGAACACTCCCCTGCTACTAGAAAAAAAAAAGCCAGGAACCGGGGACTATTGTCTTCTTAAAGACCTAAGAGAGATCAACAACAGAGTGCAGGACATTCACCACACGGTACCTAATCCGTACAATCTGCTTAGCACTCTGAACCCTGAGCGGAAATGGTATACTGTTCTGGACTTAAAAGATGCTTTCTTTTGCTTGCCTCTGCATAAAGATAGTCAGTTGCTGTTTGCTTTTGGGTGGGTAGACCCAGAAACCTGAACGTCTGGTCAACTAACTTTGACTAGACTCCCACTGGGGTTCAAAAACTCCCCCACTCTCTTTGATGAAGCCCTCCACAGAGATCTCAGCAATTTCAGAACTATGCACCCCAAATCACCCAGCTTCAATACGTGAATGACCTGCTACTGGCAGCCAACACCAAGGAAAACTGTGAGTCTGGGACCCAAGCACTATTATATGAGCTTGCTCAACTTGGGTATAGAGTTTCCGCCAAAAAAGCCCAAATTTGCTAGCATGAAGTAATCTTCCTGGGCTGTTACCTTAGGGGCAGTAAACGATGGCTCACTGAGCCCAGAAAACAAACCATTGTGTAGATACCACCCCCATCTAACAGGAGACAACTCAGAGAGTTTCTTGGGACTGCTGGCTTTTGCAGGTTATGGATACCTGGGTTTGCGTCTTTAGCTGCTCCTTTATACCCGGTGTTAATGGGAGATGCCCAATTCCAATGGACCCCTGATCACCAGGAAGTTTTTGATAACATCTATGGACACTGACACTGAACGCCTCAACTTCACTGAGCTCAGGCTGCAATTACAGAAAGCCCTACACTACGTTAAAAATGTACACCAACTCACTCACCTTGGTTCAATGAAACTGCAGGCATTCCTGTAGGATTAAGAACAGAGTTTTCCACTAACCGACTCACAGCGAAAGGAAATAACTGAACTGGTAACAAAAGCCTGTCGAGTCCGTCAATTGGTTAATGCTTACCCTTCCAGTTTCCTAGAGGAAAGCACCTACGAGGAACCAGAAAACGACAATTTTGGGAAGTGGACAATAGTGAAATTAAGCCAGCAACGTATGGACTTAAATATCTCCTAGTCTTTGTAGATACATTTTCAGGATGGACTGAAGCCTTACACACAAACACACACACACACACAAAAACAACCAAACTGCACAAATGGTTTTCAAGAAGATCCTGAAAGATATTTCTCCAAGATACGGTCTGCCTAAGGCAAGAGGGTCTGATAATGGACTGGTGTTCATGGCTCAGGTAAGTCAGGTGTTCACTGGGACCCTGTGGATTAATTTGAAGTTACATTATGCTTATATACCCCAGAGCTCAGGACAGGTAGAAAAAATAAATAGAACCATTAAAGAGACCTTAACGAAATTAAGCTTAGAGCCCGGCATAAAAGATTGGATTATGCTCCTGCCTTATGCACTGTTTCATACGAGAAATACTCCCTCTCTTTCTTTGTGTAACCTCACCCTCTATGAAATTCTCTATGATGCCCATCATCCAGTAAGGAACCTAACCCCAACTCTAAGGCCTAACGATCACTTCCACACCCCCTTGCTTGACAGACTTAAAGTCATTGAAAGAACTCAGCGATACCTGTGGAAACAGATGGCCACTGCCTACCAACCTTGGGAGGAGGGGACTCTAAGTCAATATCAAGTAAGAGACTTCGTCTACATAAGACAACATCAGGTGTCATCCCTGGAACCCCACTGGAAAGGAACATACCAGGTGCTACTTATAAAACCTAAAGCGGTAAAAGTAGACGGAATCACTTTTTGGATCCATGCCTCTCATCTCAAGCCTTCGCTGTGTCCAGACTCTTGTTGGAAACTGGAAAAGCCTGCTAACCATTTCAAATTGCGTATTCGCTATGTGGATAAGACTATAGACTCTCCCCTTGGCCACCAGTAGTTCTAACCCTCATCATTCCGTTCAGCAGCAATGGCTGATCACAAATCCTACTAGACAAGAAGTATGGTCTATCTCGCATACAGCCCCCTTAGAGACCTGGTGGCCATCTATCCACCCAGACATTTGTCAGCTCGGTATAGGTCTTTCCTATTGAGATATCCCTGATGAAGAGGATCCCACTAAAATTCCATTAAATCTCTTCTGTACCATAGATAATGGAAACAAACATTATGGATGCAGGGACACGCGAGACAGATTCAGGTTGGCTAGCCTAGATTACTATGTTTGCCTAGCGGACTATCAAAGGCACAAACAGCCACGGCTGTGTGGGGGAGAAGCCGACTTCTTGTGTAAGTCAAGTGAATGTGAGCATACAGGGGCTGCCTGGTGGAACCCAAACTCCTCATCAAATTCAGTACACAGCATTGGCCATATTACCAATTAGACAACCAAATACTATGGCCCCCAGAGGGTTCTCTAGATCCTCAAATTCTGTGTGACATTTTTAACTTTGGCAAGTTCTCAAAAGGGGGAAATTTCCCTATGTGGAATCCTTTTCCCTCCTTTGCTCACATCCTGTACTATGCTTCTCCAATAGTTCCTCACCCTCAGCCTTCTGCTCTAGACTCTCTGCTATCACTCCCATCTTAGCAACCTGATTTCTCCTCTCCAATTACTAAATCAAAAACCCAAACCTCCGCTGGTTCTCAGAACATTGCCCCCTTGCTGAGGTAGCAGGTACCAAGGTACCCCTTCACCCACTCACTCCTCTCTTTTCCTGTCAGTGCCTGCACTAGGTCCCAGCAAGTCCTCTAGCAAGCTAACCCAAAGCTCAAACCAGCTGATAAGAGGCCTCAGACCCCTATACAAGATGTAATGAAAATGGCCTTTAAAGTTGCTTTGTCATCACTGAAAACAGGTTTCTAAGAATTTAAAGTCCCTCAAAGGCTTTTTGGAATATTTACTCCCATCTTCCCCTCTGCTCTACCTGTTCTACTGCTCAAGTTTCGTTTTAGGAAAATCCCAAACCCCTTTTCCATTTTTCTTTTACATCTCTCTTTTCTCATTCTTAGATCCACGGAGCTGCTCTCAGCCTCGACTACCCCGTCTTCCCCCTCTGTACTAGGTCCATAGAAATGTCTTAAATGACCTTCTCCAGAAGTCTTCACCAAGGCTTACTTTAGGTCTTTCAGCAAAAGAGTCCCTCTGAAAAAGTTCAATGTACATAAACTTGCACTTTTTGTGTTGCCCTGTTCTACTTGACCACTGGCTGGAAAAATCACCACCCCTAAGCTAGACACCTCCTTACCAGTTTTTCACAAAATATGTGAACAAGGCCTCTGGCCTTGAGCTGGGGCTTCACCGAGATGGCTACATTTCTAAGATAAAAATGTTAGCAACTTGGCTCCATGGTGACAGCTGGCAGGGAGAAAAAAAAGAGACAAAAAAGCTCTCCCCTTCCAAGGTGTCCTTGAAAAGTTAACTTGCCCAGAACAGAGGAAAAAAAAAACAGAAACAAAAACTAATTTTTGTGAATTTCTGCAGACTGTGAACTTCTGAGCCCCTTCCCTTACATGTTGGGTACAAACTCTAAAACTACCAAAACTTGGGTTTCAGGGGATTAATTGATTACAAAAGAAGCAATGCCCTCTAAATCCGGATGCAACCAAATAAGAATGTTTTCCTCACTTTGGTGCTATCTTAGGTGCATTTTCTTGTCCATCCATAAAACAGTATAATTCTATACACTTTAATATTATTTATGTTTTCATAAAATGGTCAATAGATGTGATTAATTATGTAATGATGTAGATGTTTTTCAGAGTGGTCTATCATGACGCAGGTTCATTTAAAGTTCAAATAGGGGGGCATACAACCCGGTTCCACCGGGAACCTGTATCCCTCACTTTAGCCATCCTATTAGGAATAATAATTGCTGAAGGCGTGGGCACAGGAAGAACTGCCCTAGTCCATGAGACACAACAAAGACACAATTAGAAGCAGAAATAGACCAAAGCTTAAAGACATTAAAAACCGACATCACAGCTTTACAGGAATTTTAACCTCTCTCTCTCTGAAGTTGTTTTATAGAGCAGGCGAGTGTTGGACCTCCTCTTCATGAGAGAAAGGTGCCTTTTTGCTTGCATTGAGGGAAGAATGTTGTTTTTATGCCGACAATACTGGAGTTGTAAAAGAATCAATGAGTAAATTAAGAAAATGACTTGAAGAGCGTCAAAGAGAGACAGAGGCCCCAGAAGGAAGGTTTGAGTCTTTGTTCACATAGTCAACCTGGTTAACTACGCTTTTATCTGCCGGGGCCGTTCCATTAATAATCCTCATATTATTGCTAATGGTAGGACCCTGTTTGCTCAACCGTGTAGTTTCCTTTCTAAACCAAATCGAACATGTTATTAAACCTAACCATACACTGTTCTCTCAATCTAATTTTACAGAAAAGTGGGGACAGAGTTGGTCTTAAAATAAAGGAATATAGAGGATCTTCCACCTGCTGAGAAACTCAAGGGTCCATGCAGAAATGATCCCTGGAGAAGATGTAGGCAACTATGAAGGACCTGAGAGAGCAGAAGTCTTCCATGGCAAACAACCTGCTCAGGATGAAGGGATGTGTCTGAATCAGCCTCTCTCTTCTTAATGTATAGAAGATGGACCAAAGCAGGCATGTGTTGAGCTGCTCCTGCATGCCTATGGTTGACATACCACTCTAACTGGTGAAAGTGTCACAGGATGTAGGGGCAGCCTCCTTCTCAAGGGAACCTTGGAAGCAACTGTTAGGACAAAGTTGTTGCCAAGGCAGTGACCTCATTCAGTTGCTAAAGGAAGTGACTTCACCTAACTTCCTTGGTGATGGAACTCTCTGAACTTGGAATCCAGGAATCCAGGCACCAAGAGCCAGTCCCAGTCCCAGTCCCAGTGGTCAAACTTATTTTGATTTACCAAGGACAGACTCAGTCTTTCTTGGAACCTACTGATGTGAGGATGGCCAAATGCAAGTAAAGCTATGAATAGGGGCCTTTCCTGAGAAAGCAGGCAGTGGCTCACCGCTGGCTCCTGACAACTTCACAGAGTTGGCCAAGGAGACCAGATTTGAGACAGAACAGGCCATTTCCAGAGAACATAGTATGGCCCACCAGTCAGAGGACACTCCGGATAGTCACAGACCTACATGGGGGAAGGAGGTGCCTTTGTGGTGTGGGTGTGGGTTTGTGGTTTTGTCTCATGTTCTGAGAATAGGTATGAAAGGCGGTTTGTTTTGTTTGGAGTGAACTGTTTCTAGTAAGTCGTTTGACAAGGTGAGTGTTTCAATGTCTATGTATCCCACTATGTCCGTGGTTGTAGACATTAGAAAAGAGAATGCATCAATGAATATGTCCTATCTAGTAGAAAGCTTCCCAGCATTCATCCTGCCCTATTTATGAATGGACTGCAGCTTGCCTTATTGATGTGAAACACCTGCTATCTACCTAAGTTCCTGTTTTCTTCCTGAATTCTCGCCACTCTCCAGAATAGGCTCATGGTTTTGTGTTTAAGATATGTACAACCTTGAAGCTCTGTGACATGACCATGTACTGAATAGCTGAAGGGAATGGCGAGCATCTAAGAAAACTCAGATATCAGTTTGACCAAGAAAGTCTCAGTGAAGAAACCCTGCTTGGGGCCTTTTGTTTACCAATTCTTCTGTTGCCCTGAATGTCAGGAAGGTCTTTTCCTCAGTCCACCACTTTGTGAAGCCTGAAGAAAACAGTTTTCAAATGGAAATGAATGGGCATTACCTGTGGCTCTTTGCTTAATTGCTTTGGAAAGGATGTGTCTGAATCAGCCTATTTGCCTTGTGTGAGGGTGTGGCTTAGATTCTCAGCTCCTGATGGATCTAAAGAAAGATCCCATGTGTACATCCAAAACCAAAATGGCCAAAAGAGCAGTCCTTGTGGATGAAGTCTCTCGCCTCTTCTGTAACTTTCCTGACCTCCATCAAGCCAGAATAGGGATCCTTTGGGTCAAATGAGTTCTTCAAAGCCCTGCAGAGGCTAGCCCATAGTTTCTTGGGTTTTCTCAAGACTCCAATTCACATAAGGAATCCAAACTCCACAGTCAGTTGGCCTCAAATTGAAAAAGCAAAGCAGTATTAATGGGAGGCCTATTTGATCTCTCCTGGTTCACAAGAAGGGTGTCCAGGCCACCCTGACTTTAGGCAAATTAGGTGCAAGAGAGCTTATTTTGGACACGGTCTTGGGCTGTGCCCCTCATGGAAAACTTTTGCCAGAGGTCATTATGAGTGTCTATATGGAAAAAGATGAGCGCCACATTGGAGTGTTTTGTTTTAAATTGTGGTCATTTGGGTGGCGGTTGGAAGAGATGACTTGGTCCACATGTTCTTGAACTCTGGTGTGATTCCCTTAGAAACTGAGTTCTCAAACTGACCTCAGAGAAGTATTGCCATGAATAGTGATGAGATTTTATGAAGCCAGGCATGAGTGTCGCCCTTGGAAACTAAGTTCTAGGCCCAGGATGGCTTTCCACAGAGCACTAGGCCTCTCAGCCAGGATACCATATGATTTTATTCTGAAAGATTTGGCACTCATAGTTGAGAGACAAAACTCATATGGACCTCACATTGTAGACCTCAATGGGCATAATATCATGTGATCTTTTGGCCACTCTTTGGGAATCCTTACCTGTGAGTGTTCTCCAGAACTTTCATTGAAATGAGCTTCCTAACCATTTAATGGTTCCTGAAAGAATTGAAACTCACAGTGCCTCAAACTTCATCCTTGAAAAATGGCTAGAAAAATACCATAAAATTTTTGAAATTCCCATCACCAGGTGGCACTGGAGAACCTTTGGATGTCCTGTTACTGATCATGAATATACCAGACAGTGCCTTGATTGACTGGGTTTCATGTAAATGGTGTAGAACAGAGATGAAAGTAAGTTGGACTCTGTTGAGTAGTTGTACTAGAGCAGTGGTGGGCAGGTATGTGATAAAACATCTGTGGTGGGGCCATGTGGATCTTCCATTGGCTTCAAAATGGCTTGTGACTGACATGGTGCAGCCAACAGAACCTTCCATGTAAAGGCAACTTGTTATATGGAGAGTTTTCAGGACATTGTTCAGAATCAGGTTGCTATGGTCAAGGGGGCAAGCTATGTGGGATAGAATCCTGGTTCTTGTATCCTCCTGCAGAACCTGACCCACCACACATGACAGAACTCCCTCTTGCACTGAGACCCAATTGAACTCCTTGTATTTCGTGAGGCAAATACCAAACTCCCAGTGCAGCAGGAAGAAACAAAACGAAAATGGAGGATGACCATATGGCTTCAAAGTGCACATGGAAAGACATTTACCCCCCAGTGGCCACATTTTACCTAAAAAGAGAATTTAGCACTGCTGCCTCATGTTCATTGGGAAATAAGAAAGCATGTCCTCCAGGTCTCATAGATGCAGACCAAGCTTTTATGGTATCACTAGAAAGGAAGCTAAAGCTCCTGACAACAACATATTTTTCAAGTGCCCAACCTCACAGGCAGTTTCTCAAGAAGTGTCTATGCCAGCAGACCTCCATGTTTGTGGAGGGTTTACCCTGTCCCTTACCTTTGGAAACTCCTCTGCCATTTCCAAGGTGTGGGCTCCTGAGCATATTCCATTCCAGATATTTGTTCACAGATTTTCTAAATCTTCTCCTCTAATTGTGTCTTACTTGGGGCGAAGGTATTGTCAAGGCATTGTTCTGGATGAGAGTGGGAAGATTTTTGTGTAGCACATATTTACATACACATTGGATTCATTTTTCAATTTTCCATTTGAAATACTGAATCCTTGACACTAACCTATACCCTACTAGATTCTGACAACTAATTCTAATATAATGGAGAAAAATAACCCAAACAGAATAGAAATACTAGCACTTCAGAGGAGCCATGGTGTATAGTTGGTCTTCCCTTTTGCATGATATAGGGTAGGAGTTATAAATCTTGTCAATTTTTTGTTGAAAGAGTTCTGCATGTGTTTTTAAAGTTAACACATATGTGAATTCCTGTCTCCCTTTTTCTGTAGCCAATTCAGCACATGTATTTTTATATGAGCATATAGAATCCTACCTGGTATCACACCTATATTCTTGAGAGGTGGCTAACTTGGCAGAGACAAAGTGTGAGAAGAAATCACTCCTCCTAAATGCTTTTGGAACTGATAATTCAAATTATGAGTGAGCTTCTTAGTTGAAAAACATTATACATAAATCCATGTTCAGTAAAATTAATATTTTTGGATCTGTGGATGATATATATTTCAAGATGAATTTTAATTGGCATATATATTGCTACTTTTTAATGTCTCTGTGTGTGTTTTGTATATATATATATATATATATATATATATATATATATATATATATATATACTCTCTAGATTTTTCAAAATATGAAATATATGTGTCTTATTATACACTCCCTAAATTCATTATTTTCAGAAATATTCATCCACCTGAAATACATATTTGTTTCATAGTATTGAAAACTCACTTCAGTAAATGGTGCAAACAAATCCTTATATTTTTACAGTAACTGACCCACTTTAACATCAATGCAAGTAGATTCCTATGGGACATGATGTGTATTTTGACGTTCATTTTTATACAACACTGGTACATTACTATTTCTTCAGTTTTTGTACATCATAGAATATACATTTCATCCACAACTTCATAAATTTAAAGAAATTTGTAACACATTCTATCACTTCCTGCTTCAGAACATATGTATTCCTCTTTGTTTTTGACTGGTCATTTCATGAGACTTCTTTCCAAACACATTATTTTCGATTTCCATAATCAATTTTGAAGCAAAATTCACACATTCTTTATGATGAACCACACCCGTAATATTTCCATTGGATGTATAAATGGTTGGAATGAATGTATGTATATCAACATATGATTCCCTGTGTATATTCAGATATCAATTTATTCCAATTTCTAAAGTTCGAACCAGTTATATTATTTATTCGCACTATGGTCTATTCATGCATTAGCTCTATATTCATACACACATGGTACACCTATATATACCCCCAATACTAATTTATACCTCTTCAAAATATTGCTCCAAGAAATGGTGGTAGAAATACTCATGTCACCTGATCTACATATACATTTTATCACAGTAATATTCTGGCCACAAAATGCAAAGTCACACTTACGATTGTACAAAAGCCTAAATGGAATGTGAGTATGGATTATGAAAATCACCCATGTCCAGGTTGCCTAATGCTCTCAAATGTCAATCCTATTGGTGACTACATATTTGTTTCTTCCTAAGATTATATATTCAATCTCAAGCCTGTTGAAAATATCTATTGCTATCACTCATTTTATACTTTGCCTGATTTCCTTATGTCTCTATTGATATCTGCTTTCCTACATATTTTCCCCAGTTCATCATTGTGACTGACTCTTCACATGTGCTGACATTTACATTTTTTTGTGTACCTGAAACCCTATTGCTAAAGAACTTTTTGTCCAAATCCTATACTCACACGTTTTTCTAATCTTACCAACTATCTTCGTAATCTTACCAACTCTCCCTTTTTGAATGGATGTTCTCCTCAACATTCAATCATCTAAGGTACAAGATCCTATGCCATTGTGTATAGATTTATCTGAGACATCTGGGCAGAACATAATTCAAAGCTAACTATTCCAATCAAGGACCCAATGACCTTCTGGGCTTTAAATCTTACTGAGATTTCTGTTTTCGTACATATATTTCACCTCTATAATCTTATAAATATCGCAGGTTCCCAATACCATTATTCATCCAGCAGAATGATCCTAACCCAAATCAAAAATGTTATTAACCCTAACCATACACGATTCCCTCAATCTACCTTTATAGAAGAGCAGGGACAGAGTTGGTCTTACAATACAGGAATGTAGGAGATCTTCAACCTGCAGAGAACCTCAAAGGTCCATGCAGAAATGATCCCTGGAGAAGATATAGGCAGCTATGAAGGACCTGAGAGAGCAAAAGTCATCTTCCATGACAAACAACCAGGTAAGGATGAAGGGATGTGTCTGAAGCAGTCTCTCTCTTCTTAATCTAGAGAAGATGGACCAAACCAGGCCTGTGTGGAGAGCTGTTCCCGGGTGCCTATGGTTGATATTCCATTTTAATTTGTAAAAGTGTCATAGGAAGTAGGGGCACGCTCCATTTCATGGACCCTTGGATGCAACTGTTAGGACAAAGTGGTTGCCAAGACAGTGACCTCATTCAGTTCTGGAGAAAGTGACCTACGTCACTTTCTTGTTGATGTACCACTCTGAACTTTGGATCCAGGGAGACAGGCACCCTGAGGCAGGCCCAGTCCCAGTCCCAGTGGTCTCACATGTTTGGATTAACCAAGGACAGAGTCAGTCTTTCTTGGCAAATACTGAATTGAAGATGGACAAATGCCAGAAAAGCTCTGAAGAGGGGCTTTTTTTTTTTTTTTTTGATAAAGCAGGCAGTGGCTCACCGCTGGCTCCTGACAACATCACAGTGTTGGCCAAGGAGACCAGATCTGACATACAACAGCCCATTTCAGGGGAACATAGTATGGCCCACCAGTCAGAGGATGCTCTGGATAGTCACAGACGTACTTGGGGAAAGAAGGTGCCTTTGTTTGTGTGTTTGTGTGTTAGTGATTTTGTCTCATGTTTTAAGAATATGTAGGAAAGTCGGTTTGTTTAATTTGGAGTGGCCTGTTTCCAGGAAGTCCTTTGAGAAGGTGAGTGTTTCTGTGTATCCCACTGTGTCCGTGGTTGTAGACAATAGAAAAGAGAATGCATCAAAGGATGTGTCCTGTCTAGTAGAAATCTTTGCAGCATTCATCTTGTCCAATTTATAAATGGACTGCAGCTTACCTTATAGATGGGCAACACCTACTACCTTTCTACATTCCTGATTTCTTCCTGAATTCTGGCCACTCTCCCATAGGCTCATGGTTTTGTGTTCAAGATATGTATCTCCTCCACAATCTGGGACATGGCCATGTACTGGATAGCTGAAGGGAATGGTGAGTATCTCAGAAAACTCAGATATCAGTGTGACCAGGAAAGTCTCAGTGGAGAAACTCTGCTTTGGGAATTTGCTTTCCTATTGTTCTGTTGCCCTGAATGTAAGGAAGGTCTTTGCCTAAGGCCACACCTTTCGAAATCCTGAAAAAATCAATTTTCAAATGGAAATAAATGGGCATCACCTGAGGATCTTTGCTTAATTGCTTTGCAAAGGGATATGTCTGAATCCGCCTCTTAGTGCAGTGTGAGTCCATGGCTCAGATTCTCAGCACCTGATGGATCTAAAGAAAGATCCCATGTGTGCATCCAATTCCAAAATGGCCAAAAGAGCAATCATTGTTGATGAAGTCTCTTGCTTTCCTCTGTAAGGTTCCTGATCTCCATCAAGTCAGAAGAGGGATCCTTTGGGTCAACTGAGTTCTTCAAGCCCTGCAGAGGCTAGCCCATAGGTGCTTGGGTTTTCTCATGACTCCAAATCCCATAAAGAAACTATACCTGACAGTCAGTATGCCTCAAATTGGAGAAGCGGAACAGTATTAATGGCAGGCATATTTGATCAGCCCTGGTTCACAGGAACGGTGTCCAGAAACACTGACTTTAGACAAATGAAGGGCAAGGGAGCTTATTTTGACATTGTCTTGTGCTGTGTGCCTCATGGAAACTTCCAGCCAAGGTTATGATTAGTGTCTATATGAAAGAAGATGAGGGGCATGTGTGAGTGTTTTGGTTTTAATTCTGGTCATTTGTGTGGCGGTTGGAAGAGATGACTGGGTCACCAGGGAATGAACTCTGGTGTGTTTCCCCTTAGAGACTGAGTTCTGAAACTGACCTCACAGAAGTATTGCCATGAATTGTGTTGGGATTTTAGGAGGCCACGCATGAGAGTCGCCCTTGGAACCTGAGATCTAGGACCAGGGTGGCTTTCCACAAAGAACTGGGAATCTCAGCCTGGATATCACATGATTTTATTCTGAAAGACTTTGCAGCCATAGTAGAGAGTCAAAACACATAGGACCTCACATTGTAGACCTCAATGGTCCTGGCTTCAAGTGACCTTTTGTCCACTTTTTGGAAAGCCTTGCCTGTGAGAGTTCTCCAGAATTTTCTTTGAATTGAGCTTTCTCAACATTTAATGGTTTCTGAATAACTGAAATTCACAGTGCATCCAATGTCATCCTTGAAAAATGGCTAGATAAATACCATGAAATTTTTGAAATTCCCATGACCCGGTGGCACTCAAGAAACATTGGATCTCCTATTGCTTATCATGAGTGTACCAGAGAGTGCCTTGATTGACAGGGTTCTCTGAAAATTGTTTAGAACAGACATGCCAGTAATTTGTAGCCTGCTGAGAAGTGGGCGTAGAGCAGTGGTGGGCAGGTGTGTGATAAAGTATCATGGTGGGTCCATGTGGATCTGCCATTTACTTCCAAATGGCTTGTGACTGACATAGTGCAGACTTCAGACCCTTATATGTAATGGCATCTTTTTATATGGCGAGGTTTCAGGGCAATGTTCAGAATCAGGTTGCTATGAACAAGGGGGCAATCTTTGAGAGATAGAAACCTGGTTTGTGCATTTTCTTGCAGACCATAACCCACCACACATGACAGAACTCTCTCCAGCACTGTTTCCCAGTTGAACTCCTTGTATTCCGTGAAGCATGTACCAAACTCCAAGTGCAGCAGCAAGAAACACCACGAAAATTGGAGGATGACCAAATGGTCTCACAGTCCACACGGGGAGAAAATAAACCCCCAGGGGCCACAGTTTATCTACAAAGAGAGAATTCAGCACTGCTGCCTCGTGTTCATTGGAAAATAAGAAACTTTGTCCTCCAGGTCACATAGATGCAGACCCAGCTTTGAGGGTATCACTACAAAGGAAGCTTAACTCCTGACAAAAACCTATATATCAGTGCCCAACCTCTGTGGCAGTTTCTCAAAAAGATTTAGGCATGCAGAGCTCCATGCTTGTGGAGTGTGTACCCTGTCCTTACTTTTGAAAACTCCTATACCACCTCCAAGTTTGTGCACTCCTGAGCATTTTCCATTACAGAAATGTAATCACAGATTTTGCAACTTTTCTTCTCTAATTGTGTCTTACTTGGGGCGAAGATAATTTCAAGGCATTGTTCTGGATGAGAGTCGGAAGATTTGTTTTAGCACATATTTGCATACACATTGGATTAATTTTCCTATTTTTCCTTTCGCAATTCTGAATCCCTGACACTAACCCATATTCTAATAGACTCCGACTACTAATCCTAATATGATGGAGAAAAATAACCCAAACAGTACGTAAATACATGCAGTTCAGGGTTGGACTTGCCTTTTGCATGATAAAGGGTAGGTATTATGAATCTAGTCAATTTTTAATTGAAATAGTTCTCCATGTGTTTTTAAAGTTAACAAATATGTGAATTACTGTCTCTCATTTTCTGGAGCCTATTCAGCACATGTATTTTTATATGCACAAATAGAATCGTACATGGTATCAAACGTACATTCTTTTGAGTTACATGACTTGGCAGATACAAATTGTGAGAAGTGATCACTCGTCCTAAACGCTGTTAGAAATGAAAATTCAACCTATGGGTGAGCTTCCCAGTGGAACAACATTATACATAAACCCATGTTCAGTAAAATGAATGTTTTTGCATCTTTATGATATATATTTCATGATGAATTTCGATTGGCGTATATATTGCTACTTTTTAATTTCTGTGTTTGTGTGTGTGTGTGTGTGTCCATATTTGTGTATATATCTATATATATATATCTATATATATATATATCTATATATATATATATATATACTGTCCAGATTTTTAAAAATATGAAAAATATGTGTCTTATATACACTCCCTAAATTCATTCATGTTCATGGATGTGGATTAATAATCAACTTTTCACAAGATTATTCTTAGAAATACTCATACACATGAAATACATAGTTGTTTCCTAGTACTGAGAACTAACTTCAGGGAAAGGTGCATACAAATTCTAATATGTCTGCATTAACTGACCCAGTTTAACATCAATGCATGTTGGTTCCTATGGGACATGATGTGTATTTTGACGTTAATTTTTATTCCACACTGGTACATTACTATTTCTTCAGTTTATGCACATCATAGGATATATATTTCATTCACTAGTTAGCAAATTTATAGGCATTTGTTTCACTTTTAGTCACTTCCTGCTCCAGAACACATGTATTTCTCTATGTTTCTTGACTGGTCTATTCATGAGACTTTTTTTTCCAAATATATTGTTTTCGATTTCCATAATCAATTTTGAAGAAAAACTCACACACCCTTCATGATTAACCATAACCATAAGATAATCATTAGATATATAACTGGTTGGAATTAATGATTGTATATCAATATAACATTTCTTATATATTTTCAGATATCCATTCAATCCATTATTTAAAGTGGATCCAGTTATATTATTTATTCACAGTATGGTCTATTCATGCATTATCTCTATATTAATAGAAGCAGGGTACACCTATTTCTACCCCCATACTAATTTATAAATCTTCAAAATTTTGCTCTCAGAAATGGTGGAAGAAATACTCATGTCACCTGATCTACATACACATTTTATCACAGAAATATTCCGGACACAAAAAGCAAAGATCACACTTACAATTGTACCAAAGCCTAAATGGAAAGATAGCATGCATTACTAAAAACATCCATGTGCAGGTTGCCTAATGCTCTCAAATATCAATCCTATTGGTGACTACATATTTGTTTCTTCCTAAGATTATATATTCAACTTCAAACCTGTTGAAAATGTCTAACCCTATCACACACTTTATACTTTGCTTGATTTCCTAATATCTCTATTGATATCTGCTTTCCTACATGTTTTCCCCAGTTCATCATTGTGACTGACTCTTCACATGTGCTGACATTTACATACACTCTCTACCCGAAACCCTATTGCTGAAGAACTTTTGGTCCAAATCCTATACTCACTCTTCTTTCTAAACCTACCAACTTCCTTCCTAATCCTACCGAATATCGGTTTTTGACTGGATGTTCTCTTCAGCATTCAATCATCCAAGGTACAAGGTCCGATGTATATTGATTTATCTGAGACATCTGTGCAGCACATTACTCAAAGTTAGGTATCCCACTCAAGTCCCCAATGCCCTTCACATGTATATTCTTGTAAATATCACAGGTTGCCAATACCATTATTCATCCTGCAGAATGATTCGTAACCCAAATCGAACATGTTATTAACCCTAACCATACACTGTTCCCTCAATATAACTAACTTAAGAGCAGCAACAGAGTGGGTCTTACAATATAGGAATGTAGAAGATCTTCCACCTGCTGAGAACCTCAAAGATCCATGAAGAAATGATCCTTGGAGAACATGTAGGCAGCTATGTAGGACCTGAGAGAGCAATAGTCATCTTCCATGGCAAACAACCTGGTCAGGATGAATTGATGTGTCTGAGTCAGCCTCTCTCTTCTTAATGTAGAGAAGATGGACCAAACCAGGCCTCTGTGGAGAGCTGTTCCAGGGTGCCTATGGTTGATATATCATTCTAACTTCTGAATGTGTCACAGGATGTTGGGGCAGCCTCTATCTCATGGGAACCTTGGAAGCAACTGTTAGGACAAAGTGGTTACCAAGGCAGTGACCATATTCAGTTCCTGAAAGAAGTGACCTCACTTCACTTCCTTGGTGATGGAATTCTCTGAACTTGGGATCCAGGAAGCCAGGCACCAAGAGCCAGTCCCACTCCAGACCCAGTGGGCTAACTTGTTTGCTTTTCCCAAAGACATAGTCAGTCTTTCTTGGTACCTGCTGATATGAGGATGGCCAAATGCCAGCAGAGCTCTGAAGAGGGGCCTTTCCTAAGAAAGCAGGTAGTGGCTCACCGCTGGCTCCTTACAACTTCACAGAGTTGGACAAGGAGACCAGATGTGAAACAGGACAGGCCATTTTGGGGGAACATAATATAGCCCACCAGTCAGAAGACACTTCGGATAGTCACAGACCTATTTAGGGGAAGAAAGTGCCTTTGCCGTTGTAGGTGTGAGTTTGTGGTTTTTTCTCATGTTCTGAGAATAGGTAGGAAAGGTGGTTTGTTTGGTTTGGAGTGGACTGTTTCTAGTAAGTCGTTTGACATTGTGAGTGTTTGTATGTCTGTGTATCCCACTGTATCCATGGTTGTAGACATTAGAAAACAGAATGCATCAATGGATGTGTTGTCTCTAGTTGAAAGCTTCTGGGATTCATACTGCGCAATTGATGAATGGACTGCAGCTTGCCTTATGGATGGGCAACATCTATTATCTTCTAAAGTTCCACTTTTCTTCGTGAATTCTGGCCACTCTCCAGAATAGACTCATGGTTTTTTTTCCCAGATTTGTAACACCACAAGGCTCTGTGACATGGCCATGTTCTGGATAGCTGAAGGGAATGAGAGCATCTCAGAAAACTCAGATATCAGTGTGACCAGTAAAGTCTCAGTGGAGAAACCCTTCTTTGGGCCATTTGCTTAATTCTATTTCTATTACCCTGAATGTCAGAAAGGTCTTTGCCTCAGGCCACCCCTTTGTGTAGCCTGAAGAACACTGTTTTCATATGGAAATGAATGGACACCACCTGTGGCTCTTTGCTTAATTGCTTTGGAATGGGATGTGTCTGAATCAGCCTCTTGTCCTTGTATGAGTTTGTGGCTTAGATTCTCAGCACCTGATGGATTTAAAGAAAGATCCCATGTGCTTTCAAAACTAAAATGTCCAAAAGAGCAGTCATTGTGGATGAATATTTTTGCCTTCTTGTTTTAGGTTCCTGAACTCCATCAAGTGAGAATAGGGATCATTTGGGTCAAATGAGTTCTTGAAATCCGTGCAGAGGCTACCCCATATGTGCTTGGGTTTTCTCATGACTCCAAATCACATAAAGAATTATACCCTACAGCCAGTAGGCTGAAATTGGAGAAGTGGAACACTTTAACAGCAGGAATATTTGATCACTCCTGGTTCACAGGAAGAGTGTCCAGGCCACCATGATTTTAGGCAAATAAGGGGCAAGTGAGCGTATTTTGGACACTACCTTGGGCTCATAGAAACCTCCAGCTAGAGGTTATGAGGAGTTTCTACATGGAAGAAGATGATGGGCCTGTGGGAGTGTTTTGATTTTAATTGTGGTAATTTTTGTGGCGGTTGGAAGGGATGACTGGATCCACCTGTGCTTGAACTCTGGTGTGATTCCCCTTAGAGACTGCATTCTGGAATTGACCTCAGAGAAGTATTGCCATGAATTGTGTTGGGATTTTAGGAGGACACACATAAGACTCACTCTTGGAAACTGAGATCTATGCCCAGGGTGGCTTTCCACAGAGGCCTTGGAATCTCAGCCAGGATATCACATGATTTTATTATGAAAGACATGGCAGCCATAGATGAGAGTCAAAACACACATGGACCTTACATTGTAGACGTCAATTGGCCTGGTTTTATGTGACCATTTGGTAATTCTTTGAGAAGCCATGACTGTGAGAGTTCTCTAGAGCTTTCATTGAAATGAACTTTCTCAACACTTAATGGTTCCTGAATGAATTGAGACGCACAGTGCCTCTAACTTCATTTTTGAAAAATTGCTAAATAAATACCATGAAATTTTTGAAATTCCCATGACCAGGTGGAACTGCAGAAAATTTGATGTCCTGTTGCTTATCATGTATATACCAGACAGTGCCTTGTTTGACTGGGTTTCATGAAAATGATGTAGAACACGAGATGCCAGTAATTTGGAGCCTTCTGAGTATTGCGCCTAGAACAGTGGTGGGAAGGAGTGTGATAAAACATCATGGAGGGGCTATGTGGATCTGCCATTGGCTTCCAAATGGCTTGTGACTGATATAGTGCAGACATGAGACCCTTACATGTAAAGGCATCCTGTTATATCGAGAGTTTTAAGGGCAATGTTCAGAATAAGGTTGCTATGGTTATTGGGGCAAGCTCTGTGCGATAGAAGCCTGGTTGGTGCATTCTCCTGCAGACCCTGACCCACCACAAGTGACAGAACTCCCTCCAGCACTGTATCCCAGATGAACTTCTTATATTTTGTGAAACAAATACCAAATTCCCAGTGCAGCAGCAAAAAACACCATGAAAAGTGGAGGATGACCAAATGTCTTCACAGTCCCCACTGGGAGACACTTAGCCTCCAGTGGCCACAGTTTACCTACAAAGAGAGAATTGAGCACTGCTACCTCATGTTCATTGGAATATAAGAAACCATCTCTTCCCGGTAACATAGATGCAGACCCAGCTTTGATGGTCTCACTACAAAGGAAGCTAAAGCTCATGACAGCAACATATATTTCAGGATCCCAACCTCAGAGGCCATTTCCCAAGAATTCTTAGGCCAGCAGAGCTCCTTGTTTGTGGAGTGTTTACCCTTTCCTTTACTTTTGGAAACTCCTCTACCACCTCCAAGGTTGTGAACTCCCGAGCATATTCCATTCCATATATGTATTCCTAGATTTTTACACTTTTCTACTCTAATTGTGTCTTACTTGGGGCAAAGGTATTGTCAAGGCATTGCTCTGGATGTGAGTGGGAAGATTTTTGTGTAGCACATATTTACATACACATTGGATTCTTTTTCCAATTTTCCATTTGAAATACTTAACCCCTGACACTAACCCGTACCCTACTAGTCTCTGACTAATAATCCTAAAATGATGGTGAAAAATAACCCAAAAAGAATAGAAATACAAGCAGTTCAGAGGAGGCATGGTGTATAGTTGGAATTGCCTTTTGCATTATATAATGTAGGAGTTTTAAATCTAGTCAATTTTTTTGTTGAAATAGTTCTACGTGTGTTTTTAAAATTAACAAATATGTGAATCCCTGTCTCCCTTTCTCTGTAGCCTATTCAGCACATGTATTTTTATATGCACATATAGAATCCTACCTGATATCACTTCTACACACATGTGAGGTGGCTGAATTGGCAGATGCAAATTGTGAGAAGAGATCATTCCTCCTAAACGCTGTTGGAACTGAAAATTCAACCTACGGGTGAGCTTCCTAGTTGAATAACATTATACATAAATCCATGTTCAGTAAAATGAATATTTTTCGATCTTTGGATTATATATATTTCATGATGAATTTCGATTGGCATATATATTGCTACTTTTTTTTCTTTTATTGGTTGCTCAAAACATTACAAAGCTCTTGACATATCATATTTCATACATTAAATTCAAGTGGGTTTTGAACTCCAATTTTTACTCCAAATACAGAATGCAGAATCACATCAGTTACACATCCATATTTTTACATAATGTCTTATTAGTTACTGTTGTATTCTGCTACCTTTCCTATGCTCTACTATCCCCCCTCCCCTCTCTTCCCATCTTCTCTCTCTACCCTACCTACTGTCATTCATTTCTCTTATTGTTTATTTTCCCATTACACTCACAACCTCTTATATGTAATTTTTTTGTAACAATAAGGGTCTCCCTGCATTACCATGCAATTTCTCTTTTCTCTCCCTTTCCCTGCCACCTCATGTCTCTGCTTAATGTTAATCTTTTCTTCATGCTCTTCCTCTCTGCTCTGTTCTTAGTTGCTCTCATTATATCAAATAAGTCATTTGGTATTTTTTTTGGGGGGGATTGGCTAGCTTCACTAAGCATTATCTGCTCTAGTGCCATGCATTTCCCTGCAAATTCCATGATTTTGTCATTTTTTAGTGCTGCGTAATCCTCCATAGTATATAAAAAAAAAACATTTTTTTTTATCCATTCATCTATTGAAGAGAATCTGGGTTGGTTCCACAGTGTAGCAATTGTGAATTGTGCTGCTATGAACATCGATGTGGCAGTATCCCTGTAGTACGCTCTTTTAAGGTCTTCAGGGAATAGTCCGAGAAGGGCAATAGCTGGTTCAAATGGTGCTTCCATTCCCGGCTTTCCCAGGAATCTCCATACTGCTTTCCAAATTGGCTGCACCAGTTTCAGTCCCATCAGCAATGTACAAGAGTACCCTTTTCCCCACATCATCGCCAGCACTTGTTGTTGTTTGACTTCATAATGGCTACCAATCTCACTGGATTGAGATGGTATTTTAGGGTGGTTTTGATTTGCATTTCTCTGACTGCAAGAAATGGAGAGCATTTTTTCATGTACTTATTGATTGATTCTATGTCCTCCTCTGAGAAGTGTCTGTTCAGGTCCTTGGCCCATTGGGTTATTTGTTATCTTATTGTCTAATTATTTGAGTTCTTTGTATACTTTGTATACTCTGGATATTAGGGCTCCATCTGAAGGGTGAGGAGTAAAAATTTGTTCCCATGATCTAGGCTCCATATTTACCTCTCTTATTGTTTCTCTTTCTGAGAAAAAAATATTTCAGTTTACGTAACTCCCATTTGTTGATTCTTGTTATTAACTCTTGTGCTATGGGTGTCCTATTAAGGAATTTGGAGCCTGACCATACAATATGTAGATCGGAACCAACTTTTTCTTCTATCAAATGCAGAGTCTCTGATTTGAATCTAGCTCCTTGATCCACTTTGAGTTAACTTTTGTGCATGGCGAGAGAAAGGGATTCAGTTTCATTTTGTTGCATGTGGATTTCCAGTTTTCCCAACACGATTGGTTGAAGATGGTATCCTTCCTCAATTGCATGCTTATAGCTCCTTTATCAAACATAAGATAGTTGTAGCTTTTTGGATTAGTCTCTGTGTCCTTCATTCTGTACCATTGGTCCACCCGCCTGTTTTGGTACCAGTACCATGCTGTTTTTGTTATTATTGCTCTGTAATATAGTTTGAAATCTGGTATCGCTATACCGCCTGATTCACACTTCCTGGTTAGAATTGCTTTTTCTATTCTGGGTCGTTTATTTTTCCATATGAATTTCATGATTGGTTTATTTATTTCTACAAAAAATTCCTTTGGGATTTAGATTGGCATTTCATTAAACCTATGGAGAACTTTTTAGTAATATCGCCATTTTGATGATGTTCATTCTGCCTATCCATGAACAGGGTATATTTTTCCGTCTTCTAAGATCTTATTCTACTTCTCTTTTTAGGGTTCTGTAGTTCGCATTGTATAAATCTTTCACCTCTTTTGTTAGGTTGATTCCCATGTATTTAATTTTTTATGAGGATATTGTGAATGCAATGTTTTTCCTCATTTTCTTTTCAGAAGTTTTGTCGCTGTTATACAGAAATGCCTTTGATTTATGCATGTTGATTTCATTTCCTGCCACATTGCTGAATTCATTTATTAGTTCTAGTAGTTTTTTCTGTAGACCCTTTTGGGTCTTCTATGTATAGAATCATGTCATCTTCAAATAGTGATAATTTAAGTTCTTTTTTTCCTATTTTTATGCCTTTAATGTCTTTCATCTGTCTAATTGCTCTGGCCAGTTTTTCGAGAACTATATTGAATAGAAGTGGTGATAGAGGACATTTCTGTCTTGTTCCAGATTTTAGAGGGAATGCCTTCATTTTTTCTCCATTCAGAATGATGCTAGCCTGAGGCTTAACATAGATAGCTTTTACAATGTCGAGGTATGTTCCTGTTATCCCTAGTTTTTCTAATGTTTTGAACATAAAGGAATGCTCTACTTTGTCTAATGGTTTTTCTGCATCTATCAAGATGATCTTATGGTTCTTATTTTTAAGTCTAGTGATGTTGTGAATAACATTTATTGATTTCCATATATTGAAACCTCCTTGCATCCCAGGGATGAATCCTAGTTGATCACGGTGCACAATTTTTTTGATGTGCCTTTGTATCCAAACCACCAGAATTTTAATGAAAATTTTTGCATCTAGGTTCATCAGAGATATTGGTCTGTAGTTTTCTTTCATTGAGGTGTCTTTGTCTGGTTTCAGAATAAGGGTGATGTTGGCCTCATAGAATGAACTTGGCAGAGCTCCCTGTTTTTCTATTTCCTGAATAACTTGAAAAGTATTGGTATTAAATTTTTTTTAAAGGTTTTGTAAAACTCCGCTGTATACCCATCCGGTCCTGGGCTTTTCTTGGTTGGTAGTCGTTTGATTGCTTCTTCTATTTCATCGATTGATATTGGTCTGTTTAAATTGTGTGTATCCTCCTGACTCCGTCTAGGCAAATCATATGACTTAATAAATGTATCGATGTCTTCACTATTTTCTATTTTATTGGAATATAGGTTTTCAAAATAATTTCTAATTGTCTTTTGTATTTATGTAGCTTCTGTTGTGATATTGCCTTTTTCATCCCGTATGTTAGTAATTTGAGTTCTCTCTCTTCTTCTCCTCGTTAGCATGGCTAAGGGTCTGTCCATCTTATTTATTTTTTCGAAGAACCAACTTTTAGTTTTGTTAATTTTTTAATAGTTTCTTTTGTTTCAATTTCGTGATTTACGCTCTGATTTTAATTATTTCTTGCCTTCTGCTACATTTGCTGTTGTTTTGCTCTTCCTTTTCTAGGGCTTTGAGATGAAGTGAGAGCTCATTTATTTGTTGTTTTTGTTTTTTTTTTTTTTTCTTTTTTTGAGGAATGACCTCCAGGCGATGAATTTGCCTCTTGAATCTTGTTTCATTGTGTCCCATTGAATCTGATATGTTGTGTCTGTATTTTCATTTATCTCTAAGAATTTTTTGATTTCCTCTTTTATGTCTTCTGTAACCCATTGATCATTCAGTAATATATTGTTCATTTTCCATGTGAAGTAGGGTTTTTCCTTCCTTCTTTTACCATTGGTTTCCAGTTTCATTGCATTGTGATCAGAAAAAAATTCATGGTATTATCTCCACCCCTTTATATTTACTGAGTGTTGCCCTACGGCATAATATATGGTCTATTTTTGAGAAGGATCCATGTGCTGGTGAGAAAAAAGTATATCCACTTGATGATGGTTGATATATTCTATATATGTCAGTTAAGTCTAGGGTATTGATTGTGATATTGAATTCTATATTTTTTTTATTCAACTTTTGTTTGGAGGATCTGTCCAATGGTGAGAGAGGTGAGTTGAAGTCTCCCATAATTATTGTGTTGTGGTCTATTTGATTCTTGAAATTGAGGAGAATTTGTTTTATAAATGTCGCAGCACCATTATTTTCTGCGTAAATATTGATAATTGTTATGTGTTGTTGGTGAATGGTTTCTTTTAACAGTATATAATGTCTTTCCTTATCCCTTTTGATTAAATTAGTCTTGAAGTCGATTTTATTCCGTATGAGGATGGCCACCCCTGCTTGCTTACAAGGACCGTGTGCATGGTATAAATTTTCCCAACCTTTCACCTTCAGCCTGTGTATGTCTTTTCCATTCAGATGTGTCTCCTGGAAGCAACATATTGTTGGATTTGTTTTTTTTTAATCCACGTTACAAGCCTATGTCACTTTATTGGAGAGTTTAAGCCATTAACGATTAGAGTTACTATTGATATATGGTTTGTATTGCCACCCGTCTTTGATTATTTATCTGTTTTTTAAAATTTAGTTTGTTTATCCGTGATTAGCTTTTCCCCCTTCCTCTGTCATTACTGAGGCAATTCCCACTGATGGTTTTCGTTGTTGATATTCATTTTTTCCTCGTGTAGTGTTTTCCTTAAGATGCTTTGCAATGCTGGTTTTCTGGCTGCAAATTCTTTTAGCTTTTGTTTTTCACACAATATTTTTATTTAGTTGTCTTACCTGAAACTTAATTTTTCTGAATACAGATTTCTTGGTTGTCATCCATTGTTTTTAAGTGTTTGAAATACGTTGTTCCAGGATCTTCTCACTTTCAGCGTCTGTGATGAAAAATCTGTTGTTAACATTTTTGGTTTACCCCTGATTGTAATCTGCCTCCTTTCTCTTGTAGCTTTTAATATTTTCTCTTTGTTTTGTACATTGGATATCTTCATAACAATGTTTCTTGGCATTGGTCTACTGTGATTTTTTTGTGCTCGGTGTCTTGTAAGCATCTACAATTTTTTTTATCCGTTTCCATTTTTATTTCTGGAAAGTTTTCTGTAATTATTTCATTCAGCAGGTTACTCATTCCCTTGGTTTGAATCTCTGTACCTTACTCTATCCAGATGACTCATAAGTTTTTTTTTTTTATGATATCCCATATCTCTTGGATCTTTTTCTCATGACTTTTTACCAGCATTTCTTTGTTGGCTAGACTTTTTTCAAGATGATATATTTTGTCTTCATTATCTGACATTCTGTCTTCTACTCGCTCCACTCTGTTAGTGATACTCTCAATTGAGTTTTTAATTTGGTTTATCATTTCCTTCATTTCTAGAATTATTGTTTGATTTTTTTATAATCTCTATCTCCTAATAAAGATGCTTAATATCTTTTTATATCTGTTTATGTAATTCATTTTCAATGTGTTCTTTCACTGTTTGGTTTTGATGTCTCGTATCCTCTTTAAGATTCCATTCCATCTGTCTAAGGTATTCCTTGAGTTCTTTATATGACCATTTTTCTGATGATTCCTTCTGAATATTTAGGCTGTCCATTGTTGTTTGTACTTCTTTTCTTCCTTGTTTTTTTATGCTGCTCATATTACTTCTTGTTTTGTTTGACTGCTGAGTTACTGCTTACTCTTATAAATTTATTTGATGCTTCGCAGGAAAGATATTAGAAGGGAAGGGAAGAAGTCACTAAAGAGAATGAGAGTAGGCAGGTAGAATTCAAGGAAGGGGGAATAAGAAAATTGAAAAGAAATGAAAAGACAAAAGAAAAATAGAAAATAAATAAAGAAAAAAATTTAAATAATAATTATAATTAAAAGATGAAAATTAAAATTTAAAATAATATTAATAATAATAATGATAAAATAAAAAAAAATAAAAACATTTAAAAAAGTTAAAGAACAACAACAACAAAAATGAAAATGAAAGAAATAGAAAAAATATAAATTAAAAAAATAATAATAATAAATGCAGTCATAGAGTTCAATTAACTTCTCTTTCAGTAGGTGGAGCTGTGTGCACTGGGCCAAGCTTCTCCTCTGAATAAGTGGGAACCAATCACTGTGCAGCAGCTCTTCCTCCCACACTTGGCGGATCTCCAATCCTGAGTGCCTAGGGCCTTCTCTTGTGCTTCCTCAAGCCATGCCTTGCTCACCTGTGACGCTCACCACAATAGTGGTTACAAGCCAGAACTCTACTCCTGGCAGCCCTGTTTTCATGAATGCCTGGGCACACTCTCCCTGTTTGCCTCCCTCAGACCCTAGTTTTGTAGAGCTTGGGGCTGAGGACCCCCAGCGAATTTTCTTGCCCTCTGGGAGCCATGCCCCCGGTACGTGGTGTAAGAGACCTCAATTGTCAGCACTTGTGGGGTCAGGAGCCCGGAATTCCACGCGCTAGTCCCGAGCCAATCCTGATTTCCTAGGTCTGGCTATCATGCTCACGGGAGAGCTGGGAGAGGCCCTTAAGGCTGAGCTGGGAGGGGCCCTTAAGGTTTCCCCGCTGTGTTGAGAGAGATGGCTAGGGGATTACACACCTGTCAGGCTGGTTTTAATGAAGTTATCTCCTCTGCCCGTGACGTCATTTCTATGCTATGGTGGTATCCCATGCAAATGGTGACCGTTTGTTCCCTTTGCAAGGTAACCAACGCAACGGGTGGGTCCTGACTGTCTCTCCCAAGCACCGTTTCAATCCTGTGGCCACTGCTTTTGAAGGCTTGGTTGGCTTTTACCTCTGAAAGTTCAGAAGGGCCGAACAGTTATTTCAGTGGGATCTTAGTTTTGAGTCATGAGAACCAGCCAAACCGGAGGTTGAATGCAGCCCATCCAGGCTCGGTGTGTGTTCTGAGGGGCCCAGAATGTTCGCCCCAGATCCACATCAGGTCAATATTGCCTACTGATTCTGAGCAAACAGCATTTAGACAGTTTACGACTCCCTATGCCCGCTCAGCTGAAGAGGTCAGAGACTTGATTTTTCCATGCCTGTCTTCATGATGGATCTCCTGTATTGCTAATTTTTATATCTGTGCATGTGAGTGTGTATGTATGAGAGTGTATATATATATATATATATATATATATATATATATATATATACACTCTCCAGATTTTTTAAAATATGAAATATATGTGTCTTATTATACACTCCCTAAATTCATTCATATTCATATATGTGTATTTATAATCAACTTTCCACAAGATTATTCTCAGAAATAATCATCCACCTGAAATACATATTTGTTTTCTAGTACTGAAAACTAAATTCAGTGAAAGGTGCAAACAAAACCTAATATTTCTACAGTTACTGAGCTAGTTTAACATCAATGCAAGTATATTCTTAGGGGACATGATGTGTATTTTGACTTTCATTTTTATTCAACACTGGTACATTACTACTCCTTCAGTTAATGCACATCATAGGATATATATTTCGTTCACAAGTTAGAAAATTTATAGGCATTTGATTCACGATCAATCACTTCCTGATTCAGAACACATGATTCTTCTATGTTTCTTGACTGGTCTTTTCATGAGACTTCTTTCCAAACACATTATTTTCGTTTAACATCATCACTTATAAAGCAAAACTCAAACACCCTTCATGATAAACCATAATCCTAATATTACCATTAGATATATAACTGGTTGGAATGAATGATTATATATCAATATAAGATTTCTTATATATTTTCAGATTTCAATTCAATCCATTATTTAAAGTGGAACCAGTTACATTATTTATTCATATTATCGTCTATTCATGCATTATCTCTATATTCATAGACACAGGGTACACCTCTTTGTACCCCTAATACTAATGTATATGTCTTCAAAATATTGCTCCCAGACATAGTGAAAGAAATACTCATGTTACCTGATCTACATATACATTTTACCACAGTAATATTCTGAACAAAAAAAATGTAAATGTCACACTTATGATTGTACCAAAGCCTAAAAGGAAAGTGAACATGGATAACTAATAACATCCATGTCCAGGTTGCCTAATGCTCTCAAATGTAAATCCCATTGGTGACAACATATTTGTTTTTACCTATGATTATATATTCAAACTCAACCCTGTTGAAAATGTCTAATCCTATCACTCATTTATACTTTGCCTGATTTCGTTATGTCGCTATTGATACTTGCTTTTCTACATAATTTCCCCAGTTCATTATTGTGAATGACTCTTCACATGTGACATTTACATTCACTCTCTAAACGAAACCCTATTGCTAAATAAGCTTTTTATTCCAAATCATATTCTCACTCTTCTTCCTAAACCTACCGACTATCTTTCTAATCCTACCGACTATCACTTTTTGACTGGATGTTCTCTTCTACATTCAATCATCCAAGGTACACGGTCCTATGCCATTGTATATTGATTTAACTGAGACAATTGTACAGAACGTAATTCAACACTATGTATCCCAATCAAGGGCCCAATGCCCTTCTGGGCTTCAAATCTTTCTTAGATTTCCGTTTTCATACATATATTTCACTTATATATTCTTATAAATATCGCAGGTACCCAATCCCTTTATTCATCCTGCAGAATGATTCCTAACCCAAATCGAACATATAATTAACCCTAACCATACACTAACTTTACCGAAGAGCAGGGACAGAGTTGGTATTAAAATACAGGAATGTAGGGTATCTTCACCTGCTGAGAACCTCAAATGTTCATTTAGAAATGATCCCTGGTGAAGATGAAGGCAGCTATGAAAGACCTCAGAAAGCAAAAGTCATCTTCCATGGCAATCATCCTGGTCGGGTTGAAGGGTTGTGTCTGAATCATTCTCTCTCTTCTTAATGTATACAAGATGGACCAAACCAGTTCTGTGTGGAGAGCTGTTCCGGCGTGCTTATGATTGATATGACATTCTAACTTGTGAAAGTGTTACAGGAAAACTAGGGCAGCCTCCACCTCATGGGACTTTTGGAAGCAACTGTTAGGGCAAAGTGCTTGTCAATGCAGTGACATAATTCAGATCCTGAAGAAAGTGACCTCACCTCACTTCCTTGGTGATAAAACTCTCTGAACTTGGGATCCAGGAAGCCAGGCACTCAGAGACAGTCTCTGTCCCAGTCCCAGTGGTCTCACATGTTTGGATTTACCAAGGACAGAGTCAGTCTTTCTTGGAACCTACAGATGTGAGGATGACGAAATGCCAGGAAACCTTTGAAGAGGGGCTTTTCCTGAGAAAGCAGGTAGTGTCTCACCACTGGCTCTTGACAACTTCACAGAGTTGGCCATGCAGACCAGAACTGAGACAGGAGAGGTCATTTTGGGGAAACATAGTATGGCCCACCAGTCAGAGGACACTCCGGAGAGTCACAGACCTACTTGGGGGAAGGAGGTGCCTTTTTGGGTGTGGGTGTGATTTTGTGGTTTTGGCTCATGTTCTCAGAATAGGTAGGAAAGGCGGTTTGTTTGGTTTAGAGTGGACTATTTTTAGTAAGTCCTTTGACAATGCGAGTGTCTGTGTATCCCACTGTGTTCATGATTGTAGACATTAGAAGAGAGAATGGATCAATGGATGTTTCCTGTCTACTAGAAAGCTTGCCAGCATTCATTGTGCCCAATATATGAGTGGACTCAGGCTTGCCTTATATATGGGCAACACCTACTAGCTTCATAATTTCCTGTTTTCTGCTTCAATTCTGGCAACACTCCAGAATAGTATCATGGTTTTGTGTCCAAGATATGTACCACCTCCAATATCTGTGACATGGCCATGTACTAGATAGTTGAAGGGAATGGCTAGCATCTCAGAAATCTCAGATATCAGTTGACCAGGAAAGTCTCAGTGGAGAAACCCTGCTTTGGTCCTTTTGCTTACCTATTGTTCTGTTGCCCTGAATGTCAGGAAGATCTTTGCCTCAAGCCACCACTTTGTGAAGCCTGAAGAAAACAGTTTTCAAATGCAAATAAATGGGCATCACCTGTGGATCCATGCTTAATCGCTTTGAAAAGGGATATGTCTGAATCAGTCTCTTGGCCCTGTGTGAGGCTGTGGCTTAGATTCTCAGCACCTGATGGATCTAAAGATAGATCCCATGCATGCATCCAAAACCAAAATGGCAAAAAGATCAGATATTGTTGATTAACTCTCTTGCCTTCCTCTGGTAGGTTCCTGAAATCCATCAAGTGAGAACAGGGATCCTTTGGGTCAAATAATTTCTTCAAAACCCAGCAGAGGCTAGCCCATAGATGCTTGTTTTTTCTCATGACTCCAATTCACTTAAAGAATCTAATCCTCAAAGTCAGTAGTCCTCAAGTTGGAGAAGCCAAACAGTATTAAAGGAAGGCCTATTTGATCACTCCTGGTTTACAGGAAGGGTGTCCACGCCACCCTGACTTTAGGCAAATGAGGGGCAGGAAGCTTATTTTGGACACTGACGTGGGCTGCTCCTCTCATGGAAACCTCCAGCCACAGGTTATGATGAGTGTCTATATGGAAGAAGATTTGGGCCATGTGGGAGTGTTTTGGTTTTAATTGTGGACATTTGAATGGTGGTTGGAAGAGATGACTGGGTCCACCTGGGCTTGCACTCTGGTGTGATTCCCCTTAGAGACTGAGTTCTGGTACTGATCTCAGAGAAGTATTGCCATGAATTGTGTTGGGATTTTAGATGGCCATGCATGAGAGTTGCCCTTGGAAAGTGACATCTAGGCCCAAGTTGACTTTCCAAAGATCACAGGAAATCTCATCCAGGATATCACATGATTTTATTCTTAAAGACTTGGCAGCCATTTTTGAGAGTCAAAACACACATGGACCTCACATTGTAGACCTAAATGGGCTTGGCTTAATCTGACATTTTGGCCACTCTTTGGGAAGCCTTGCCTGTGAGAATTCTCCAGAGTTTTCATTGAAATGAGCTTAGTCACCATTTAATGGTTCCTGAATAAATTGAAACCCACAGTGCCTCCAACTTCTTTCTTGAAAATTGGCTAGATAAATACCATAAAAATTTTTGAAATTCCCATGACCGGGTGGCAGGAGAACATTTGGATGTCCTGTTGCTGATCATGAGTATGTAAGACAGTGCCCTGATTGACTTGGTTTTATGAAAATGGTGTAGAACAGAGATGCCAGTAAGTTGGATCCTGCTGAGTAGTTGTCCTAGAGCAGTGGTTGGCAGGTGGGTGATAAAACATCTGTGGTGGGCCATGTGGATCTGCCATTGGCTTGCAAATTGATTGTGACTGACATTTTGCAGCCAGTAGACTCTTATATGTAAAAGCATATTGTTATATGGAGAGGTTTCAGGGCAATGTTCAAAATCAGGTTGCTATGGTCAATGGGGCAAGCAATGTGGGATAGAAGCCTGGTTGGTGCATTCTCCTGTAGAACCCGACCCACCACAATTGACAGAACTCACTTCAGCACTGTGTCCCTGTTGAACTCTTTGTAATTCATGAAGCAAATTCCAAACTCCCAGTGCAGCAGCAAGAAACACCATGAATAGTGGAGGATGACCAAATGGATTTACAGTGCACACGGGGAGACACTTAGACCCCAGTGGCCACAAGTTACATACAAATAGAAAATTCAGCACTGCTGCCTCATGTTCATTGGAAAATAAGAAACAATGTCATCCATGTCACATAGATGAAGACCCAGCTTTGATGGTGTCACTCCAAATGAAGCTAATGCTCCTGACAACAGCATATATTTCATTGCCAAACCTTAGAGGCAGTTTCTCCAGATGTCAGGCTGGCAGAACTTCATGTTTGTGGAGTGTTTACCCTGTCCCTTACTTTTGGAACCTCTTCTACCACCTCCAAATTTGTGAACTCCTGAGCATTTTCCATTCCACATATGTATTCACAGATTTTCTAACTCCTCTCCTCTAATTGTGTCTTATGTGGGGCGAAGGTAATGTCAAGGCATTGTTCTGAATGAGAGTGGGAAGTTTTTTGTGTAGCACATATTTGCATACACATTGGATACATTTTCAAATTTTCCATTCGAAATACTGAATCCCTGACACTAACACATACCCTAATAGACTTTGACTTTTAATGCTAATATTATGGAGAAAAATAACCCAAACAGAATAGAAATACAAGAGGTTCACAGGAGGCATGGTGTATAGTTGGACTTGCCTTTCGTATGAGAAATGGTAGGTGTTATAAATCTAGCAAATTTTAATTGAAATAGTTCTCCATGTGTTTTAAAAGTTAACAAATATGTGAATAACTGTCTCCCTTTCTCTGTAGCCTATTCATCACATGTATTTTTATATGCACATATCGAATTCTACCTGGTATCACTCGTACATTTTGTGAGGTGCCTGGCTTGGCAGATACAAATTGTGAGAAGAGATCACTCCTACTTAATGCTGTTGGAACTGAAAATTCAACATACGGGTGAGCTTCTTAGTTGAACGACATAAATCCATGTTCATTAAAATGAATATTTTTGGATCTGTGGATGATATATATTTCATGGTGAATTTCGATTGGCATACATAATGCTACTTTTTAATGTCTCTGTGTGTATGTATGTATATATATATATATATATATATATATATATATATATATATATATATATATATACATATGTATATATATACATATATATATTTTTTTTTCACTCTGCAGATTTTTCAAAATATGAAGTATATTTTTCTTATTATACACTCCCTAAATTCATTCATATTCATGTATGTGGATTAATAATCAACTTTTCAAAAGATTATTCTCAGAAATATTCATCCACTTGAAATACTTATTTGTTTCCTAGTACTGAAAACTAACTTCAGGGGATCATATGACGGCCGCGAAGGGAGTGCATCACCCCCATGTACTGCGTCACTGTGAGGGAGAATGACGAGTTAGAATGGCTAAAACCTATCTTGTTAGGAATTTCCAGCAAAATTGTGGTTCTCCAAAACCAAGTGTACATATTTCCATCTCAGGAGGATCAGCTACGGGGGCTCAAACGCGAGTGATTTGTCCTCACAGAAGGTCATGCGACTTATTCAGGAAATCGCTCCGTGGCTAGAGTCTGTGGCACGTGCTGGGAAGCGACGAGATAGCAAGGCAAATATACAGCGGTGTAGGTACTGTGGGCTCCTGCCAGGTATGCAATCACTGTGCTCAGTGCTGAATTCTGGGTTTGAGACGGGAAAGCATGCAGTCCAACTCGTTTCTCCACACCCGTCAGACCACAGAGGAACCCAGCGGCCACCATCATGGAGAGGTGACTTCATCATCCCTGTTTTCGACTGATCGCAGCTTATTCAGCTATAGAACAGGTAATTTCAGGATGCCATTCACCTTTGTGTTGCAGACAAATTACTCAGGCTCAGTGCTAAAGAACCCGCAGAAACTGCGTCTTGGAGCCTGCTTCTATTAGAACATACAGCGAGCCCAGAGCGGCCGAATTCCGCCTCCAGGAACTGATCTGGCCCAGGGCTAAAGAACCGGCGGAAACTGCTTCTCGGTCCGGGTCTTGCTGAATATCAGTAAATATCAACCGAGCCTTCATAGGCAGTGGCAACAGGATTGAGACGGGGCTTGTGAATGCCGGTCAGGACTCACCGATTGCTTTAGTCACCCAACAAAAGGAACGAAATGCTGCCTTTTGCATGGGATGCCAACATGGCAGAGATCTGATGTCATCAGAAAGCAGCAGAGGAGATAACCTCATTGATACCAGCGGTGAAAGAAACAGTTGGTCTCCTGGTAAAGAAAGTGAGTCACAAACACCCGGGTCTCTCTCACTTTGTCATCAAGCCAGAGGGGCAGAGCAGAGCTGCCGCCCACGCCCGGAACAGGCCCAGCGACACACCTGCATGGTAGTCACGTCACCCCAATTGGAATAGAGGCAGAGCAGAGCCGCCACCCTTGCCCAGAACCGGCCCAGCGACCCGCAGGCGTGGTAGTCACATCAACCGAATTGGAGTAGTTGCAGAGCAGAGCCTTCTCCCGCACCTAGTACAATCCCAGTGGCCCACCGGCATGGTAGTCAGGTCACCCCAATATTAGTAGGGGAAGAGCAGAGCCTTCGCCCGCACCCAGAACAGGCCCAGCAACCTGCCGGCATGGTAGTCACGACCCCCCAATTGGAGTAGGGGCAGAGCAGAGCCATCACCCACGCCTGCAAGGTAGGCACACCTGCACCTGACTGGCAGAAGAGGCCCATCGCCCTGCCGGCACGGCAGACACTTCACCCCATTTGGAATAGGAGCAGAGCAGATCCATTGCCCGTGCCCGCAAGGCAGGCAGACCTGCGACAAACTGGCGGAACAGGCCCAGCAACACACCTGCATGGTAGTCACATCACCCCAATTGAAATAGGGGCAGAGCAGAGCCGCCGCCAGCACCTACAAGGTAGGCAGACCTGCGACCGATCGGCAGAACACCCCAGGGGTCCACGGGTAATAGCTGCAGCAGATGGAATGTCAGATAAAGAACTCAGGATATACATGCTTCAGATGATCTGGAGTCTCAAGGAAGACATTAGACAGCAAAATCAGACAATGAAAGATCACTTTGACAATGAATTACATAAACAAATCCAAGAAGCAAAAGATCAGCTATACAGAGAGATAGAGGTTGTAAAAAATAACAAACAGAAATCCTAGAAATGCAGAAAGCAATAAACCAACTAAAAAACTCAATTGAGAAGACTACCAGCAGAGTAGAACACTTAGAAGATAGAACATCAGACAATGAAGACAAAGTATTCCAACTTGAAAAGAACATAGACAGCTCAGCAAGACTGTTAAGAAACCATGAACAGAATATCCAAGAAATACGGGATAACATAAAGAGACCAAACATAAGAGTCATTGGAATACAGGAAGGTATAGAGGTTAAAACCAAAGCAATGAGGAATGTATTCAATGAAATAATACGAGAAAACTTCCCAGACTTGAAGAATCAGACTGACTCCCAAGTCCTAGAAGCCTACAGGACGCCAAATGTGCAAAATCATAAGAGATCCACACCTAGACACATTATAATGAAGATGCCCAACGTACACAATAAGGAGAGAATTTTAAATGCTACAAGAGAAAAAAAGCAGATTACATTTAGGGGTAAAACAATCAGGATAACAGCTGATCTTTCAACACAGACTCTGAAAGCTAGAAAATCTTTGAATAACATTTTTCAAACACTGAAAGAAAATGGATTCCAACCAAGAATTGTGTATCCAGTGAAATCAAGCTTCAGGATGGAAGATAAAATTATAACCTTCCATGATAAAAAAAAGTTAAAATAATTTGTAGCTAGAAAACCATCTCTTCAAAACATCATCGGAAAATATTACAGGAAGAAGAAAGGGAAATAACAATAAAAACCAACAGTGGGATGTAGTACAGTAAAAGTGGGAAATAATCAAAGAAGAAAACAATCCATGTTTAATAACATAAATAAACAAATAGGGCTAGAAGAACAACCATTATCTCAATAATAACTGTAAATGTTAATGCCTTAAACTCACCAATTAAGAGACAGAGGCTAGTAGAATGGATCACAAAACAAGACCCAATAATATGCTGCCTACAGGAGACGCATTTGATAGGAAAAGACATACATAGACTGAAGGGGAAAGGTTGGGAAAAATCATATCACTTATATGGATTTCGGAAACAAGTAGGAGTGTCCATACTCATATCAAATAAAATAGATTTCAAGCCAAAGTTAATCAAAAGGGATAAAGAGGGACACTATATACTGCTCAAGAGAACCATACAGCAACAAGACATAACCATTATAAATATATATATGCCCCAAAACAATGGTGCAGCTATGTCCATCAAACAAACTTTTCTCAAGATCAAGAGTCTAATAGACCACCATACAATAATCATGGGAGACTTCAACACACCTCTCTCACCACTGGACAGGTCTTCCAAACAAAAGTTGAAATAGAAAACTATAGAACTCAATAACACAATTAATAACCTAGACTTAATTGACATATATAGAATATACTCCACAACATCAAGCAGTTACATTTTTCCTCAGCAGCACATGGATCCTTCTCAAAAATAGATCATATATTATGTCACAGGGCAATTCTTAGACAATATAAAGCAGTAGAGATAATACCATGCATCTTATCTGATCATAATGGAATATAAACTAAAAATCAATGATAAAAGAAGGAAGGAAAAATCATGCATCACTTGTAGAATGAACAACAGGTTACTGAATGAACAATGGGTTATAGAAGACATAAAGGAGGAAATTAAAAAATTCTTAGAGATAAATGAAAACACAGGGACAACATATCAGAATCTATGGGACACATTGAAATCCGTTCTAAGAGGAAAATTCATTGCTTGGATTTCATTCCTTAAAAAAAGAAAAGAACAACAGCAAATAAATGATCTCATACTTCATCTCAGAATCCTAGAAAAAGAAGAGGAAAACAACAGCAAAATAAGTAGAAGGTAAGATTTAATTAAAATCAAAGCTGAAATTAATGAAATCGAAACAAAAGAAACAATTGAAAAAATTGAGGAAACTAAAAGTTGGTTCTTTGAAAAAATAAATAAAATCGACAGACCCTTAGCCATGCTAATGAAAGAAGAAGAGAGAAAACTCAAATTACTAGCATACGGGATGAAAAAGTCAATATCACATGTTAAGGTCTATAAACAAGTCAGCATGGCACCTGGTATTTTGCCAGAGAAATGTTAGGGTCTGTAAACAAGTCTGGATGGCGCCTGGCCAAATGCCATAGGGAGTGGTTTTTGAAGTAACAAAAGCAAGCCATTAAGTGTGGAGATTCCTTATTGGTTGACTGCTGTATCTATTTTATGCTAATTAGATAAGCTTTATAAAATGTATAAATATCACTTGGATTCTACAATAAATGGCTTCCACTCCTGCTGTATCAATATACAGAAGTTATTTGTCACCCCCTGGCAATCACAGCAGATATTTCTGAAATACAGAAGATAATAAGAAATTAATTTGATTCGTTATACTCCAATATAATAGAAGATAGTGAAGGCATCGAAAAATTTCTTAAGTCATATGATCTGTCCAGATTGAGTCAGGAGGATATAGACAACCTAAACAGACCAATATCAATTGAGGAAATAGAAGAAACCATCCAAAGATTACCAACTAAGAAAAGACCAGGACAGTATGGGTATACAGCAGAGTTTTACAAACCCTTAAATATGAACTAATACCAATACTTATCAAGCTATTTCAGGAAATTGAAAAAGAGGGAGATCTTCCAAATTCATTCTACCAGGCCAATATCACCCTAATTTCTACACCAGACATAAACACTTCAAACAAAGAAAACTACAGACCAATATCCCTAAAGAACCTAAATGCAAAAATCCCTAATTAAATTCTGGCGAATCAGATACAAAAACATATTAAAAAAATTGTGCACCATCATCAAGTAGGATTCATCCGTGGAATGCAAGGCTTGTTCAATATACGAAAATCAATAAATGTTATTAACCACATCAATAGACTTAAAAATAAGAACCATATGATCATCTCGATAGATGCACAAAAAGCATTCGACGAAGTACAGCATCCCATTATCTTCAAAACTCTAGGAAAACTAGGAATAACAGGAACATACCTCAATATTGTAAAAGCAATCTATGCTAAGCCTTAAGCTAGCATCATTCTGAATCTAGAAAAATTGAAGGCATTCCCTCTAAAATCTGGAACAAGAATGGGATGCCCTCTCTCACCACTTCTGTTCAATACAGTTCTCGAAACACTGGCCAGAGCAATTAGACAGACGGAAGAAATTAAAGGCATAAAAATAGGAAAAGAAGAACTTAAATTATTACTATTGCAGAAGACATGATTCTATACCTAGCAGACCCAAAAGGGTCTACAAAGAAACTAATAGAGCTAATAAATGAATTCAGCAAAGTGGCAGGATATAAAATCAACACACATAAATCAAAGGCATTCCTCTATATCAGCGACAAATCCTCTGAAATGGAAATGAGAACAACCACTCCATTCACAATATCCTAAAAAAAAAAAAAAAGATGGGAATCAACCTAACAAAAGAGGTGAAAGTCTTATACAATGAAAACTACAGAACCCTAAAGAGAGAAATATAAGAAAATCTTAGAAGATGTAAAAATATATCCTGTTCATGGATAGGCAGAACTAACATCATCAAAATGGCGATATTACCAAAATTTCTCTATAGGTTTAATGCAATGCCAATCAAAATCCCAAAGGCATTTCTTGTAGAAATAAAGAAAGCAATCATGAAATACATATGGAAAAATAAAAGTCCCAGAATAGCAAAAACAATGCTAGGCAGGAAGTGTGAATCAGGCGGTAGAGCGATACCAGACTTCAAACTATACTACAGAGCAATAGTAACAACAATAGCATGGTACTGGTACCAATATAGGCCGGTGGACCAATGGTACAGAATAGAGGACACAGAAACCAATCCACAAAACTACAACTATCTTATATTTGATAAAGGGGCTAAAAGCATGCAATGAAGGAAGGATAGCATCTTCAACAAATGGTGTTTGGAAAACTGGAAATCCATATGTAACAAATTGAAACTGAATCCCTTTCTCTTGCCATGCACAAAAGTTAACTCAAAATGGATCAATGAGCTTGATATCAAATCAGAGACACAGTGTCTGATAGAAGAAAAATTTGCTTACGATGTGCATACTGTGGGGTCGGGCTCCAAATTCCTCAATAGGACACCCATAGCACAAGAGTTAATAACTAGAATCAACAAATGGGACGTAAACTAAAAAGTTTTTTTGCAGCAAAAGAAGCAATAAGAGAGGTAAATAGGGAGCCTACATCCTGGGAAGAAATCTTTACTCCTCACACTTCAGATAGAGCCCTAATATCCAGAGTATACAAAAAACTCAAAAAATTAGACAATAAGATAACAAATAACCCAATCAACAAATGGGCTGAGGACCTCAACAGACACTTATCAGATGAGGACTTACAATCAATCAACAAGTACATGAAAAAATGCTCACCATCTCCAGCAGTCAGAGAAATGCAAATCAAAACCACCCTAAGATACCGTCTCACTCCAGTAAGATTGGCAGACATTATGAAGTCAAACAACAACAAGTTCTGGCAAGGATGTGGGGAAAGAGGTACACTTGTACATTGCTGGTGGGACTGCAAATTGGTGCAGCCAATTTGGAAAGCAGTATGGAGATTTCTTGGAAAGCTGGGAATGGAACCACCATTTGACCCAGCTATTCCCCTACTCAGTCTATTCACTAAAGACCTAAAAAGAGCATGCTACAGGGACACTGTTACATCGATGTTCATAGCAGAACAATTCACAACAGGAAGACTGTGAAACCAATTTAGATGCCCTTCAATGAAAGAATGGAGAAAATACTGTGGCATTTATACACAATGGAGTATTACTCTGCATTGAAAAATGAAAAAAATCATAGAATTTGGAGGGAAATGGATGGCATTAGAGCAGATTATGCTAAGTGAAGCTACCCAATCCTTAAAAAACAAATGCCAAATGGCATCTTTGATATACGGAGAGTAACTAAGAACAGAGGAGAGACAAAGAGCATGACAAGATGATTAACATTAAACCGGGATGAGAGGTGGAAAGGAAAGGGAGAGAGAAGGAAAATTGCATGGAATTGGAAGGAGACCCTCAGGGTTATATAAAATTACATACAAGAGAAAGTGAGGGGAAAGGGAAAAATAATACAAGGTGGACAAATTTATTACAGTAGAGGGGGTAGAGAGAGAAGAGGGGAGGGGCGTGGAGGGGAGGGGGGATAGTAGATGATAGGAAAGGCAGCAGAATTCAATAGACACTAGTATGGCAATATGTGAATCAATAGATGTGTAAATGATGTGATTCTGTAATCTGTACATGGGGTAAAAATGGGAGTTCATAATGCACTTGAATCAAAGTGTGAAATATGATATAACAACAACTATGTAATGTTTTGAACAATTATAAATAAAAATGAAAAAAAATAAAACTAACTATGGTGAATAATGCATGAAATCCTAATATTTCTACAGTAACTGAACCAGTTTAACATCAATGCAAGTAGATTCCTATGGGACATGATGTGTACTTTGACCTTCATTTTTATTCAACACTGGTACATTACTATTTCATCAGTTTATGCACATCACAGGATATATATTTCATCCACAATTTAGCAAAGTTATAGGCATTTGTTTCACTTTCAATCAATTCCTGCTTTGAACACATGGATTCCTCCATATTTCTTGACTGGTCTTTTCATGAGACTTCCTTCCAAACACATTATTTTCGATTTCCATAAACACTTTTGAAACAAAACTCACACACACTTCATGATAAACAATAACCCTAAGATTATCATTATATGTGTAACTGGTTGGAGTGAATGATTGTATGTCAATATATGATTTCCTATATATTTTAAGATATCAATTCAATCCATTATTTAAAGTGAAAAAAGTTATATTATTTATTCACACTAAGGTCTATTCATGCATTATCTCTATATCCGTAGACACAGGGTACACCACTTGGTACCCACAATACTAATTTATGTGTCCTCAAATATTGCTCCCAGAAATGGTGGAAGAAATGCACATATCATATGATCTACATATATATTTGATCACAATAATTTTCTGGGCACAAAATGCAAAGGTCACACTTATGATTGTACCAAATCCTAAATGGAAAGTGAACATGGCTTACTAAAAACATCCATATCCAGGTTGCCTAATGCTTTCAAATGTCATTCCTATTGGTGACTACATATTTGTTTCTTCCTAAGATTATGTACTCAATCTCAACCCTGTTGAAAATGTCTAATCCTATCACTCACTATATAATTGCCTCATTTCATAATGTCTCTATTGATATTTTCCTTCCTACATATTTTCCCCAGTTAATCATTGTGACTGACTCTTCACATGTGCTGACATTTACATTCACTCTATAACCGAAACCCTATTGCTACAGAAATTTTTGTCCAAATTTTATACTCACTCTTTTTTATAAACCTACCGACTATCTTCCTAATCCCACCGACTATCTCAATTTGAGTGGATGTTCTCTTCTAAAATCAAACATCCAAAGTATAAGGTCCTATGCCATTGATTATCAATTTATCTGAGACATCTGTGTAGAACGTAATTAAAAGCTAAGTATCCCAATCAAGGGCCTAATGCCCTTCTGGGCTTCAAATCTTACCAACATTTCTGTTTTCATACTTATATTTCACCTCTATAATCTTATAAATATCGCAGGTTCCCAATACTATTAATCATCCTGCAGGATGATTCGTAATCCAAATCGAACATGTTAATAACCCTAACCATACACTCTTCCCTCAATCTAACTTTACAGAAGAGCAGCGAGAGAGTTCATCTTACAATACAGGAATGTAGGGGATCTGCCTCCTGCTGAGAACCTCAAAGGTCCATGCAGATTTGATCCCTGGAGAAGATTAGGCAGCTATGAAGGACCTGAGAGAGCAAAAGTCATCTTCCATCGCAAACAACCTTTCCAGAATGAAGGGTTTTGTCTGAATAAGCCTCTCTTCTTAAGGTAGAGAAGATGGACCATACCAGGCATGTGTGGAGAGCTGTTCCTGGGTGCCTATGGTTGATATACCATTCTAACATATGAAAGTGTCACAGGAAGTAAGGGCTGCCTCCAGCTCATAGGACTATTGGAAGCTACTGTTAGGACAAAGTGGTTGCCAAGGCAGTGACCTCATTAAATTCCTGAAGGAAGTAATCTCACCTCACTTCCTTGGTGATGAAACTCTCTGAACTTGGGATCCGGGAAGCCAGGCACGCAGAGCCAGTCCCATTCCCAGTCCCAGTGGTCTCACTTGTTTGGATTTAACAAGGACAGAGTCAGTCTTTCTTGGTACCTACTGATGTGAGGATGGACAAATGTCAGGAAAGCTCTGAAGAGAGGCCTTTCCTGAGAAAGCAGGTAGTGGCTCACAGCTGGCTAGTGACAACTTCACAGATTGGGCCAATGAGACCATATCTGACACAGGACAGGCGATTTCATCAGAACATAGTATGGCCCACCTGTCAGAGGACACTCCTGATAGTCACAGACCTACTTGGGGGAAGGAGCTGCCTTTGTGTGTGTGGGTGTGGGTTTGAGGTTTTGTCTCATGTTCTGAGAATAGGTAGGAAAGGCGGTTTGTTTGTTTTGGAATGAACTGTTGCTGGTAAGTCGTTTGACAAGGCCAGTGTCTCTTTGTCTGTGTATCCCACTGTGTCCGTGGTTTTAGACATTAGAAAAGAGAATGAATCATTGTATGTGTCCTGACTAGTAGAAAGCTTCCCAAGATTCATCTTGCCCAATTTATGAATGGACTGTGGCTTGACTTATGGGTGGGCAACTCCTACAATCTTGCTAAGGTCCTGTTTTCTTCCTGAATTCTGGCCAATTTCCAGAATAGTCTCATTGTTTTGTGTCCAAAATATGTACCACCTCCAAGCTCTGAGACTTGGCCATGTACTGGATTGCTGAAAGGAATGGGAGCATCTAAGAAAACTCAGATATGAGTGTGACCAGAAAATTCTAATGGAGAAACAGTGCTTTGGGCCTTTTGCTTACCAATTGTTCTGTTGCCCTGAATGTCAGAACGTCTTTGCCTCAGGCCACACCTTTGTAGAGTCAAAAGAAATAGTTTTCAAATAGAAATGAATGGGCATCACCTGTGGCTCTTTGCTTAATTGCTTTGGAAAGGGATGTGTCTGAATCAGCTTTTTGGCCCTGTGTGAGGCTGTGGCTTAGATTCTTAGCACCTGATGGATCTAAAGAAAGATCCCATGTGTGCATCCAAAACCAAAATGGACAAAAGAGCATTCATTTTGGATGAAGTCTCTCGCATTCCTCTGTAAGGTTCCTGACCTTCATCAAGTGAGAATAGTGATCATTTGGTTTAAATGTGTTCCTCAAAACCCTGCAGAGGATAGCCCATAAGTGCTTTATTTTTCTCATGACTGCAAATCACATAAAGACTCTAAACCCCACAGTCAGTAGGCCTCAAATTGGAGAAGCAGTGCCATCTTAATGGCCGGCAAATTTGATCACTCCTGGTTCACTGGAAGGATGTCCAGGCCACCCTGATTTTAGGCAAATGAGGGGCAAGGGTGGTTATTTTGGACACTGTCTTAGGCAGCACCCCTCATGGAAACCTCCAGCCAGAGGTTATGATGAGTGTGTATATAGAAAAGATGAGTGACATGTGGGAGTGTTTTGGATTTAATTGTGGATATTTGTGTGGCAGTTGGAAGACATAACTGGGTCTACCTGGGCTTGAACTTTGGTGTGATTCCCCTTAGAGACTGAGTTCAGAAACTGACCTCAGAAAAGTATTGCCATGTATTGTGTTGGGATTAAAGAGGCCATGTATGAGAGTCACCCTTGGAAACTGAGATCTAGCCCCAGAGTGGCTTTGCACAGAGCACTGGGAATCTCAGCCAAGGTATCACATGATTTCATTCGAAAGACTTGGCAGCCATATTTGAGAGTCAAAACACACATGGAACTCACATTGTAGACCTCAATGGGCCTGGCTTAATGTGACCTTTTGTCCACTCTTTGAGAAGCCTTGCCTGTGAGGGTTCTTCAGAGCTTTCATAGAAATAATTTTCCTCACCATTTAATGGTTCCTGAAAAAATTGAAACTCACAGTGCTTCCAACTTCATCCTTGTAAAATGTCTAGATAAATACCATGAAATTTTTGAAATTCCCATGAATAGGTTGCACTAGAGAACCTTTGGATGTCCTGCTGCTGATCATGGATGTACCTGACAGTGCCTTGCTTGACTGGGTTTTATGAAAATGGTGTACAACAGAGGTCCCAGTAAGTTTCAGGCTCCTAAGAAGTGGGCCTAGAGTTGTGGTGGGCAGGAGTGTGATAAAACTTCTGTGTTGGAGCAATTTGGATCTTCCATTGGCTTAAAAATGGCTTGTGGCTTACATGGTGCAGCCAGCAGACCCTTATAAGTAAAGGCATCTTGTTATATGGAGAGGATTCAGGGCAATGTTCAGAATCAGGTTGCTATGGACAACGATGCAATGGGGCAAGCTTTGAGGGATAGAAGATTGGTTGGTGCATTTTCCCGCAGACCCTGACCCACCACACGTGACAGAACTTCCTCCAGCACTGTGTCCCAGTTGAACTCCTTCTATTTTATGAAGCAAATACCAAAATACCAGTGCAGCAGCAAAAACCCCACAAAAAGTGTAGGAGGGCCAAATGGCTTCACAGTTCAACGGGGAGACACTTAGACCCCAGAGGCCGCAGTTTACCTAAAAAGAAAAATATCAGCACTGCTGCCTCATGTTCATTGAAACATCAGAAACAATGTCCTCCAGGTCTCATAGATGCAGACCCAGCTTTGATGGTCTCACTACAAAGGAAGCCAAATCTCCTGACAACAACATATATTTAAGTGCCCTATCTCAAGGCAGTTTCTCAAAAAGTTTTTAGGCCAGCAGAGCTCCATGTTTGTGGAGTGTTTACCCTGTCCCTTGCTTTTGGAAACTCCTCTAACACCTCCAAGGTTGTGAACTCCTGAGCATTTTCCATTCCAGATATGTGTTCACTGATTTTCTAACTCTTCTCCTCTAATTGTGTCTTACTTGGGGTGAAGGTAATGTCAAGGCATTGTTCTGGATGAGAGTGGGAGGATATTTGTGCAGCATATATATGCATACAAATTGGATTCATTTTCCAATTTTCATTTTGAAATACTGAATCCCTGACACTAACCCATACCTACTAGACTCAAACAACTAATCCTAATATGATAGAGAAAAATAACCCAAACCTATAGAAATACAAGCAGTTCATTGGAGGCATGTTGTATAGTTGGACTTGCCTTTTGCATTATATAAGGTAAAAGTTATAAATTTAGTCAATTTTTAATCGAAGAAGTTCTCCATAAGTTTTTAAACTTAAAAAATACGAGAATTCTTGTTTCCCTTTCTCTTTAGCCTATTCACACTTGTATATTTATATGCATATATAGAATCTTACCAGGTATCACACGTACATTTTGAGGTGGCTGACTTGGCATATACAAACTGTGAGAAGAGTTCACACCTCCTAAACGCTGTTGGAACTGAAAATTCAACCTATAGGGGAGCTTCCTAGTAGAAGAACATTATACATAAATTCATGTTCAGTATAATAAATATTTTTGCATCTGTGGGTGATATATATTTACTGATGAATTTCTATTGCCATTTATATTGCTTCTTTTAAATGTCTGTCAGTGTTTTGTGTGTTTGTGTGTGTGTGTGTGTGTGTGTGTGTGTGTAATATATCTGTACACTCTGCAGATTTTTCAAAATATGAAATATATGTGTCTAATGTAAACTCTCTAAATTAATTCATGTTCATGTATGTGGATTTATAATCAACTTTTCACAAGATTATAATCAGAAATATTCATCCACCTGAAATACATATTTATTTCCTAGTACTGAAAACTAACTTCAGTGAATGGTGCATACAAATCCTAATTATTCTACAGTAACTGACCCAGTCTAACATCAATGCAAGTAGATTCCTATGGGACATGATATGTAATTTGACGTTCATATGTACTCAACACTGTTACATTATTATTTCTTCAGTTTTTGCACAATTTAAGTTATAAACTTCATCCACAAGTTCACAAATTTACAGGCATTTGTTTCAACTTTAATCACTTCTTGCTTCAGAACACATGTATTGTCAGGGTTTCTTGACTGGTCTTTTCATGAGACTTCTTTCCAAACACATTATTTTTGATTTCCATAATCACTTTTGAAGCAAAACTCACACACTCTTCATGATAAACCAAACAATAATATTTCCATTAGATATATAACTGGTTGGAATGAATGATTGTATATCAATATACGATTTCCTGTAATTTTTCAGATATCAATTCAATTCATTATATAAAGTTCAAAAAAGTTATATTATTTATTCACAGTATGGTCTATTCATGCTTTATCTCTATCTTAATAGACACAGGGTACACCTCTTTGTACCCCCAATTCTAATTTTAAATCTTCAATATATTGCTCCCAGAAATGGTGAAGGAAATACTCATGTCACCTCATTATCACAGTAATATTCTGGACAAAAAATGGAAAGGTCACACTTATGATTGTACCAAAGCCTAAATGGAAAGTGAACATGGATTACTAAAAACATCCATGTCCAGGTTGTCTAATGCTATCAATTGTCAATCCTATTGGTGACTACATATTTGTTTTTTCCTAATTTATATATTCAAACTCAACCCTGTTGAAAATGTCTAATTCTATCCCTCACTTTATACTTTGCCTGATTTCGTAATGTTTCCATAGATATCTGCTTTTCTACACATTTTCCCCAGTTCATCATAGTGACTGACTCTTCATATGTGCTGATATTTACATTCACTCTATAACCGAAAGTCTATTGCTAAAGAACTTTTGGTCCAAATCCTATACTCACTCTTCTTCCTAAACCTACTGACTATCTTCCTAATCCTACTGAATATCCCTTTTTGAATGGATGTTCTCTTCTAAATTCAATCATCCAATGTACAAGGTCCTATGCCATTGTATATCGAATTATCTGCGACATCTTTGCAGAACATAATTCAAAGCTAAGTATCCCAATCAAGGGCAAAGCCCTTCTGGGCTTCAAATCATAACTAGGTTTCTCTTTTCATAATTATATTTCACCTCTATATTCTTGTAAATATTGCAGGTTCCCAATACCATTATTAATCACACAGAATCATTCGTAACCCAAATCAAACCTGTTTTTAACCCCAAGTATACACTGTTCCCTCAATCATTTTACAGAAGAGCAGGGACAGAGTGGTTCTAACAATACAGGAAAGTTGGAGACCTTCCTCCTGATGAGAACCTCAAATATCCATGCACAAATGATACCTGGAGAAGTTGTAGGCAGGTATGAAGCACCTAAGAGAGAAAAAGTCATCTTCCATGGCAAACAACCTGGTCAGGATGAAGGGATGTGTCTGAATCTGCCTCTCTATTCTTATTGTAGAGAAGGTGGACCAAACCAGGCCTGAGTGGAGAGCTGTTCCCAGGTGCCAATGGTTGATATACATTCTACCTAATAAAAGTGTCAAAGGAAGTAGGGGCAACCTCCATCTTATGTTACCCTTGGAAGCAACTGTTAGGACAAAGTGGTTGGCAAGGCAGTGACCTCATTCAGTTTCAGAGAATGTGACATCCCTCATTTCCTTGGTGATGGAAATCTCTGAACTTGGTATCCAAGAAGGCAGGCAACCAGAGGCAGTCCCAGTCCCAGTCCCAGTGGGGTCACTTGTTTGGATTTACCAAGGACAGAGTCAGTTTTCTTGGTACCTAATGATGTGAGGATGGCCAAATGCCAGAAGAGCTCTGAAGATGGACCTTTCCTGAGAAAACAGGTAGTGGCTAACCACTTTTTCCTAACATCTTCACAGAGTTGGTCAAGGAAACAAGATCTGAGAGAAGACAGGCCATTTCGGGGGAACATAGTATGGCCCACCAGTCAGAGGACACTCCGGATAGTCACAGACCTACTTGGGAGAAGGAGGTGCCTTTGTGGGAGTGGGTGTGGGTTTGTTGTTTTGTCTCATGTTCTGAGAATAGATAGGAAAGGCGGTTTGTTTGGCTTGAATTGGACAGTTTCTAGTAAGTCATTTGACACGGCGAGTGTTTCTGTTTCTGTGTATCCCACTGTGTCCGTTGTTGTAGACATTAGAAAAGAGAATGCATTAACGGATGTGTCCTGTCTAGTATAAAACTTCCCATAATTCATCCTGCCCAATATATGAATGGACTGCAGCTTGTCTTATCGATGTGCAACACCTGCTATCTTTCTAAGTTGTTGTTTTCTTCCTGAATTCTGGCCACTCTCCAGAATAGGCTCAGGGATTTGTGTCCAAAATATGTACCACCTCCAAGCTCTGTGACATGGCCATGTACAGGATAGCTTAAGAGAATGGCGAGCATCTCAGAAAACTCAGATATCAGTGTGACCAGGAAAGTCTCAGTGCAGAAACCCCGCTTTGGGCCTTTTGCTTACTTATTGTTGTGTTGCACTGAATGTCAGGAAGGTCTTTGCCTCAGGCCACCCCTTTGTGAAGCCTGAAGAAAACAGTTTTCAAATGGAAATGAATGGGCCTCACCTGTGGCTCTTTGCTTAATTGCTTTGGAAAGGGATGTGTCTTTATCAGCCTCTTGGACCTGTGTGTGGCTGTGACTTAGATTCTCAGCACCTGATGGATCTTAAGAATGATCCCATGTGAGCTTCCCAAACCAAAATAGCATAAAACATCATTCATTGTGGATGAAGTCTCTTGCCTTCCTCTGTTAGGTTCCTGCACTCCATCAAATGAGAATAGGAATTCTTTGGGTCAAATGAGTTCTTCAAAGCCCTGCAGAGGTGCTTGTGTTTTCGCATGACTCTAAATCACCTAAAGAATCGATACCTAAAATCAGTATGCCTCAAATTGGAGAAACACAGTAGTATTAAAGGCAGGCTTATTTATTCACTCCTGGTTCACAGAAACGGTGTCCAGGCTACCCAGACTTTAGGCAAATGAGGGACAAACGAGCTGATTTTGGACACTGTCTTGGGCTGCGCCCCTCATGGAAACCTCCAGCCAGAAGTTAAGATGATTGACTATATGCAATAAGATGAGGGCCATGTGGGAGTGTTTTGGTTTTAATGTTGCTCATTTGTGTGGCATTGGAATAAATGATTGGGTCCACGTGGGCTTGAACTCTGGTGTGATTCCCCTTAGAGACTGGGTTTTGGAAGTGAACTCAGGGAAGCATTGCCATGAATTTTGTTGGCATTTTAAGAGGCCAAGCATGAAAGTCACTCTTGGAAACTGAGACCTAGACCCCGGGTGGATTTCCACAGAGGTCTGGGAATCTCAGCAAGGATATTACATTATTTTATTCTTAAAGAAATGGCAGCCATAGATGAGAGTCAAAACACACATGAACATCACATTGTAGACCTCTATGGGCCTGGCCTAATGTGACCTTTTGTCCACTCTTTGGGAAGCCTTGCCTGTGAGAGTTCTCCAGAGATTTCATTGAAATGAGCTTCCTCAACATTTAATGTTTGCTGAATGAATTGAAACCCACAGTGCCTCCAACTTCATGCTTGAAAAATGGCTAGATAAATTCCATGAAATTTTTGAAATTCCAATGACCAGGTGGCAATGGAGAAACATTGGATGTCCTGTTGCTGATCATGAGTATACCGGTCAGTGCCTTGATTTACTGAGTTTCATGAAAATGGTGTAGAACAGAGATGCCAGTATGTTGGAGCCTGCTGAGTAGTGGGTCTAGAGCAGTGGTGGGGAGGTGTTTGATAAAACATCCGTGGTAGGGCCATGTGGATCTACCATTGGATTCCAAATGGCTTGTAACTGACATGGTGCAGCCAGCAGACCCTTATATTCAAAGGCATCTTGTTATATGGAGAGTTAGCAGAGGAAAATTAAGAATCAGGTTGATATGGACAAGGGGACAGTGGGGCAAGCTGTGAGAGATAGAAGCATAGTTGGTGCATTCTCTTGCAGACCCTGACCCACCACACATGACAGAACTCCCTCCAGCACTATGTCCCAGTTTATCTCCTAGTATTTAGTGAAACAAATACCAAACTCACAGTGCAGCAGCAAAAACACCACAAAAAGAGGAGAAGGAACAAATGGCTTCACAGTCCACACGGGGAGACACTTAGTCCCCAGTGGCCTCAGTTTACCTACAAAAAGAGGATTCAGCACTGCTTCATCTTGTTCATTGGAAAATAAGAAACCATGTCCTCCAGGTCACATAGATGCAGACCCAGCTTTGATGGTCTCACTACAAAGGAAGCAAAATCTCCTGAATACAACATATATTTCAAGTGCGGAAGCTCAGAGGCAGTTTATCAAAAAGTTTTTAGGCCAGCAGAGCTCCATGTTTGTGGAGTGTTGACCCTGTCCCCTAGTTTTGGAAAATCCTCTACCACCTCCAAGGTTGTGAACTCCTCAGCATTTTCCATTCCAGATATGTATTCACTGATTTTGTAACTCTTCTCCTCTAATTTTGTCTTACTTGGGGTGAAGGTAATGTCAAGGAATTGTTCTGGATGAGAGTGGGAGGATATTTGTGCAGCATATATTTACATACACATTGGATTCATTTTCCAATTTTCCATTCGAAGTACTGAATCCCTGACACTAACCCATACCTAGTAGACTCAGACTATTCATCCTAATATAATGGGGGAAATTAACACAACACAATAGAAATACATGCACTTCAGAGGAGACATGTTGTATAGTTGGACTCGACATTTGCATTATATAAGGTAGGGGTTATAAATCTAGTCAAATTTTAATTGAAATATTCTCCATGTGTTTTTAAACTTAACAAATATGTGAATTCTTGTTTCCCTCTTCTGTAGCCTCTTCACACGTGTATATTTATATGCATATATAGAATCCTACCAGGTATCACACGTACATTTTTGTGAGGTGGCAGTCTTGGCAGATACAAATTGTGAGAAGTGTTCACTCTTCCTAAATGCTATTGGAAATGAAAATTCACCCTATAAAAGAGCGTCCTAGTAGAACAATTTTATACATAAACTCATGTTCAGTAAAATAAATATTTTTGCCTCTGTGGATGATATATATTTACTGATGAATTCAGATTGGCATTTATATTGGTACTTTTTAATGTCTGTGAGTGTTGTGTGTGTGTATGTGTTTTTTTTTGTGTGTATATATATATATATATATATATATATATATAGATAGATAGATAGATAAATAGATATAGGTTTAGATATAGATATAGATATACTCTCCAAATTTTTCAAAATATAAAATATATTTGTCTAATATACACTCTCTATATCATTCATGTTCATGTATGTGGATTTGTAATCAACTTTTCACAAGATTATAATCAGAAATATTCATCCACCTGAAATACATATTTGTTTTGTAGTACTGAAAACTAACTTCAGTGAAAGGTGCATACAAATCCTAATTAACAACAGTAACTGACCCAGTCTAACATCAATGCAAGTAGACTCCTATGGGACATGATATGTAATTTGTCATTCATTTGTATTCGACACTGGTACATTATTGTTTCTTCAGTTTTTGCACATCATAGGATATACATTTCATCCACAAGTTCACAAATTAATAGGCATTTGTTTCAACTTTAATCAATTCTTGCTTCAGAACACATGTATTTTCAGGGTTTCTTGACTGGTCTTTTCATGAGACTTCTTTCCAAACACATTATTTTGAATTTCCATAATCATTTTGAAGCAAAACTCACACACTCTTCATGATAAACCAAAACACTAATATTTCCATTAGATATATAACTGGTTGGAATGAATGATTGTATATCAATATACGATTTCCTTTAATTTTTCAGATATCAGTTCAATTCATTATTTAATGTTCAATAATGTTATATTATTTATTCACGGTATGGTCTATTCATGCTTTTTCTCTATTTTCATAGTAACAGGGTACACCTCTTTGTAACCAGGATTCTAATTTTACATCTTCAATATATTGCTCAAGGATGGTGAAGGAAATACTCATGTCACCTCATTATCACAGTAATATTCTGGACAAAAAATGGAAAGGTCACACTTATGATTGTACCAAACCCTAAATGGAAAATGAACATGGATTTCTAAAAACATCCATATGCAGGTTGCCTAATGCTGTCAAATGTTAATCCTATTGGTGACTACATATTTGTTTTTTCCTAATTTATATTTTCAAACTCAACCCTGTTGAAAATGTCTACTTCTATCACTCACTTTATACTTTGCCTGATTTCGTAATGTTTCTATTGATATCTGCTTTTCTACATATTTTCCCCAGTTCAACATAGTGACTGACTCTTCATATGTGCAGACATTTACATTCACTCTATAACCGAAAGTCTATTCCTAAAGAACTTTTGGTCCAAATCCTATACTCACTCTTCTTCCTAAACCTACCGACTATCTTCCTAATCCTACTGAATATCTCATTGACTGGATGATCTCTTCTAAATTCAATCATCCAATGTACAAGGTCCTATACCATTGTATATTGAATTATCTGAGACATCTTTGCAGAACATAATTCAAAGCTAAGTATCCCAATCAAGGGCAAAACACTTCTGGGCTCCAAATCATACGTAGATTTCTGTTTTCATGCTTATATTTCACCTCTATATTCTTGTAAATATTGCAGGTTTCAAATACCATTATTCATCGCACAGAATCATTCATCACCAAATCAAACCTGTTTTTAACCCCAAGTATACACTGTTTCCTCAATCATTTTACAGAAGTGCAGAGACAGAGTGGTTCTGACAATACAGGAAAGTTGGGGACCTTCCACCTGATGAGAACCTCAAATGTCCATGCAAAAATGATACCTGGAGAAGTTGTAGGCAGGCATGAAGCACCTGAGAGAGAAAAAGTCATCTTCCATGGCAAACAACCTGGTCAGGATGAAGGGATGTGTCTGAATCTGCCTCTCTCTTCTTATTGTAGAGAAGGTGGACCAATCCAGGCCTGAGTGGAGAGCTGTTCCCGGGTGCCAATGGTTGATATACATTCTACCTTATGAAAGTGTCACAGGAAGTAGGGGCAACCTCCATCTTATGTAACCCTTGGAAGCAACTGTTAGGACAAAGTTGTTGCCAAGGCAGTGACCTCATTCAGTTCCAAAGAATGTGACATCCCTCATTTCCTTGGTGATGGAAATCTCTGAACTTGGTATCCAAGAAGCCAGGCACCCAGAGGCAGTCCCAGTCCCAGTCCCAGTGAGGTCACTTGTTTAGATTTACCAAGGACAGAGTCAGTTTTCTTGGTACCTAATGATGTGAGGATGGCCAAATGCCAGGAGAGCTCTGAAGATGGACCTTTCCTGAGAAAACAGGTAGTGGCTAACCACTTTTTCCTGACATCTTCACAGAGTTGGTCAAGGAAACAAGATCTGAGAGAAGACAGGCGATTTCGGGGAACATAGTATGGCCCACCAGTCAGAGGACACTCCAGATAGTCACAGACCTACTTGGGTAAGGAGGTGCCTTTGTGGGAGTGGGTTTGGGTTTGTTGTTTTGTCTCAGGTTCTGAGAATAGATAGAAATGGCGGTTTGTTTGGTTTGGAGCGGACAGTTTCTAGTAAGTCATTTGACAAGGCGAGTGTTTCTGTTTATGTGTATCCCACTGTGTCCGTTGTTGTAGACATTAGAAAAGAGAATGCATTAATGGATATGTCCTGTCAAGTATAAATCTTCCCATAATTCATCCGGCCCAACATATGAATGGACTGCAGCTTGTCTTATCAATGTGCAACAAATGGTATCTTTCGAAGTTGTTGTTTTCTTCCTGAATTCTGGCCACTCTCCAGAATAGGCTCAGGGATTTCTGTCCAAAATATGTACCACCTCCAAGCTCTGTGACATGGCCATGTACTGGATAGCTGAAGAGAATGGCGAGCATCTCAGAAAACTCAGATTTCTGTGTGACCAGGAAAGTCTCAGTGCAGAAACCCTGCTTTGGGCCTTTTGCTTACTTATTGTTGTGTTGCGCTGAATGTCAGGAAGGTCTTTGCCTCAGGCCACCACTTTGTGAAGCCTGAAGAAAACAGTTTTCAAATGGAAATGAATGGGCCTCACCTGTGGCTCTTTGTTTAATTGCTTTGGAAAGGGATGTGTCTTTATCAGCCTCTTGGACCTGTGTGTGGCTGTGACTTAGATTCTCAGCACCTGATGGATCTTAAGAATGATCCCATGTTAGCTTCAAAAACCAAAATGGCAAAAAAATATCATTCATTGTGAATGAAGTCTCTTGCCTTCCTCTGTTAGGTTCTTGCACTCCAACAAATGAGAATAGGGATTCTTTGGATCAAATGAGTTCTTAAAGCCCTGCAGAGGTGCTTGTGTTTTCGCATGACTCTAAATCACCAAAAGAATCCATACCTAAAATCAGTAGGCTTCAAATTGGAGAAACACAGAAGTATTAACGGCAGGCTTATTTGTTCACTCCTGGTTCACAGCAACGGTGTCCAGGCTACCCTGACTTTAGGCAAATGAGTGGCAAACGAGCTGATTTTGGACACTGTCTTGGGCTGCGTCCCTCATGAAAACCTCCAGCCAGAGGTTAAGATGATTGACTATATGGAATAAGGTGAGGGCCATGTGGGAGTGTTTTGGTTTTAATGTTGGTCATTTGTGTGGCATTGGAAAAAATGACTGGGTCCACGTGGGCTTGAACTCTGGTGTGATTCCCCTTAGAGACTGGATTTTGGAACTGAACTCAGAGAAGCATTGCCATGAATTTTGTTGGGATTTTAAGAGGCCACGCATGAAAGTCGCTCTTGGAAACTGAGACCTAGGCCCCGGGTAGATTTCCACTGAGGTCTGGGAATCTCAGCAAGGATATCACATGATTTTATTCTTAAAGAAATGGCAGCCATAATTGAGAGTCAAAACACACATGGACCTCACATTGTTGACCTCAATGGGCCTGGCCTAATGTGACGTTTTGTCCATTCTTTGGGAAGCCTTGCCTGTGACAGTTCTCCAGAGATTTCATTGAATTGAGCTTCCTAACCATTAAATGTTTGCCTAAGGAATTGAAACCCACAGTGCCTCCAACTTCATGCTTGAAAAATGGCTAGATAAATACCATGAAATTTTTGAAATTCCTATGAACAGGTGGCACTGGAGAAACACTGGATGTCCTGTTGCTGATCATGAGTATACCAGACAGTGCCTTGATTTACTGAGTTTCATGAAAATGGTGTAGAACAGAGATGCCAGTAATTTGGAGCCTGCTGAGTAGTGGGTCTAGAGCAGTGGTGGGGAGGCGTTTGATAAAACATCCGTGGTAGGACCATGTGCATCTACCATTGGATTCCAAATGGCTTGTAACTGACATGGTGCTGCCAGCAGACCCTTATATGTAAAGGCATCTTGTTATATGGAGAGTTTTAAGATGAAAATTAAGAATCAGGTTGATATGGACAAATGGGCAATGGGGCAATCTGTGAGAGATAGAAGCCTAGTTGGTGCATTCTCTTGCAGACCCTGACCCACCACACGTGACAGAACTCCCTCCAGCACTGTGTCCCAGTTTAGCTGCTAGTATTTCGTGAAACAAATACCAAACTCACAGTGCAGCAGCCTAAACACCACAAAAAGTGAAGGAGGACCAAATGGCTTCACAGTCCACATGGCGAGACAGGGAGACACTTAGTCCCCAGTGGCCTCAGTTTACCTATAAAGAGAGGATTCAGCACTGCTTCATCTTGTTCATTGGAAAATAAGAAACCATGTCCTCCAGGTCACATAGATGCAGACCCAGCTTTGATGGTCTCACTACAAAGGAAGCCAAATCTCATGAAAACAACATATATTTCAAGTGTGGAAGCTCAGAGGCAGTTTCTCAAAAAGTTTTTAGGCCAGCAGAGTTACATGTTTGTGGAGTGTTTACCATGTCCCTTACTTTTGGAAACTCCTAAACCACCTCCAAGGTTGTGAACTCCTGAGCATTTTCCATTCCAGATATGTATTCACTGATTGTGTAACTCTTCTCCTCTAATTGTGTCTTACTTGGGGTGAAGGTAATGTCAAGGCATTGTTTTGGATGAGAGCGGGAGGATATTTGTGCAGCATATATTTACATACACATTGGATTCATTTTCCAATTTTTCATTCGAAGTACTGAATCCCTGACACTAACCCATACCTAGTAGACTCAGACTATTCATCCTAATATAATGGGGAAAATTAACCCAACACAATAGAAATACAAGCACTTCAGAGGAGACATGTTCTATAGTTGGACTTGACATTTGCATTATATAAGGTAGGAGTTATACATCTAGTCAAATTTTAATTGAAATATTCTCCATGTGTTTTTCAACTTAACAAATATGTGAATACTTGTTTCCAATTTCTGTAGCCTATTCACACATGTATATTTATATGCATATATAGAATCCTACCAGGTATCACACGTACATTTTTGTAAGGTGGATGTCTTGGCAGATACAAATTGTGAGAAGTGTTCACTCCTCCTAAATGCTGTTGGAAATGAAAATTCAACCTATAAGAGAGCGTCCTAAAAAAACAACATTATACATAAACTCATGTTCAGAAACATAAATATTTTTTCATCTGTGGATGATATATATTTACTGATGAATTTCGATTGGCATTTATATTGGTACTTTTTAATGTCTGTGAGTGTTGTGTGTGTGTGTGTGTGTGTGTGTGTGTGTGTGTGTGTGTATAGATATAGATATAGATATACCCTCCAAAGTTTTCCAAATATGAAATATATGTGTCTAGTATACACTCTCTAAATTCATTCATGTTCATGTATGTTGATTTATCATCAACTTTTCACAAGATTATAATCAGAAATATTCATCCACCTGAAATACATATTTGTTTCCTAGTAGTGACTACTAACTTCAGTGAAGGGTGCATACAAATCCTAATTATTCTACAGTATCTGACCCAGTCTAACATCAATGCAAGTAGACTCCTATGGGACATGATATGTAATTTGTCATTCATTTGTATTCGACACTGGTACATTATTGTTTCTTCAGTTTTTGCACATCATAGGATATACATTTCATCCACAAGTTCACAAATTAATAGGCATTTGTTTCAACATTAATCACTTCTTGCTTCAGAACACATGTATTGTCAGGGTTTCTTGACTGGTCTTTTCATGAGACTTCTTTCCAAACACATTATTTTGAATTTCCATAATCATTTTGAAGCAAAACTCACACACTCTTCATGATAAGCCAAAACACTAATATTTCCATTAGATATATAACTGGTTGGAATGAATGATTGTATATCAATATACAATTTCCTTTTATTTTTCAGATATCAGTTCAATTCATTATTTAAAGTTCAAAAAAGTTATATTATTTATTCACAGTATGTCTATTCGTGGTTTTTCTCTATGTTCATAGAAACAGGGTACACCTATTTGTACCCCCGATTCTAATTTTACATCTTCAATATATTGCTCCCAGAAATGGTGAAAGAAATACTCATGTCACCTCATTATCACAGTAATATTCAGGACAAAAAATGGAAAGGTCACACTTTTGATTGTACCAAAGCCTAAATGGAAAGTGAACATGGATTTCTAAAAACATCCATGTCCAGGTTGCCTAATGCTGTCAATTGTCACTCCCATTGGTGACTACATATTTGTTTTTTCCTAATTTATATATTGAAACTCAACCCTGTTGAAAATGTCTAATTCTATCCCTCACTTTATACTTTGCCTGATTTTGTAATGTTTCCATTGATATCTGCTTTTCTACATATTTTCCCCAGTTCAACATAGTGTCTGACTCTTCATATGTGCTGACATTTACATTCACTCTATAACCAAAAGTCTATTGCTAAAGAACTTTGGTCCAAATCCTATACTCACTCTTCTTCCTAAACCTACCGACTATCTTCCTAATCCTACTGAATATCCCTTTTTGAATGGATGTTCTCTTCTAAATTCAATCATCCAATGTACAAGGTCCTATGCCATTGTATATCAAATTATCTGAGACATCTTTGCAGAACATAATTCAAAGCTAAGTATCCCAATCAAGGGCAAAACCCTTCTGGGCTTCAAAGCATACCTAGATTTCTTTTTTCATACTTATATTTCACCTCTATATTCTTGTAAATATTGCAGGTTCCCAACCCCATTATTCATCGCACAGAATCATTCGTCACCAAATCAAACCTGTTTTTAACCCCAAGTATACACTGTTCCCTCAATCATTTTACAGAAGAGCAGAACAAAGGGGTTCTTACAATACAGGAAAGTTGGGGATCTTCCACCAGATGAGAACCTCAAATGTCCATGCACAAATGATACCTGGAGAAGTTGTAGGCAGGTATGAAGCACCTGAGAGAGCAAAAGTCATCTTCCATGGCAAACAACCTGGTCAGGATGAAGGGATGTGTCTGAATCTGCCTCTCTCTTCTTATTGTAGACAAGGTGGACCAATCCAGGCCTGAGTGGAGAGCTGTTCCCGGGTGCCAATGGTTGATATACATTCTACCTTATGAAAGTGTCACTGGAAGTAGGGGAAACCTCCATCTTATGTAACCCTTGGAAGCAACTGTTAGGACAAAGTGGTTGCCAAGGCAGTGACCTCATTCAGTTCCAAAGAATGTGACATACCTCATTTCCTTGGTGATGGAAATCTCTGAACTTGGTATCCAAGAAGCCAGGCACCCAGAGGCAGTCCCAGTCCCAGGCCCAGTGGGCTCACTTGTTTGGATTTACCAAGGACAGAGTCAGTTTTCTTGGTACCTAATGATGTGAGGATGGCCAAATGCCAGGAGAGCTCTGAAGATGGACCTTTCCTGAGAAAACAGGTAGTGGCTAACCACTTTTTCCTGACATCTTCACAGAGTTGGTCAAGGAAACAAGATCTGAGAGAAGACAGGCCATTTCGGGGGAACATAGTATGGCCCACCAGTCAGAGGACACTCCGGATAGTCACAGACCTACTTGGGGGAAGGAGGTGCCTTTGTGGGAGTGGGTTTGGGTTTGTTGTTTTGTCTCATGTTCTGAGAATAGATCGAAAAGGCGGTTTGTTTGGTTTGGAGCAGACAGTTTCTAGTAAGTCATTTGACAAGGCGAGTGTTTCTGTTTATGTGTATCCCACTGTGTCCGTTGTTGTAGACATTAGAAAAGAGAATGCATTAATGGATGTGTCCTGTCTAGTATAAATCTTCCCATAATTCATCCTGCCCAACATATGAATGGACTGCAGCTTGTTTTATCGATGTGCAACACCTGCTATCTTTCTAAGTTGTTGTTTTCTTCCTGAATTCTGGCCACTCTCCAGAATGGGCTCAGGGATTTGTGTCCAAAATATGTACCACCTCCAAGCTCTGTGACATGGCCATGTAAAGGATAGTTGAAGAGAATGGCGAGCATCTCAGAAAACTCAGATATCAGTGTGACCCGGAAAGTCTCAGTGCAGAAACCCTGCTTTGGGCCTTTTGCTTACTTATTGTTGTGTTGCACTGAATGTCAGGAAGGTCTTTGCCTCAGGCCACCCCTTTGTGAAGCCTGAAGAAAACAGTTTTCAAATGGAAATGAATAGGCCTCACCTGTGGTTCTTTGCTTAATTGCTTTGGAAAGGGATGTGTCTTTATCAGCCTCTTGGTCCTGTGTGTGGCTGTGACTTAGATTCTCAGCACCTGATGGATCTTAAGAATGATCCCATGTGAGCTTCCAAAACCAAAATGGCAAAAAATATCATTCATTGTGGATGAAGACTCTTGCCTTCCTCTGTTAGGTTCCTGCACTCCAACAAATGAGAATAGGGATTCTGTGAGTCAAATGAGTTCTTCAAAGCCCTGCAGAGGTGCTTGTGTTTTCGCATGACTCTAAATCACCTAAAGAATCGATACCTAAAATCAGTAGCCCTCAAATTGGAGAAACATAGAAGTATTAACGACAGGCTTATTTGTTCACTCCTGGTTCACAGCAACGGTGTCCAGGCTACCCTGACTTTAGGCAAATGAGGGGCAAACGAGCTGATTTTGGACACTGTCTTGGGCTGCGCCCCTCATGGAAACCTCCAGCCAGATGTTAAGATGATTGACTATATGGAATAAGATGAGGGCTATGTGGGAGTGTTTTGGTTTTAATGTTGCTCATTTGTGTGGCATTGGAATAAATGACTGTGTCCACGTGGGCTTGAACTCTGTTGTGATTCCCCTTAGAGACTGGGTTTTGGAACTGAACTCAGAGAAGCATTGCCATGAATTTTGTTGGGATTTTAAGAGGCCATGCATGAAAGTCGCTCTTGGAAACTGAGACCTAGGCCCCGGGTGGATTTCCACAGAGGCCTGGGAATCTCAGCAAGGATATCACATGATTTTATCCTTAAAGAAATGGCAGCCATAGTTGAGAGTCAAAACACACATGGACCTCACATTATAGACCTCAATTGGCCACGCCTAATGTGACCTTTTGTCCACTCTTTGGGAAGCCTTGCCTGTGAGAGTTCTCCAGAGATTTTATTGAAATGAGCTTCCTCACCATTTAATCATTGCTGAATGAATTGAAACCCACAGTGCCTCCAACTTCATGCTTGAAAAATGGCTAGATAAATACCATGAAATTTTTGAAATACCTATGACCAGGTGGCACTGGAGAAACATTGGATGTCCTTTTGCTGATCATGATTATACCAGACAGTGCCTTGATTTACTGAGTTTCATGAAAATGGTGTAGAACAGAGATGCCAGTAGTTTGTAGCCTGCTGAGTAGTGGGTCTAGAGCAGTGGTGGGGAGGTGTTTGATAAAACATTCGTGGAAGGGCCTTGTGGATCTACCATTGGATTCCAAATGGCTTGTAACTGACATGGTGCAGCCAGAAGACCCTTATATGTAAAGGCATCTTGTTATATGGAGATTTTTCAGAGGAAAATTAAGAATCAGGTTGATATGGAAAAGGGGGCAATGGGGAAAGCTGTGAGAGATAGAAGCCTAGTTGGTGCATTCTCTTGCAGACCCTGACCCACCACACGTGACAGAACTCCCTCCAGCACTGTGTCCCAGTTTAGCTCCTAGTATTTCGTGAAACAAATACCAAACTCACAGTGCAGCAGCAAAAACTCCACAAAAAATGGAGGAGGACCAAATGGCTTCACAGTCCACACGGGGAGACACTTAGTCCCCAGTGGCCTAAGTTTACCTACAAAGAGAGGATTCAGCACTGCTTCATCTTGTTCATTGGAAAATAAGAAACCATGTCCTCCAGGTCACATAGATGTAGACCCAGCTTTGATGGTCTCACTACAAAGGAAGCCAAATCTCCTGAAAACAACATATATTTCAAGTGTGGAAGCTCAGAGGCAGTTTCTCAAAAAGTTTTTAGGCCAGCAGAGCTCCATGTTTGTGGAGTGTTTACCCTGTCCCTTACTTTTTGAAACTCCTCTACCACCTACAGAATTTGAACTCCTTAGCATTTTCCATTCCAGATATGTATTCACTGATTTTGTAACTCTTCTCCTCTAGTTGTGTCTTACTTGTGGTGAAGGTAATGTCAAGGCATTGTTCTGATGAGAGCGGGAGGATATTTGTGCAGCGTATATTTACATACACATTGGATTCATTTTCCAATTTTTCATTCGAAGTACTGAATCCCTGACACTAACCCATACCTAGTAGACTCAGACTATTCATCCTAATATAATCGGGAAAATTAACCCAACACAATAGAAATACATTCACTTCAGTGGAAACATGTTGTATTGTTGGACTTGACATTTGCCTTATATAAGGTTGGAGTTATAAATCTAGTCAAATTTTATTTGAAATATTGTCCATGTGTTTTTAAACTTAACAAATATGTGAATTCTTGTTTCCCTTTTCTGTAGCCTATTCACACATGTATATTTATATGCATATATAAAATCCTACCAGGTATCACACGTACATTTTTGTGAGGTGGCTGTCTTGGCAGATACAAATTGTGAGAAGAGTTCACTCCTCCTAAATGCTTTTGGAAATGAAAATTCAACCTATAGGAGAGCGTCCTATTAGAAAAACATTATATATAAACTCATGTTCAGTAAAATAAATATTTTTTGCATTTGTGGATGATATATATTTACTGATGAATTTCGATTGGCATTTATATTGGTACTTTTTAATGTCTGTGAGTGTTGTGTGTGTGTGAGTGTGTGTGTGTGTGTATATATATATATAGATATAGATATAGATATAGATATATAGATATAAATATAGATATACTCTCCAAATTTTTCAAAATATGAAATATATGTGTCTTATTTTGCACTTCCTAAATTTTTCATATTCATGAATGTGGATTTATAATTATCTTTTCACAAGATTATTCTCAGAAACATTCATATACCCTACGAGACTCTTACCACTAATACTAATATAATGGAGAAAAACAGCCCAAACAGAAGAGATACAAGCATTTCAGAAGAGACATGGTGTATAGTTGGACTTGCCTTTTGCATAATATAAGTAGGAGTTATAAATCTATTCAATTTATTGAAATAATTTTCCATGTGTTATTTTTTTTGACACAACACAAAATTTAATCTTTGAAAAATAAATAAAATTGACACTTCCTTAACCAAGCTAATGAAGAAAAAAAACCTCAAATTACTAAAATTAAGGATCATAAAGGAACTTTTACAGAGTACACAACTAAAATACAGAGAATAATTGAAAACTAATTTGAAAATTTATAGTCTAATAAATTAAAATACCATGATGACATCAATAAAATTTTAGAGATATACCCAAACTTAATTAGTAGGACGTGAACAATTTAAACAAATCAATTTCAAGCAATGAAATAGAAGTTGCTGTCAACAGCCTACCAATCAAGCAAAGCCCAGGAACAGACAGATTCTCAGCCATGTTCTACAAGACCTTCAAAGAAGCATTCATCACAATACTCCTGAAATTATTCCATAAAATAGAAAAGGATGGAACTCCTCCAAACTCATTGCATGAGGCTATTATCACTCTCATACCAAAATCAGACAAAGACACATCAAGGAAAGAAATCTTCAGAGCAATATTCCTGACAAAGATATATACAAAAATTCTCAATAAAATTCTTTTTTTTAAGCCAAAGTTAATCAAAAGGGATAAAGAGGGACACTACACACTATTCCATGTGTTTTTAAAGTTAAGAAATATATGAATTCCTGTCTCCCTTTCTCTGTAGCCTATTAAGCACATGTATTTTTATATGCACAAATAGAATCCTACCTGGTTTCACACGTACATTCTTGTAAGGTGGCTGACTTGGCAGATACTATTTGTGAGAAGAGATCACTCCTCCTAAACGCTGTTGGTACAGAAAATTCAACCCATGGGTGAGCTTCCTAGATGAACAACATTATACATACATCCATGTTCAGTAAAATGAATATTTTGGGATATGCGGATGAGTTATTTTTCATGATGAATTTCGATTGACATATATATTGTGACATTATAATGTGTGTGTGTTTGTGTCTCTCTCTCTCTCTCTCTCTCTCTCTCTATATATATATATATATATATATATATATATATATATATATGTATATAGTCTCCAGATTTTCCAAAATATGAAATATATGTCTTCTTATACACCACCTGAATTCATTCATATTCATATATGTGGATTTATAATCAACTTTTAACAAGTTTATTCTCAGAAATATACATCCACTGAAATACATATTTGTTTCCTAGTACTGAAAACTAAATTCAGGGAAGGGTTCTTACAAATCCTAATATTTCTAGACTAACTGACCAAGTTTAACATCAATGCAAATACATTCCTATTGGATATGATGTGTTTTTTAAAGTTCATTTTTATTCAAACTTGGTACGTTATTATTTATTCAGTTTATGGACATCGTAAAATATATCCTTTCATTCACAAGTTCACAAATTTATAAATATTTGGTTTACTTTCAATCACTTCCTCCTTCGGAACACATATATTCCTCTATGTTTCTTGACTGGTCTTTTCACTAGACTTCTTTGTAAACACATTATTTTCGATTCCATTATCATTTTTGAAGCAAAACTCACACACTATTCATGATAAACGGTAACCCTAATAATACCATTAGATATATAACTTGTTGGAATGAATGTACATATATCAATATATGATTTCGTCTATATTTTCAGATATTAAAACAATCCATTATGTAAATTTGGAACCAGTCACATAATTTTTTCACAGTATGGTCTATTAATGCATCATCTCTATATTCATCAACACAGGGTAAACCTCTTAGTATCCCCAGTACTAATTTATATGTTTTCAAAATATTGCTCCCAGAAAAGGTGGAAGAAATACTCATGTCACCTGATCTACATATACATATTATCACAGTAATATTCTGGACACAAAATGCAAAGGTCACCATTATGATTGCAATAAAGCCTCAATGGAATGTGAACATGGATTACTAAAAACATCCATGTCCAGTTTGCCTAATGCTCTCAAATGTCAATCCAATTGGTGACTACATTTTTGTTTCTTTTTAAGATTATGTATTCAAACTCAACCCTGTTGAAAATGTCAAATCTTATCACTCACGTTATACTTTGCCTGATTTCCTAATGTCTCTATTGATGTCTGCCTTCCTACATATTTTTCCCAGTTCATCATTGTGCCCAACTTTTCACATATGGTGCCATTAATATTCACTCTCTAACCGAAACCTATTGCTAAAGAACTTTTGGTCCAAATCCTAGACTCACTCTTCCTCCTAAACCTACTGACTATCTTTCTAATCCTACACACTATCCCTTTTCACTGGATGTTCTCTTCTACATTCAATCATCTGAGGTACAGGGTCTTATGCCATTGTATATCGATTTGCATCGACCTCGGTGCAAAACATTACTCAAGCTAAGGATCGCAATCAAGAGCCCAAATCCTTCTGGGCTTCAAATATTACCTAGATTTCTGTTTTCATACTTATATTTTACCTCTATATTCTTATAAATATTGCTGGTTCCCAATACCATTATTCATCCAGCAGAATGATTCCTAAGCCAAATGGAACATGCTATTAACCCTAACCATACAATGTTCCCTCAATCTCACTTTACAGAAGAGCAGGGATAAAGTTGATATTACAATACAGGAAGTTAGGAGATCTTCCACCTGCTGAGTACCTCAAAATCCATGCAGAAATAATCCCTGGACAAGATGTAGGCAGCTATGAAAGACCTGAGAGAACAAAAGTCATCTTCCATGGCAAACAACATGGTCAGGATGAAAGGATGTGTCTGAGTCAGCCTCTCTATTCTTAATGCAGGGAAGATGGACCAAAGCAGGCCTGTGTGGAGAGCTGTTCCCAGGTGACTATGGTTTCTATACCATTCTAATATGTGAAAGTATCACAGGAAGTAGGGCAGCCTCCATGTCAGGAGACACTAGGATGCAACTGTTAGGACAAAGTAGTGGCCAAGACAGGGACCTCATTTATTTCCTGAAGGTAGTGACCTCACCTCATTTCCTTGGCGATGGAACTCTCTGAATTTTGTGATCCAGGAAGCCAGGCACCAGAGCCAGTCCAAGTCCCAGTTGCAGTGGGCTCACTTGTTTGGATTTACTAAGGACAGAGTCAGTCTTTCTTGGTACCTACTGATGTAAGGGTTGCCAAATACTAAGAAAGCTCTGAAGAGGGGTCTTTCCTGAGAGGACAGGAATTGGCTCACCACTGCCTCCTGACAACTTCACAGAGTTGACCAAGGAGACCAGATCTGAGACAGAAAGGCCATTTGTGGGGAACATCGTATGGCCTACCAGTCAGAGGACACTCCAGATAGTGACAAACCTACTTGGGGGAAAAAGTTGCATTTGTGGGTGTTGGTTTGTGTTTGTGGTTTTTTTCCATGTTCTGAGAATAGGTAAAAAAGGAGGTTTGTTTGGATTGGAGTGGACTGTTTCCAGTAAGTCATTTGACAAGGAGACTGTTTCTATGTCTGTGTATCCCACTGTGTTTTTCTTTGTGGATATTAGAAAAAAATAGATCATTGGGTGTGTCCTGTCTAGTAGAAAGCTTCCCAGCATGCATCCTTTCCAATTAATGAATGGACTGAGGCTTGCCTTATCCATGGGCAACACCTGCTATCTACCTAATTTTCCATTTTTTCATGAATTCTGGCCACTCTCAAGATTAGTATCATGTATTTTTGTACAAGATATGTACCACCTCCAAGCTCTGTGACATGGCCATGTACTGGATAGCTGAAGGGAATGGCGAGCAACTCAGAAAACTCACATATTAGAGTAACAAGGAAAGTCTCCGTGGAGAAACCCTGCTTGGGGCCTTTTGATTACCTATTGTTCTGTTGCTCTGAATGTCAGAAAGGTCTTTGCCTCAGGCCACCCCTTTGTGAAGCCTGAAGAAAACAGTTTTCAAATGGAAATGAATGGGCATCACCTGTGGCTCTTTGCTTCATTGCTTTGGAAATGGATGTGTCTGAGTCAGCCTCTTGGCCCTGTGTGAGCCTGTGGTTTAGATTTTCAGCACCTGATGAATCTAAAGAAAGATCCCATGTGGGCATCCAATACCTAAATGGAAAAAAGATCAGTCATTGTGGATGAAGCCTCTCGCCTTCCTCTGTAAGATTCCTGACCTCCATCAAGTGAGAATAGGGATCATTTGTGTCAAATAAGTTCTTCAAAGGGCTCCAGAGGGGAGACAATAGGTGCTTGGGTTTTCTTATAACTCCAATTCACACTAAAAATCTATACCCCACAGTCAGTAGGCCTCAAATTTGAGAAGTGGAGTAGTATTAACGGCAGGCCTATTTGATCACTTCTGGTTCACACTAAGTTGTCCAGGCCACCCTGACTTTAGGCAAATGAGGGACAAGGGAGATTATTTTTGACACTGTCTTGGGCTGTGCCCCTCATGGAAACCTCCAGCTAGAGGTTATGATTAGTGTCTATATAAAAAGATGAAGAGGGCCATGTGAGAGTGTTTTGGTTTTAATTGTCATCATTTGTGTGGCAATTTGAAGAGATGCCTGGGTCCACCTGGGCTTGAACTCTGTTGTGATTCCCCTTAGAGACTGAGTTGTGTAACTGACCTCAGAGAAGTATTGCCATGAATTGTGTTGGGATTTCAGGAGGCCACACATGAGATTCACCATTGGAATCTGAGATCTTGGCCCAGGGTGACTTTACACAGAGCACTGGGAATCTAAGCCAGGATATCACAAGATTTTATTCTGAAAGATTCCAGCCATAGTTAAAACACCAACAGGGAATCTTTAGATCACTTATAAGCAAATTAAAAAACAAAATTTTTTAACAAGAGTAAAAATACTTAGTTAATGTAATGCTACCCTGAATTTTTTGGGTGAGTTATACTTTATATTCCCTGTTTGAGATCCTAGTAAACTTGAGAGAAAAAAAAAAAAAGAAAAAAACAAAACTTTTGAACATAACTTTAAATGAAATAAAATCTGACCTACTGCTTTCATAGTCATTCTCACATGTAGTAAGATGGGACACAGAGCCTTATCTCAGGTAAGACAGGGCTCTTTATAAATCTTAAGTGTTTTAGTTCTAAAGCTGATCTTCGTTTTTTAATATCCTTTTACAAAGTTTACATAAATTGTTTGAGGTCACATGAACATTAGCTAACACCATATAATATCACTTTTGAAACATGAATTAAAGAATGGCTGAATGTTTTTAACATTCAAATAGATTAGGCTCTCATTAATTTAAAAATACATTTAAATTGTTGCACAATGTAAAGTGTAACATAAAACTTTACATATCTTATTGATAACAGGTAAATAAATCCCCAATATATATTTTATTTACCATACGACTTCAGAACACCAGCTTGATATAATGCTCTTTTAAAGTTTCTACCTTATCGAGTTGTATAACTGGAAGATATGAGCACATTAATAGCATCACAGTTACATTGATGTTTCTACATTATCCAAGTTTATCTTTTAAAGAAATGGCAGTACAGTGCTCTAAAATAACAGTTCTGTTTTAAACAGTTGTTTAATTTTTATGGTTGCTTGCTCTGCAAAAAATAAAACTTAATAAACACAATGTTATGAGTAATCTTATGTTTTAAGAAATTTTTGTCTCTTTAACACATGACTAATTTTTACAATCTTACACAGACTTTAGTAGAAAGTCTGTATAAGATTGTAAACATTTTATACAGATTTTGTACTAAAAATTGATAGACCTTAGTATATCAATCAGATATCAAACAAAAACACTCATGAATGAGTAAATCCAAATCAAATTTACTTTACTTTTTAATCAAAATATTAGACAAATGTATTGAACAGTGTAAACCATTTTTTGGTTGAAGGAAAAGTCCTAGAACAAAGTCATATAGACCTTTGGTAGACAATAATATTTTATTAGATTTTTGAACACCTAGAAAAACTTATAGGCATAAATTTGAAGACATTTATATTTATCTGTTTATCCAATCTAAATTGAAACATTTAAACCATGTGAATTAAAGATCTGTGGTCCACTTTTTAAAATTTGTTTTTATGAGCGCTTTTTTATATGAGTGCTCCTTATATATGTTAATTTGTGTATCATTTGAATGATATACGGACATATGTGTATATATATATATATATATATATATATATATATATATATATATATATATATATATATATATATATATACATATATATATAGACATACAACACATAACAAAAGTGTGCACACCTAATAATAGTGAAGGCCTTGTAGCTTTTCACAGGTGAAATCACCATTGCAATGTTTTTAAAACTCCACAGTTGGTCAAAGATAAAACTGATCAGAAAAACATTAACCTAGGTCTGTAGGATCAAAATCATAAACTCAAAAAAAAAAGAATCTAAGAAAAAATTATGAGAAAAAATGACTGGCCGGTAATTAGTAAATACCATACAATTTACGATTTTTTTCCCTTAGGCCTCAGATCAGTCTCCTACTGAGCTTACAGGAGACTTTCATTTGCATTTCAACAGAAGTCCTGGCTGAGGTCTGGAAGGAGCAGGAAAAAACTGCTATTCTGAGCAGACACCTCAGGCCTAAGGCATTTTAACCATAATTTTCTGGTTAGGATGTTGAAAATTATGCTACAAGTTTAAGATACAATTCACAAAATTTTATATCTTTACATCTTGTTTTGTCAACAGATATCATACTATGATTTACTATCCTTGTCCAAATTAATGCACTGGTAAACACAGTGACATTTTCCCAGGCTACCCAATTCAAAATTGGAGAAAAAAAGACTGCATGATTGGGAAGTTACTTGCCAACTTGGAAGTAGAGTTCTTTAGTTTTCCATCCTAAGTATTTAAGTTCTCTGGCATGAATTATCTGAAATCAAAAACTAAACAATTACCTAAACCCGACTTTTAACTGCAATATTGTGCAATGCTTCAAAAAACGCATTCAGATACCAGATTTTTACAATAAAACATCATCATTTAGACACACATTCAGCTAAGATCATTCTCAAGAAACAATTTATAATATAAACACATTATTGCACATGTCTTAAAGGGCCAAAAACAAAGGCACAAGACAGACAGAAAGGAACTCCAGAATATGGCTGACAGACAGAAGCCTTTAAAACAGAGCAGATAAGAGAAAAATCTCCTGCACCAGTGGCACCACAGATGTCCCCACAAGGGGACCAGATGTTTTCACAGAGAAGCTACCTGAAATGTAAAATCAAGGGTCTCCATGGTGACTTTACTGCATTTAGTGTCCCCTTTTTATTTTTCTCTTTTAAAAGAAGACAGAGGTGTCATAATGCTTACAGTGCAGGGAAGGAAGGAGGGAATTCCCTGAAGCAACAGGGCTTTGGAAGTTGCTGGGGTCCCTCAGTCCCTCCTTTTACTTACAGGATTAGCTCTTCTTTTTCGGGTCCACTCCAAGCATGCTCCATCTCCTAACATTTCAGTCGTCAGCTCTCAAAAAGTTCTGGGACGGGGCCGGGTATCAAAATTTGTAACTTAAAGTTCGGTTTCTGACGCTGAAGCAAATTAATGCTAATTTAATAATGAGGACAGGGTTTTGAGAAAAAGAAAATGGAGGTTTATTGCTTTGCTAACAAAGGAAAAACAAGGGGACTCTGCCAAAAGGTTGTGACTCTCATGATCTGGAGGGACAAGGGATTTTAAAGAGTTTCACTTGTTAACCTGGGATATACTCAGTTCTTCGTTCCCCAGCAGGCATTGCCCTGTGCAGTGGGTGTGCTCCAGGGAGCCAGCTAGGGGCTTCTTTCTTCCTGCTTAACAAAGGTGGGTAAAGTTCATCACAGTTCCTTAAAACACAGTCGAAAGGGTGTCAGGCTTACTTGATTTGTTACCCTTTTTCACGTCCAATATCCTTAAAATTTTACCACAGAAATCAAACAAAAAAACCCCACCTTTCCTACAGCCCAGCTATATAGCCCAGAAAGTTACACAAACGGGTGGTTACAGATAACAAAACTTTGAAAGCATCACACTAATGGTAGTTTACATTTTTTTTTTTTTGCTGGCCCCAATATCAGAAATAATGAGGACCATTAGAGCCTCAGAGAGGGTTGTTGTCTGGCCAGGGAAGGCCAATATTTATGAGGTGTCACTAAAGTTTCAGAAAGTACTGTTATCTGATCAGAGAGCCAGGTGTGGATGAGTTCAAGGCACGGGCAGGCGTTCCAAGCAGGTTCAGAATTTGCAGTAATTTAGAGTAAAGCCAAAATTATCTTTTCACGGCTTTGTGGCAAGATGGTTCCCAATTTTAATAAAAAATCAGGTTGGGTCTATCAAGCCTCTCCCTTACTTTTGGAAACTCCTCTGCAAACTCCAATGTTGTGAACTCCCGAGCATTTTAATTCCAGATATGTATTCACAGAATTTCTAACTCTTCTATTCCAATTGTGTCTTTCTTGGGGCGAAGGTAATATCAAGTCATTGTTCTGGATGAGAGTGGAAATATTTTTGTGTAGCACATATTTGCATACACATTTAGGAGATCACTCCTCCTAAACACTGTTGGAACAGAAAATTCAAACTATGGGGGAGCTTCTTAGTTGAACAACATTATTCATGAATCCAAGTTAATTAAACAAATAGTTTTGGATCAGTGGATGATATATATTTCAAGATGAATTTCAATTGGCATATACTATGCTACATTTTAATGTCTGTGTGTGTTTTTTGTTTATAATGTTTTGCGATTTATATGGATTTAAAATCAAGTTTCCACAAGATTATTCTCAGAAATATTCATCCACCTGAAATACATATTTGTTTCCTAGTACTGAAAACTAACTTCAGTAAATGGTGCATAAAAATCCTAATATTTCTACAGTAACTGACCCAGATTAATATCAATGCAAGTAGATTCCTAGGGGACATGATGTGTATTTTGATGTTCATTTTTATTCAACACTGCTACATTACTATTTCTGCAGCTTATGCACATCATACTGTATATATTTCATTCAAAAGTTCGCAAATTTATATGCATGTGTTTCACGTTCAATCACTTCCTGCTTCAGAACACATGAATTCCTCCAGGTTTCTTGACTATTCTTTTCATGATACTTCTTTCCAAACACATTATTTTTGATTTCCATAATCACGTTTGAAGCAAAACTCACACACTTTTCAGGATAAAATATAACCCTAATATTACCATTAGATGTATAAGTGGTTGGAATGAATGATCGCATATCAATATGAGATTTCTTTTATATTTTCAGATATCAATTCAATCCATTATTTAAAGTGGAACCAGTTATATTATTTATACACAGTATGGTCTATTCATGCATAATCTGCATATTCATAGACACAGGGTACACCTATTTGTACCCCAAATACTAAATTATACGTCTACAAAACATTGCTCCAGAAACGGTGGAAGAAAAATTCATGTCACCTGATCTACACATACATTTTATCACAATAATATTCTGGACACAAAATGCAATGGTCACACTTATGATTTTAAAAAAGCCTAAATGGAAAGTGAACATGGATTACAAAAAAACATCCAAGTCCTGGTTACCTAATGCTCTCGAATTCAATCCTATTTGTGACAACATATTTGTTTCTTCCTAAGATTATATATTAAAACTCAACCCTGTTGAAAATGTCTAAACCAATTACACACTTTATACTTTTGTTGATTGCCTAATGTCTCTATTTATGTCTGCTTTCCTACATATTTTCCCCTGTTCATCATTGTGACTGACTCTTCACATGTGCTGACATTTACATTCACTCTCTACCCGAAACCCTATTTGTAAAGAACTTTTGGTCCAAATCCTATACTCACTCTTCTTTATAAACCTGCTGACTACCTTGGTAATCATACGGACTATTCCTTTATGACTAGATGTTCTGTTTGTTATTCAATCATCCGAGGTACAAGATCCAATTTCATTGTATATTGACTTATCTGAGACATCTGTGCAGAATATAATTCAAAGCTAAGTATCCCACTCAAGGGCCCAATGCCCTACTTGGCTTCAAATCTTCCCTAGATTTCTGTTATATTTTACCTATATATTCTTGTAAATATCACAGGTTTCCAATACCATTTTTCATCCATCAGAATGATTTCTAACCAAAATTGAACATATTATTAACCCTAACCATACACTGTTCCCTCAATCTAACTTTAGAGCAGTGCAGGGACAGAGTTGGTCTTACAAAAGAGGAATGTTGGGGATCTTCCACCTGCTGAGAATATCAAAGATCCATGCAGAAATGATCCCCGAAGAAGATGTAGACTGCTATGAAGGACCTGAGAGAGCAAAAGTTAGCTTCCATGGCAAACAACCTGGTCACTATGAAGGGATGTGTCTGAATAAGCCTCTCTCTTTTTAATATAGAGCAAATGGACCAAACCAGGCCTGTGTGGAGATCTTTTCCCCGGTACCAATGGTTGATATACCATTCTAACTTGTGAAAGTGTCACAGGAAGTAGGGGCAGCCTCCATCTCATGGGACCCTTGGAAGCAACTGTTAGGACAAAGTGGTTGCCAAGGCTGTGAGCTCATTCACTTCATGAAGGAAGTGACCTACCTCACTTTCTTGGTGATGGAACTCTCTGAACTTGGGATCCCTGAAAACAGGCAGCCAGAGTCAGGCCCAATAACAGTCACAGAAGTCTCACTTTTTGGATTTACCAAGGAGAGAGTCAATCTTTCTTGGTATCTACAGTTGTGAGGATGGCCAAATGCCAGGAAAGATCTGAATTGGGGTCTTTCCTGAGAAAGCAGGTATTGGCTCACCGGTGGCTCCTGACAACTTCACAGAGTGGGCCAAGGAGTCCAGATTTGAGAATAGAGAAGCCATTTCGGGGGAACATAGTATGGCCCACAAGGCAGAGGACACTCTTGATAGTCACAGACCCTCTTGGGGGAAAAAGGTGCCTTTGTGGGAATGAGTGTGTGTATGTGGTTTTGTCTCATGCTCTGAGAATAGGTAGGAAAGGTGGTTTCTTTGGTTTAGAATGGACTGTTTCTAGTAAGTCATTTGACAAAGCAAGTGTTTCTATGTCTGTGTATCCAACTGTGTCCATGGTTGTAGACATTACAAAAGAAAATGCATCAAAGGATGTGTCCTGTCTAGGAGAAAGGTTCCCCACATTCATCCTGCCCAATTTATGAAAGGACGGAGGCTTGCCTTATTGATGGGCAAGACCTGCTGTCTTCCTAAGTTTCTGTTTTCTTCTTGAATTCTGGCCACTCTCCAGAATAGACTCATGGTTTTGTGACCAAGATATGTAGCACCTCAAAGCTCTGTGACATGGCCGTGTACTGGATAGCTGAAGGGAATGGCGAGAATCTCAGGAAACTCAGATATCTGTGTGATCATGAAAGTCTCAGTGGAGAATCCCTACTTTGGGCCTTTGCTTACCTATTGTTCTGTAGCACTGAATGTCAGGAAGGTCTTTGCCTAAGGCACCACTTTGTGAAACCTGAATAAAACAGTTTTCTAATGGAAATGAATGAGCATCACCTGTCTCTCTTTGAGTAATTGCTTTTGAAAGGGATGTGTCTGAGCCAGTCTGTTGGCTGTGTGTGAGGCTGTGGCTTGCATTCTCAGCACCTTATGGATCTAAAGAAAGATGCCATGTGTGCATCCAAAACCAAAATCGCCAAAAGAGCAGTCATTGTGGATAAAATCTCTTGCCTTCCTCTGTAAGGTTCCTGACCTCTATCAAGTGAGAATAGGAATCCTTTGGGTCAAATGACTTCTTCAAAGCCCTGCGGAGGCTAGCCAATAGGTGCTTGGGTTTTCTCATGACCCCAATGCACATAAAGAATCTAAACCCCACAGTCAGTAGGCCTCAAATTGGAGAAGCTGAGCAGTATTAATGGTAGGCCTTTTTGATCACTTCTGGTTCACAGAAGGGGTGTCCAGGCCACTCTGACTTTATGGAAATGACGAGCAAGAGTGCGTATTTTGGACACTGTCTTGTCCTGCGCTCCTCATAGAAACCTCCAGCTAGAGGTTATGATGAGTGTCTATATGGAAGAAGATGAGAGCCATGTGGGACTATTTTGGTTTTAATTGTGGTCATTTGTGTGGCAGTTGGAAGAGATGATTGGGTCCACCTGGGTTTGAACTCTGGTGTGAATCCCCTTAGAGACTGAGTTCTGGAAGTGACCTCAGAGAAGTATTGCCATGAATCGAGTTGGGATTTTAGGAAGCCATGCATGAGAGTCGCCCTTATAAACTTAGATCAAGGTCCAGGGTGGCTTTCCACAGAGCACTGGGAATCTCAGCCAAATTATCCCATGATTTTATTCTTAAAGACTTGGCAGCCATACTTGAGAGTCAAAACACACATGGAACTCACATTGTAGACCTCAATAGGCCTGGCTTCATGTAACCTTTTGGCCACTCTATGGGAAGCGTTGCCTATGAAAGTTCTCCAGAGTTTCACTGAAATGAGCTTCCTCAACATTTAATGGTTCTTGAAAGCCACAGTGCCTCCCAACTACATCCTTGAAAAATGGCTAGATAAATACTTTGAAATTTTTGAAATTCCCATGACCAGGTGGCACTGGAGTATCTTTGGATGTCCTGCTGCTGATCATGAGTGTACCAGAGAGTGCCTTGATTGACTGGAATCTATAAAAATAATGTAGAACAGAGATGGTAGTAAGTTGGAGCCTGCTGAGTAGTGGGCCTAGAGCAGTGGTAGCCACGTGTGTGATAAAACATCTGTGGTGGGTCCATGTGATTAGCCCATTTGCTTCCAAATGGCTTGTGACTGACATGGTGCAGCCAGCAGACCCTTATTTGTAAAGGCATCTTTTTATTTGGAGAGCTTTCAAGGTAATGATCAGAATCAGGTTGATATGGTCAAGGGTGCAAGCTATGTGAGAAAGAAGCCTGGTTGTTTCATTCTCCTGCAGACCCTAACCCACCACACGTGACAGAACTCCCTCTAGCACTGTGTCCCAGTTGAACTTGTTGTTCAAAAAGCCCAGTGCAGCAGCAAGAACCAAAAGCCCCAGTGCAGCAGCAAGAACCACCACAAAAATTTGAGGAGGACCAAATGGCTTCACAGTCCACACGGGGTGAAACTTAGCCTCCAGTGGCCACACTTTACCTACAAAGAGAGAATTCAGCACTGCTGCCACAGGTTCATTTGAAAATAAGAATCCATGTTCTCCAGGTCATATAGATGCAGACCCAGCTTTGATGGTCTCACTACAAAAGAAGCTAAAACTCCTTAATACAACATATATTTCAAGTGCCCAGCTTCAGAGGCAGTTTCTCAAGAAGTCTTTAGGCCAGCAGAGCTCAATGTTTGTGGAGTGTTTACCATGTCCCTTACTTTTGGAAACTTCTCTACCACCTCCAAGGTTGTGAACTCCTGAGCATATTCCATTCCAGATAAGTATTCACAGATTTTCTAACTCTTCTCCTCTAATTGTGTCTTACCTGGGGTGAAGGTAATGTCAAGGCATTGTTGTGGATGAGAGTGGGAAGATTTTTGTGTAGCACATATTTGCATACACATTGGATTCATTTTCCAATTTCCCATTAATAATACTGAATCCCTGACACGAACCCATACCCTACTAGACTCTGACTACTAATCCTAATATGATGGAGAAAAATAACCCAAACAGAATAGAAATACAAGCAGTACAGAGAAGGCATGGTGTATAGTTGGACTTGCCTTTTGCATTATGTAGGGTAGGTGTTATAAATCTAGATAATTTTTAATTGAAATAGTTCTCCATGTGTTTTCAAAGTTAACAAATATGTGAATTTCTATCTCCCTTTCTCTGTAGCCTATTCAGCAAATGTATTTTTATATGCACATATAGAATCCTAGCTGGTATCACATGTACATACTTGTTTGGAGGCTGACGTGGCAGATAAAAATTATGAGAAGAGATAACTCCTCGTAAATGCTGTTGGATCTTAAAATTCAACCTATGGGTGATCTTCCTAGTTGAACAACATTATTCATAAATCCATGTTCAGTAAAATTAATATTTTTGGATCAGTGGACGATATATATTTTACCATGAATTTCGATTGGCATATATACTGCTACTCTTTAATGTCTGTGTGTGTTTTGTGTTTGTGTGTGTATATATATATATATATATATATATATATATATATATATATATACAATCTCCAGATTTTTTAAAATATAAAATATATGTGTCTTATTATACACTCCCTAAATACATTCATATTCATGTATGTGGATTTATAATCAAATTTTTACAAGATTATTCTCAGAAATATTCATCCCCCTGAAACACATATTTGTTTACTAGTACTGAAAACTAACTTCAATGAAAGGTGCATACAAATCCTAATATTTCTGCAGTAACTTACCCAGGTTAATATCAATGCAAGTAGATTTCTATGGGACATGATGTGTATTTTGACATTCATTTTTATTCAACACTGGTACAGTACTATTTCTTCAGTTTATGCACATCATAGGATAAATGTTTCATCCAAAATTTCAAAATTTAAAACTTTTGATTCACTTTCAATCACTTCCTGCTTCAGAACACATGTATTCCTCCATGTTTCTTGACTGGTCTTTCATGAGACTTCTTTGCAAACACATTATTTTCGATTTGCATAATCAATTTTGAAGCAAAACTCACACACTCTTCATGATCAACCATAACACTAATATTACCATTAGATGTACAACTGGTTGTAATGAATGTATGTATGCCAATATCAATATAAGATTTCCTGTATATTTTCAGATATCAATTTATTCCAATTCCAATTTCTAATGTTGGGTCCAGTTATATTATTTATTCACAGTTTGGTCTATTCATTCATCATCTCTATATTCATCAAAACAGGGTACACCTATTTTTTTCCCCAATACTAATTTATAGGTTGTAAAAATATTGCTCCCCATAATGGTGGAAGAAATACTCATATCACCTGATCTACATATACATTTTTATCACAGTAATATTCTGGACACAAATGTAAAGGTAACACTTATGATTGTACCAAAACCTAAATTGAACGTGAATATATATTACTAAAACCATCCATGTCCAGGTCGCCTAATGCTCTCAAATTTCAATCCTTTTGGTGACTACATATTTGTTTCTTCTAATATCATATATTCAACCTCAACCCTGTTGAAAATGTCTAATCCTGTTACTCACTTTATACTTTGCCTGATTTCCTAATGTCTCTATTTTATATCTGCTTTCCTACATATTTTCCCCAGTTCATCATTGTGACTGATTCTTCATATGTGCTGATATTTTCATTCACTCTCTAAACAAAACCCTATTGCTAAAGAACTATATTTCCAACTCAAAGACTCACTCTTCAACCTAAACCTACTATTTTCCTAATCCTACTGACTATCCCTTTTTGACTGGATGTTCTCTTCGACATTCAGGCATCTGAGGTACTAGGTTTTATTCCATTGTATGTAGATTTACCTGCGACCACATTGCAGAATGTAATTCAAAGCTAAATATCATAATCAAGGGCCCAATGCCCTTCCTGGCTTCAAATCTTACCTAGATTTCTCTTTTCATACTTATATTTCAAATACATATTCTTATAAATATTTCAGGATCCCAATACCATTATTCATCCAGCAGAATGATTCCTAACACAAATAAAACATGTTGTTAACCCTAACCATACACTGTTCCCTCAATCTAAATTTACAGAGGGAAGGGACAGAGTTGGTCTTACAGTAAAGTAATGTAGGGGGTCTTCCACCTACTGAGACCCTCAAAGTTCCATGCTGAAATGATCACTGGAGAATATATACGCAGCTATGAAGGACCTGAGAGAGCAAAAGTCATGTTCAATGGCAAACAACCTGGTCAGGATGAAGGTTTCTGTCTGAATCAGCCTCTCTATTCTTAATGTAGAGAAGATGGACCAAACCAGGCCTGTGTGGGTAGCTGTTCCCGGGTGCCTATGGTTGATATAAGATTCTAACTTGTGAAAGTGTCACAGGAATTAGGGACAGCCTCCTTTTCATGTGAGACTTGGAAGCCACTGGTTGGACAAAGTGGTTGCCAAGGCAGTGACCTCATTCAGTTCCTGAAGGAAGTGACCTCACATCACTTCCTTAGTGAAGGAAATCTCAGAACTTGAGATTCATGAAGCCAGGCACCCAGAGTCAGTCCCAGTCCCAGTCCCAGTGGTCTCACTTGTTTGGATTTACCAAGGACAGAGTAAGTCTTTCTTGGTACGTATTGATGTGAGGATTGCAAAATGCCAGTAAAGCTCTGAAGAGGGGCCTTTCCTGAGAAAGCAGGTAGTGGCTCACCTCTGGGTCCTGACACCTTCACAGAGTTGGCCAAGGAGACCAGATCTGAGACATTTCAGGCCATTTAGGGGGAAAATAATATGGCCCACCAGTCAGAGGACACTCCGGATAGTAACAGACCTTCTTGGGGGAAGGAGCTGCCTTTGTGGGTGTTGGTTTGTGGTTTTGTCTCATTTTCTGAGAATAGGTAGGCAAGGCGCTTTATGTGCTGTGGAATGAACTGTTTATTGTAAGTCATTTGACAAGGCGAGTGTTTCTATGTCTGTTTACCTCACTGTGTCCGTGGTTGTACTCATTAGAAAAAAAGAATGCATCAATGGATGTGTCCTGTCTAGTAGAAAGCTTCCCAGAATTCATCCTGCCCAATTTATGAATGGAGTTAAGATTGCCTTATCAATGGGTAACACCTGCAATCTTCCTAAGTTACAGTTTTTTTCCAGAATTCTGGCCCCTCTCCAGAATAGTCTCATGGTTTTGTCTCTAAGGTATGTACCACCTCCAAGCTCTGTGACATGGCCATGTACTGGATAGCTCAAGTGAATTGTGAGCATCTCAGAAAAATCAGATATATGTGTGACCACTAAATCTCAGTGGAGAAACCCTGCTTTGGGCCTTTTGCTTACCTATTATTCTGTTGCTATGAATGTCACGAAGTTCTTTGCCTAAGGCCACCAAATTGTGAAGCCTGAAGAAAACAGTTTTCAAATGGAAATGAATGGGCATCACCTAGGGCTCTTTGCTTAATTGCTTTGGAAAGGGATGTGTCTGAATCAGCCTCTTGGCCCTGTGTGAGGCTGTGGCTTAGATTCTCAGCACCTGATGGATCTAAAGAAAGATCCCATGGATGCATACAGAACCAAAATAGCCAAAAGAGCTGTCATTGTGGATGAAGACTCTCGCCTTCCTTTCAAAGGTTCCTGACATCTATCAAGTGAGAATAGGGATCCTTTGGGTCAAGTGAGTTATTCAAAGCCCTGCAGAGGCTAGCCCATACGTGCTTGGGTGTTCTCATTACTCCAATTCACATAAAGAATCTAAACCCCACAGTCAGTAGGCCTCAAATTGGAGAAGCCAAGCAGTATTAATGGCAGACCTATTTGATCACTCCTCGTTCACAGTCAGGGTTTCCAGGCCACACTGATTTTAGGCAAATCGGGGGAAAGGTAGGTTATTTTGGACAATGTCTTGGTCTCTCCCCCTCATGGAAAATTCCATCCAGAGGTTATGATGAGGGTCTACATGGAAGAAGATAAGGGCCATGTGGGAGAATTTTGTTTTGAATTGTGGTTAGTTGTGTGGCAGTTGGAAGAGATGCCTGGGTTTAACTGGGCTTTAACTCTGGTGTGATTCCCCTTAGAGTCTGAGTTCTGGAACTGACCTCAGAGAAGCATTGTCATCAATTGTGTTTGAATTTTACTAGGCCATGCATGAGAGTTGCCCTTGGAACCTGAGATCTAGGCCCAGAGTGGCTTTCCACAGAGCACTGGGAATCTCAGCCAGGATATCACATGATTTTATTCTGAAAGACTTTGCAGCCACAGTTGAGTCAAAACACGCATGGACCTCACATTGTAGACCTCAATGGGCCTGGCTTCATGTGACCTTTTGGCTACTCTTTGGGAAGCCTTGCCTGTGACTGTTCTCTAGAGCTTTCATTGAAATGAGCTTCCTCAACATTTAATGGTTCCTGAATGAATTGAAACCCCCAGAGCCTCCAACTTCATCCTTGACAAATGGCTTGATAAATACCATGAAATTTTTGAAATTCCCATGACCAGGTGGCACTGGAGAACTTTTGGATGTCCTGTTGCTGATGATGAGTGTACCAGACAGTGCCTTGATTTACTGGGTTTCATGAAATTTGTGTAGAACAGTGATGCCAGTAAGTTGGATCCTGCTCATTAGTGGGCCTAGAGCAGTGGTGTGAAGGTGTGTGATAAAACATGTGTGGTGGTGACATGTGGATCTGCCATTGGCTTCCCAAAGGCTTGTGACTGACATGGTACAGCCAGCAGAACCTTCTATGCAAAGGTGTTTTTTATATAGAGAGGTTTCAGGGCAATGTTCAGGATCAGGTTGCTATGGAAATGGGGGCAACTTATGTGGAATTGAATCCTGGTTGGTGCATTCTCATGCAGACCGTGACCCTCCACACGGGACAGAACTCTCTCCAGCACTGTGTCCCAGTTAGCTCTTTGTATTTCATGAAGCAAATACCAAACTCCCAGTGCACCTGTGAGAAACACCACGAAAATTGGAGAATGACCAAATGGCTTCACAGTTCACACGTGGAGACACTTACAACCCAGTGACCATAGTTAAACTACAAAGAGAGTATTCAGCATGGCTGCCTCTTGTTCATTGGAAAATTAGAAACAATATCCTCCAGGTCACATTGTTGCACACCCAGATTTGATGGTCTCCCAACAAAGGAAGCTAAAGCTCCTAACAACAACATATATTTTTAAGTGCCCAACCTCAGAGGAAGTTTCTCAAGAAGTCTTTACACCAGCAGAGCTCCATGTTTGAGAAATGTTTACCCTGTCCCTTACTTTTGAAAACTCTTCTACCACCTCGGAGGTTGTGAACTCCTGAGCATTTTTCATTCCTGATATATATTCACAGATTTTCTAACTTTTCTCCTCTAATTGTGTCTTACTCGGAACAAAGGCAATGTCAAGGCAATGTTCTGGATGAGAGTGTGAACATTTTTTTGTAGCACATATTTACATACACATTGCATTCATTTTACAATTTTCCATTCAAAATACTGAATCTCTGACATGAACCCATACCCTACTAGACTCTGACTACTACTCCTAATATGATGGAGAAAAATAACACAAACAGAATAGGAATACAAGCAGTTAGGAGAAATCATAGTGTATAGTTGTACATGTATTTTGCATGATTAATGGTAGGTGTTATAAATCTAGTCAATATTTAATTTAAATAGTTCTCCATGTGTTTTTAAGGTTAACAAATATGTGAATTCCTGTCTCCCTTTCTCTGTATCCTATTTAGCACATGTACTTTTAAATGCACATATAGAATCATACCTGGTATCACATGTATATTTTTGTGAGGTGGCTGATTTGGCAAATACAATTTGTGAGAAGTGATCACTCCTCTTAAACCCTGTTGGAACTGAAAATTCAACCTATAGGTGAGCTTCCTAGTTGAACAACATTATACATAAATCCATGTTCAATTAAAGAAATATTTTTGCATCTGTGGATGATATATATATCATGATAAATTTCGATTGGCATATATATTGCTAATTTAATGTCTGTGTGTGTGCGTGTATTTTGTGTGTGTGTGTGTATGTGTGTGTGTGTGTATATATATATATATATATATATATATATATATATATATATATATATATATATATATATATATATATATGTATATATACTCTCCAGAAATATATGTGTCTTATATACACTCTCTAAATTCATTCATGTTCATGTATATGGATTTATAATCAACTTTTCACAAGATTTTTCACAGAAATATTCATCCACCTGAAATACATATTTGTTTCCAGTACTTAAAACTAACTTCAGTTTATTTTGCATACAAATACTATTATTTCTACAGTAACTGACCCAGTTTAACATCAATGCAAGTAGATTCCAGTGGGACATGATGTGTATTTTGAAGGTCATTTTTATTCAGCACTGGTACAATACTATTTCTTCAATTTATGCACATGATAGGATATATATTCCATCCACAAGTTAGCAAACTTATAGGCAGTTGTTTCACTTTCATCACTTCCTGCTTCAGAACACATAAATTCCTCTAGGTTTCTTGACTGGGCTTTTCATGAGACTTCTTTCCAAACACATTATTTTTAATTTCCATGATCACTTTTGAAGCAAAACTCACACACTCTTCATGATAAACCATAATCCTAATATTACCATTAGATGTATTAGTGGTTGAAATGAATGTATGTATATCAATATAAGATTTCCTGTATATTTTCAGATATCAATGGAATCCATTATTTAAATTTGGAACCCATTATATTATTTATTCACATTATGGTCTATTCATGCATTATCTCTATATTCAGAGTCACAGGATATACCTATTTGTACCCCCAATACTAATTTATACATCTTCAAAATATTGCTCCCAGAAATGGTGGAAGAAATACTCACGTCACCTTATCTACCTATACATTTTATCACAGTAATATTCTGGACACAAAAAGCAAAGATGACCCTTATTATTTTACCAATGTAAAGGTCAGGCGAGTGTCGGAGGAAGAGACTACCAGAGACTGTCTCATGCAACAGCCAAGGATTTATGGGGGTCCAGCGTGCTGGGGTCAGAGCTCCCTTGAATCGAGCACAGAGCCCTGAGAACAGCTTAAGCAGAGCTTATATACTTTCCTTGGAGAGGGCAGATAGGAAAGTTTTTTGATGGGTCAGGGCGAGTGGGCGGTTTGCGTCCAAATGGGTGAGGAAGTACATTCTGCAGTTTTGCAGTTGGGTACAGCACTTTCAGGGAACTAGATTAGCAAACAGTTCTCAAGACATCAACAGTGTTTTGTTAAGCATACCGAAAAACTGGAAGTGACAAGTACCTATTTTATTAACCTTTCATTCCCCACTTCTTCTTTTGGTTACTTTTAATCATAAAAATGATCATTGGGGGTGTCACATTTTATGTTTACTAGTGTGGTATATTGTTTTCTGATTACCATAAGTTTAACTTGTCCAATTTGAGCATGGAGAAAGGAAACTACACGGTTGATCAAACAGGGTCCTACAATTACCAATAATATGAGGATTATTAATGGACCGGCCAGGGCTGATGAAAACGTCGTTAATGAGGGGGCTTTGTGAACCAAGACTCAAACCACCTTTTTTGGGCCTCTCTCTCTTGTTGATGCTCTTCAAGGCATCTTCTTAATTTAATCATAGATTCTTTTACAACTCCAGTACGGTCGGCATAAAAACAACATTCTTCCCTCAATGCAGGACGAAGGCCCCTTCTCTCATGAAGAGGAGGTCCAACCCTCGACTGTTCTGTAAAATAACTTCAGAGAGAGAGGTTAAAGATTCGTGTAAAGCTGTGAAGGAGGTTTTTAATATCTTTAAGTTTTGGTCTATTACTGCTTCTAATTGGGTCATTTGTTGTGTCCCATGGACCAGGGCAGTGGTTCCTGTGCCCACCCCTGCAGCAACTCCTATTCATAATAGGATGACTAAAGTGAGGGATACAGGTTCCTGGCAGAACCGGGTTGTTTGCCCCCCTATTTGATATTTAAATGTACCTGCGTCATGATAGAGCACTCTGGAAAACATCTGCACCATTACATAATTAATCACATCTGTTGACCATTTTATGAAAACATAAACAATGTTTAAGTGTATAGAATTGTACTGCTGTAGAGATGGACAAGGCAAGGTACCTAAGATAGCACAGAAGACAGGGAAACAGTCTTATTTGGTTGCATCCGGATTTAGAGGCCATTGCTTCTGTTGTAATCAATTAATCCCTGAACCCAAAGTTTAGGTTGTTTCAGAATTTTGTACCCAGCATGTAAGGGAAGGGGCTCAGAAGTTCACAGTCTGCAGAAGTTCACAAAAAGCAGTTTTTGTTTCTGTTTTTTTTCCTCTGTTCTGGGAAAGTTAACTTCTTAAGGACACCTGGGAGGGGGAGAGCTTTTTTCTTCTATTTTTTCTTTTCCTCCCTGCCAGCTGTTACCATGGAGCCCAGTTGGTAACTTCTATATCTTAGAAATGTAGCTATCTCTATGAAGCCCCAGCTCTAGGCCAGAGGCCTTCTTCATATATTTTGTTAAAAACTACTAAGGGGGTGTCTAGCTTAGGAGTGCTGATTTTTCCAGCCAGTGGCCAAGTAGAACAGAGCAACACGAATAGAGGAAGTTTATCTACATTGAACTCTTTTATAGGAACTGTGTTGCTGAAAGGCTTAAAGTCAGCCATGGTGAAGACTTCTGGAGAAGGTCATTTAAGACTTTTCTGTGGGCCTGGTACAGAGGGGAAGACAGGGAAGGCAGGGGATGAGAGCAGCTCCGTGGATCCGAGGATGAGGAAAAAGAGATATAAAAGAATTATGGGAAAGGGGTTTGGGATTTTCCTGGCAACAAAACTTGAGCAGTAGAACAGGTAGAGCAGAGGGGAAGACGGGAGTGAGTATCCCAAAAAGCCTGTGAGGGACTTTAAATTCTTAGTAACCTGTTTTCAGTGATGACAAAGCAACTTTAAAGGCCATTTTAATTACATCTTTGATAGGCGTCTGAGGGCACTCCTTAGCTGGTTTGAGCTTTGGGTTAGCTGGTAAGAGGACCTGGTGGGACCCGGTGTGGGCACTGACAGGAGGAGAGAGGAGTGAGAGGGTGGAAGGGTAAATCAGTACCTGCAAGCTCAGCAAGGGGCAATGGTCTGAGAACCGACGGAAATTTGGGTTTTTGATCTAGTAACTGGAGCTGAGAAATCAGGTTGCTGATGTGGGAGTGACAGCAGAGAGTCTGGGGCAGAAGGCTGCGGGTGAGTATCTATTGGAGAAGCATAGTTCAGGATTTGAGCATAGGAGGGAAAAGGCCTACACGTAGGGGAATTTCCTTCCACACTTTTGAGCACTTGTCGAAGTTGAAAAGGTCACGCAAAATTTGAGGATCTAGAGACCCCTCTGGTGGCCATCGGTTTTTGTTATCTAACTGGTAATATGGCCAATGCTGTGTACTGAATTTGATGAGGAGTTTTGCTTCCACCAGGTAGCCCCTGTATCCTCACATCCCCATTATTTACAGAAGAAGTTGGCTTTTCCCCCACACAGTCGTGGCTGTTTTTGGCTTTGGTAGTCCGCCAGGCAAACATAGTAATCGAGGCTAGCCAACCTGCATCTGGCTCGCGTGTCCCTACATCCATAATGTTTGTTTCCATTATCTATTGTATGGAAAGTATTTAATGGAATTTTTGGGGATCCTCTTCATCAGGGATTTCCCAATAGGAAAGATGTATAGCCAGCTGACAAATTTCTTGGTGGAGAGATGGCCACCAGGTCCCTTAGTGGGCTGTATGTGCGATAGACCATACTTCTTGTCTAGTAGGATTTGTGATCAGCCATCGCTGCTGAACGGGTTGATGAGGGTTACGACTACTGGTGACCAATTGGAGAGTCTATAGTCTTATTCACATGGCGAATATACAATTTGAAAATGTTACCAGTCTTTTCCATTTTTCAGCCAGATTCTGGACAGGGCACAGGCTTGAGATGAGAATTAGGAACCAGGAAGTGATTCCGTCTAACTTTAGCACTGTAGGTGTTATAAGTAGCACCTGGTATGGTCCTGTCCAGCCGGGTTCCAGGGATAACACCTGATGTTGTCTTATGTAGACAAAGTCTCTTACTTGATATAGATGTGGAGTACCCTCTTCAGCAGGTTGGTAGGCAGTGGCCAGCTGTTTCCACAGGTATTGCTGAGTTCCTTCCAGAACTTTAAGTCTGTCAAGCAAGGTGGTGTGGAAGGGATCGTTAGATCTTTGAGTTAGGGTTAGGTCCCTTACTGGAGATGGGGCCCCATAGAGAATTTCATAGGGGGTGAGGTTACACAAAGAAACAGAGGGAGTATTTCTTGCATGAAACAGTGCATAAGGCAGGAGCATAGTCCAATCTTTTATGCTACTCTTTAAGCTTAATTTCGTTTAGGTCTCTTTAATGGTTCTATTTAATTTTTTTACCTGTCCTGAACTCTGGGGTCTATAAGCACAATGTAACTTCCAATTAATCCCCAGGGTCCTGGCTAACCCCTGAGTTACCTGGGCCATGAACGCTGGTCCATTATCACACCCTATTACCTTAGGCAGGCCGTACCTTGAAAAAATATCTTTCAGGATCTTCTTGACCACCATTTGCGCCTTTTTTTTTTGGGGGCGGGGAGGCTTCAATCCATCCTGAAATATATCTACAAAGAGTAGGAGATATTTAAGTCCATACCATGCTTGCTTAATTTCAGTAAAGTCCACTTCCCAGAATTGTCCTGGTCTGGTTCCTCGTAGGTGCTTTCCTGCAGGAAGCTTGGAAGTGTAAGCATTAACCTATTGACAGTCCCGACAGGCTTTTTTTTACCTGTTCAGTTATTTCCTTTCACTGTGAGTCGGTTAGTGGAAAACTCTGTTCTTGATCCTTCAGGAATGCCTGCAATTTCTTTGAACCAAGGTGAGTGAACTGATGTACATTTTTAACGTAGTGTAGGGCTTTCTGAAATTTCAGGCTTTGCTCAGTGAAGTTGAGGAGTACAGTGTCAGTGTCCTTAGATGTTATCAAAAGCTTGCTGGATCTCAGGGGTCCATTAGAATTGGGCATCTCCCTTTAACAGCGGGTGTAAATGAGAAGTTAAGGACCCAAACACAGGAATCCTTAACCTGCAAAACCGAGCAGTCCCAAGAAACTCTCTGTGTTGTCTGCTGTTAGATGGGGGTGGTTTCTGCACAACCGTTTGATTTCTGGGCTCAGTGAGCCATCGTTTACTGCCCCTAAAGGAATAGCTCAGGAAGATTACTTCTTGCTGGCAAATTTGGGCCTTTTAGGAAGAAGCTCTATACCCGAGTTGAGGAAGCTCACATAATACTGCTTGGGTCCCAGATTCACAGATATCCTTGGTGTTGGGTGCCAGTAGCAGGTCATCCACGTATTGAAGCTGGGTGACTTCGGGGTGCGTAGTTCTGAAGCTGTTGAGATCTCTTTGGAGGGCTTCATCAAAGAGAGTGGGGGAGTTTTTCAACCATTTTGGGGAGTCTAGTCCAAGTTAGTTGACCACACGTTCCAGTTTCTGGGTCTACCCACTAGCAAGCAAACAGCAACTGACTATATTTATGCAGAGGCAAGCAAAAGAAAGCATCTTTTAAGTCCAGAACAGTATACCATTTCCTCTCAGGGTTCAGAGTGATAAGCAAATTGTACGGATTAGGTACACTGGGGTGAATGTCCTACACTCTGTTGTAGGTCTCTCTTATGTCTTTAATGGGGGATAGTCCCCGGCTCCTGGCTTTTTATACTGGTAGCGGGGGAGTGTTTTAGGATGATTGACAAGGCCTTAGGACCCTAAGGCCAGATATTTCTGAATATGGGGCCTTATCCCATCTTTAGCTTTTTTGCTCAGAGGATATTTTTTGACATTGATTGGGGAGGCTGAGGTTTTGAACTCCACTGTTTTTGGAGGTTGTTTCATGGCTAGTCCTAACGCAGCAGTTTTTTTCCAGGGATCTGGGTAATCTGTTATCCATTTCTGGGGTAGCTTGCCTGTTTGATCAGTCTTGGGGGGTGTGAAGAGTTGCTGTTCATCTTCTACTGACATATTTAAAGCCGTGAATATAGGAGTTTATACTAAAGGATTTAGAAATATCATTTTGGGGCCTTCATGGTTAAAAGTCATTTTGGCCCTGAGCTTGGTGAGCAGATCTCTGCCCATCAATGGGGCCAGGCATTCTGGGATTATTAGGAAGGAGTGATGGATTTTTCCTTTCCTCATGTCCATGGTTTTCTTAGTTGTCTAATTCCCATATTTACTGGTGTTAGCACTTTGAACTAGAGAGCTTTTATTTGATAGAGGGCCCAGTGGGGCCTTAAGGACTAAGTATACTGCCCCTGTATCCACTTCAAAGTTTACTGGGGTCCCCTCCACATCAAAAGTTACCCTGGGTTTATTGGGAGTCTAGCAATCTGGGGCTCAGTGCTCACTTGAATAGAGCAGAGAGCAATGAGAACAGCTTAAGCAGAGCTTATATACTTTCCTTGAAGAGGGCAGGGAGGGAAGCTTATTGATGGGTCAGGGCGAGTGGGCGGTTTGCGTGCAAACAGGTGAGGGTGTACATTCTCTGTTTGGCAGTCGGGGACAGCACATTCTGGGAAAAAAATTAGCAAACAGTCCTCAAGGTTTCAACAGTGTTTTGTTAAGCATACAGAAAAACAGGAAGTGTCAAGTACCTATTTTATTAACCTTTCACCAAATCCTAAATGGAAAGTGAGCATGGATTTCTAAAAACATCCATGTCCAGGTTGCTTAATGCTCGCAAATCAATCCTATTGGTGACTACATATTTGTTGCTTTCTAAGATTATATATTCAACCTCAACCCTGTTGAAAATGACTAATACTAACCCTCACTTTATGCTTTTCCTGATTTCCTAATGTCTCCATTGATATCTGCTTTCATACATATTTTCCTGAGTTCATCATTGTGACTGACTCTTTACATGTGCTGAAATTTACATTCACTCTCTATCCGAAACCCTATTGCTACAGAACTTTTGTTCGAAATCCTATACTCACTCTTTTTTTCTATACCTACCAACTATCTTCCTAATCCTACCGACTATCCCGTTTTGACTGGAAATTCTCTTTGACAATCAATCATCCAAGGTACAAGGTCCTATGCCATTGTATATCAATTTATCTGAGACATCTGTGCAGAATATAATTCAAAGCTAAGTATCCCAATCAACAGCCCAATGCCCTTCTTGGATTCAAATCTTATCTAGATTTCTGTTTTCATACTTATATTTCACCTATATATTCTCGTAAATATCGCGAGTTCCCAATACCATTGTTCATTCCTCAGTATGATTTCTAACCTAAATCAAACCTGTTATTACTCTAACCATACACTGTACCCTCAAACTAACTGTACAGAAGAGCCTGGAGAGAGTTTGTCTTACAATACAGTAATGTAGGGGCTCTTCCACCTGCTGAGAACATCAAAGGTACAAGCAGAAATGATACCCTGGAGAAGTTGCAGGCAGCTATGAAGGACCTAATAGAGCAAAAGTCATCTTCCATGACAAACAACCTGGTCAGTATTAAGGGATGTGTCTGAATCAGCCTCTCCTTTCTTAATGTAGAGAAGATTGATCAAACCATGCCTGTGTGGAGAGCTGTTCCCAGGTGCCTATGGTTGATATACCATTCTAACTTGTGAAAGTGTCACAGGAAGTAGTGGCAGCCTCCATCTCATGGGAACCTTGGATGAATCTGGTAGGACAAAGTGGTTGCCAAGGCAGTGACCTCATTCAGTTCCTGAAGGAAGAGACCTCACCTCACTTTCCTGGTGATGGAAATCTCTGAATTTGGGATCCAGGAAGCCAGGCACCGAGAGCCAGTCCAAGTCCCAATCCCAGTGGTCTCACTTGTTTGGATTTACCAAGGACAGAGTCAGTCTTCCTTGGTACCTACTGATATGAGGATTGCCAAATGCCTGAAGAGCTCTGAAGAGGGGCCTTTACTGAGAAAGCAGGTAGTGGTTCACCGCTGGCTGTTGACAACTTCACAGAGTTGGCCAAGGAGACCAGATCTGAGATAGTACAGGCCATTTTAGGGGAACATAGTATGGCCCACTATTCAGAGGACACTCTGGATAGTCACAGACCTACTTGAGTTAAGGAGGTGCCTTTGTGGGTGTGGGTGTGAGTTTGTGGTTTTGTCTCATGTTCTGAGAATAGGTAGGAAAGGCTGTTGTTTTGATTGGAGTGGACTGTTTCTAGAAAGTCGTTTGACTAGGCGAGTGCTTCTATGTCTGTGTATCCCACTCTGTCCATGCTTGTAGACATTCGAAAAGAGAATGTATCAATGTATGTGTCCTGTCTAGTGGAAAACTTTCCAGCATTCATCAGGCCTAGTTGATGAATGGCCTGTGGCTTTCCTTATGGATGGGCAACACCTACTAACTTCCTAAGTTCCTGTTTTCTTCCTGAATTCTGGCCACTCTCCAGAATAGCCTCATAGTTTTGTGTCCAAGATACATACCACCCCCAAGCTCTGTGACATGGCCATGTACTTGATAGCTATAGGAAATGGGAACATCTTAGAAAACTCAGACATCATTGTGACCAGTAAACGCTCAGTGAAGAAACCATATTTTGGTTCATTTGCTTACCTATTGTTCTGTTGCCCTGAATGTCAGGAAGGTCTTTGCCTCAGGCCACCCCTTTGTGAAGCCTGAATAAAACAGTTTTAAAATGGAAATAAATGGGAATAACTTGTGGTTCTTTGCTTTGGAAAGGGATGTGTTTGAATCAGCCTCCTAGCCCTGTATGAGGTTGTGGCTTAAATTTTCAGCACATGATGCATCTAAAGATAGATACCATGTGGCAATCAAAACCATAATGGCAAAAATTCAGTAATTGTGGATGAGTCTCTTGCCTTCCTCTGTTAGGTACCTGACCTCTATCAAGTGAGACAGGGATCCTTTTGGTCAAATGAGTTTTTCAAAGTCCTGCAGAGGTGCTTGTGTTTTCTCGTGACTCCAAATCACATAAAAAAATCTATACCTGAGAGTCAATAGGGCTCAAATTGGAGAAGCAGAGCAGTATTAACGGCAGGCCTATTTGATCACTTCTGGTTCACAGGAAGGGTGTCCAGGCCACCCTGACTTTAGGCAAATGAGGGCCAAGGGAGAATATGTTGGACACTGTCTTGGGATCCGTCCCGCATGGAAAGCTCCAGCCAGAGTTTATGATGAGTGTCTATATTTAACAAGATGAGGGCCATGTGGGAGTGTTTTGGTTTTAATTGTGGTCATTCGTGTGGCGGTTGGAAGAGATGACTGGATCCAACTGGGCTTGAACTATGGTGTCATTCCCCTTAGAGACTGAGTTCTGGAACTTACCTCAGAGAAATATTGCCATGAATTGTGTTGGGATTTAGGAGGCCACGCATGAGAGTCACCCTTGGAAACTGAGATCTAGGCCCAGTGTCGCTTTCCACAGAGCACTGGGAATCTCAGGAGGATATCACACAATTTTATTCTGAAAAACTTGTCAGACATATTTGATAGTCAAAACACACATGGACCTCAATTGTAGACCTCAATGGGCCTGGCTTCATGTGACCTTTTGGCCACTCTTTGGGAAGCCTTGCCTGTGAGAGTTCTCCAGAGCTTTCATTGAAATTAGCTTCCTCACCATTAAATAATTTCTGAATGAATTGAAACCCACAGTGTCTCCAACTTCATTCTTGAAAATTGGCTAGATAAATACCATGAAATTTTTGAAATTTCCTTGACCAGGTGGCACTGGAGAACATTTGGATGTCCAGTTGCTGATCATGAGTGTACCAGACAGTGTGTTGATTGACTGGGCTTCATGAAAATGGTGTAGAAAAGAGATGCCAGTCATTTGAAGCCTGTTGAGTAATGGGCCCAGAGCGGTGGTGAGCAAGTGTGTGATAAAACATCTGTGGTGGGGTCATGTGGATCTGCCATTGGCTTCCAAATGGCTTGAGACTGACATGGTGCAGCCATCAGATCCTGTATGTAAAGACATCTGGTTATATAGAGAGGTTTCAGGGCAATGTTCAAAATCAGGTTTCTATGGTCAAGGGAGCAACCTATGTGGTATACAAGCCCTGTTGGTGCATTCTCCTGCAGACCCTGACCCATCACACGTGAAAGAACTTCCTCCAGCCCTTTGTCCCAGTTGAACTCCTTGTATTTCATGAAGCAAATACCAAACTCCGAGTGCAGTATCAAGAAACGTTTTGAAAAGTGGAGGATGACCTAATGGCTTAGCAGTCTACATGGGGAGACACTTAGACCCAGTGGCCATAGTTTACCTACAAAGAGAGAAATCAACACTGCTGCTTCATGTTCATTGGAGAATTATAAACCATGTCCTCCAGGTCACAGATGTGCAGACCAAGCTTTGATTGTCTCACTAGAAAGGAAGCTAAAGCTCCTGACAACAACATATATTTCAAGTGCCCAACCTAGAGGCAGTTTCTCCAGAAGTCTTTAGGCTGGTAAATCTCCATGTTTGTGGAGATTTTACACTGTCCCTTACTTTTGGAAACTCCTCTACCAACTCCAAGGTTGTGAACTCCTGAACATTTTTCATTTCAGATATGTATTCAAAGATTGTCTAACTCTTCTCCTCTAAATGTGTCTTACTTGGGGTGAAGGTAATGTCAAGGCATTGTTCTGAATGAGAGTGGGAAAATTTTTGTGTAACACACATTTGCATACACATTGATTCATTTTACAATTTTCCATTTGAAATACTGAATTCTTGACACTAACTCATACCCTACTAGACTCTGACTACTAATCCTAATATGATGGAGAAAAATACCCAAACAGAATGAAAATACAAGCAGTTTACAGCAGGCATGGTGTATTGTTGGACTTCCTTTTTGCATGATAGAGGGTAGGTATTCTAAATCTACTCAATTTTTAATTGAAATAGTCCTCCATGTGTTTTTAATGTTAACACATATGTAAATTCCTGTCTTCCTTTCTATGTAGCCTACTCAGCACATGTATTTTTATATGCAAATATAGAATCCTACGTGGTCTCACACGTACATTTTTTTGAGTTGGCTGACTGGGCAGAAACAAGTTGTGAGAAGAGATCTCGTAAACGCTGGTGGAACTGAAAATTAAAACTATGGGTGAGCTTCCCAGTAGAACAATTTATACATAAATCCATGTTCAGTAAAATAAATATATTTTCATCTGTGGATGATATATATTACTGATAAATTACGTTTGGCACATATATTGATACTTTTTAATGTATTTTTGTGTTTTTCTGTATATATATATATATATATATATATATATATATATATATATATATATATACACACACACACACACTCTCCAGATTTTATAAAATATGAAATATATGTCTCTTATATACACTCCATCAATTCATTCATGTTCATGTATGTGGATTTATAATCAACTTTTCACAAGATTATTCTCAGAAATATTCATCTACCTGAAATACATATTTGTTTCCCAGTATGAGAACTAACTTCAATCAATGGTGCTTACAAATCCTAATATTTCTACAGTAACAGACCCAGTTTAACATCAATGCAAGTAGATTCCTATAGGACTTAATGTCTATTTTGACCTTTATTTTAATTCAACACTGGTACATTAGTATTTCTTCAGTTTTTGCACATAATAGGACATATATTTCATCCACAAGTTAGCAAATTAATAAGAATTTGTTTCACTTCCTGCTTCAGAACACATGAATTCTTCCATGTTACTTGACTGGTCTTTTCATGAGACTTCTTTCCAAACACATTATTTTCGATTTCCATAATCAATTTTGAAGCTAAACTCACACACTCTTCATGATAAACTATAACATTAATATTACCATTAAATGTAAAACTGGTTGGAATGAATGTATGCATATCAATATAAAATTTCCTGTATATTTTCACATTTCAATTCAATCCATTATTTAAAGTTGGAACCAGTTATGTTATTTATTCACTGTATGGTCTATTAATGCATTATCTCTATATTCATAAACACAGTGTACACCTATTTGTCCCCCCATTACTAATTTGTACCTCTTCAAAATATTGCTCCCAGAAATGGTGGAAGAAATACTGATGTCACCTTATCTATATATACATTTTATCACAGTAATATTCTGGACACAAAAAGCAAAGGTCAAACTCATGATTGTATCAAAGCCTAAATGGAAAGTGAGCATGGATTACCAAAAACAACCATGTCCTGGTTACCTAATGCTCTCAAATGTCAATCCTATTGATGACTACATATTTGTTTCTTCCTAAGATTATATATTCAACCTCAAGCCTGTTGGAAATGTCTAATTCTATCACTCACTTTATACTTTGCCTGATTTCCTAATATCTCTATTGATATCTGCTTTCCTACATATTTTCCCTAGTTCATCATTGTGACTCATACTTCACATATGGTGACATTTACATTCACTCTCTACCCGAAACTCTATTGCTAAAGAACTTTTGGTCCAAATCCTATACTCACTCTTCTTAATTAACCTACTGACTATCTTACTAATCCTACTGACTATCACTTTTTAACTCGATGTTCTCTTCAACAAGTAATCATTCAAGGTAAAAGGTCCTATGCCATTTTATATCATTTCATCTGAGACACATGTGCAGAACATAATTCAAACCTAAGTATCCCACTCAAGGGCCCAATGCCCTTCTGGCTTCATATCTTACCTACATTTCTGTTTTCATACTTATATTTCACCTATATATTCTTGTAAATATCACAGGTTCCCAATACCATTATTCATCCGGCAGAGAGATTCCTAACCCAAATCGAACATGTTATTAACCCTAAATATACACTGTTACCTCAATCTAACTTTACAGAAGAGGAGGGACAGAGTTTCTCTTTAAATACCGGAATGTAGGGAATCTTCCACCTGCTGAGAACATCAAAGGTCCATGTAGAAATAATCCCTCGAGAAGTTGTAGGCAGCTGTGAAGTTCCCGAGAGAGCAAAAGTCATCTTCCATGGCAAACAACCTGGTGAGGATGAAGGGATGTGTCTGTATCAGCCTCTATCAACTTAATGTAGAGAAGATGGACCAAACCAGGCATGTGTGAAGAGGTGTTCCCAGGTGCCTATGGTTGATATACCATTCTAACTTTTGAAAGTGTTACAGGAAGTAGGAACAGCCTCCATCTCATGGGCCCTTAGAAGTAACTATTTGGACAAAGTTGTTGCCAAAGCAGTGACCTCATTCAGTTTCTGAAGGAAGTGACCTCACCTCACTTCCTTTGTGATGGAACTCTCTGAACTTGGGATCCAGGAAGAATGGCACCCAGAGCCAGTCGCAGTCCCAGGCCCAGTGGTCTCACTTGCTTCAATTTACCAAGGACAGAGTCAGTCTTTCTTAGTGCCTACAGATGTGAGGATGTTCAAATGCCAGAAAAGCTCTGAAGAGGGGCCTTTCCTGAGAAAGCAGGTAGTGGCTCAACCATGGCTAATGACAACTTCACAGAATTGGCCAAGGAGACCAGATTTGAGACAGGACAGGCCATTTGGGGGGAATATAGTATGGCCCACCAATCAGAGGACACTCTGGGTAATCACAGAACTACTTGGAGCAAAGGTGGTGCCTTTGTGGGTGTGGGTGTATGTTCATGGTCTTGTCTCATGTTCTGAGAATAGGTAGGAAAGACTGTTTGTTTGGATTGGTGTGGACTGTTTCTAGTTAGTCGTTTTGCAATGCGAGTGCTTCTATGTCTGTGTATCCCACTGTGTCCGTGGTTGTAGACATTAGAAATAAGAATGCATCAAAGGATGTGTCCTGTCTAGTAGAAAGCTTCCCAGCATTCATCTTGCCCAATTTATAAATGGACTGTGGCTTTTGTTATCAAAGGGCAACACCTGATATCTTCATAAGTTTCTGTTTTCTTTCTGAATTCTGGACACTCTGCAGAATAGCTTTATGGTTTTGTGTCCAAGATATTTACCACCAAAAAGCTCTGTTATATGGCCATGTAGTGGGTAGCTAGTGTGACCAGGAAAGTCTCAGTGGAGAAACCCTGATTTGGGCTTTTTGCTTACCTATTGTTCTGTTGCCCTGAATATCAGGAAGGTATTTACCACAGGCCAATTCTTTGTGAAGCCTGAAGAAAAAAGTTTTCAAATGGAAATGAATGGACATCACCTGTAGCTCTTTGCTTAATTGCTTTGGAAATGGATTTGTCTGAAACAGCCTCTTGGCCCTGTGTGAGGCTGTGGTTAGATTCTCAGCACCTGATGGATCCCATGTGTTCATCCAAAACCAAAATGATCAAAAGATCAGTCATTGCGGATGAAGTCTCTTGCCTTACTCTGTAAGGTTCCTGACCTCCATCAAGTGAGAAGAGGGATTCTTTGGATCAAATGCATTCTTCAAAGCCAAGGAGAGGCAAGCCCAAAGGTGCTTGCATTTTCTCATGCTTCCAATTCACATAAAGAATCTAAACCCCACAGTCAGTCGTCCTCAAATTGGAGAAGCAGAGCAGTATTAACGGCACACTATTTGATCACTCCAGGTTCACAGGAAGGTGTTCAGGCCACCCCGACTTTAGGCAAATGAGGGGCAAGGGAGCTAACTTTGGACACTATCTTGTTCTGCATCCCTCATGGAAACCTCCAGCCAGAGTTTATAATGAGTATCTATATGGAAGAAGATGAGGGCCTTGTCGGAGTGTTTGGGTTTTAATTTTGGAAGTTTGTGTGGCGGTTGAAAAAGATGACTGGCTCCACCTGGTCTTGAACTCTGGTGTGATTCCCCTTAGAGACTGAGTTCTGGAACTGACCTCAGAGAATTATTGCCATGAGTTGTGTTGGGATTTTAGGAGGCCATGAATGACAGTCGCCCTTTGAAACTGAGATCTGTGCCCAGAAAGGCTTTCCACAAGGCACGAGGAATCTCAGCTAGAATATCACATGATTTTATTCTGAAAGACTTGGCAGCCATAGTTGAGAGGCAAAACACACATGATCTCACATTGCAGACCTCAATGGGCCTGGCTTCATGTGACCTTTTGGCGACCCTTTGGGAAGCCTTGCCTGTGAGTGTTCTCCAGAGCTTTCATTGAAATGAGCTTCCTCAACATTTAATGGTTCCTGAGTGAATTGAAAATCATAGTGCCTCCAACTTCATCCTTGAAAAATGGCTAGAGAAATACCATGGAATTTTTGAAATTTTCATGACCAGGTGGCACTGGAGAACTTTTTGATGTCCAGTAGCTGATCATGAGTATACCAGACAGTGCCTTGATTGACTGAGTTTCTTAAAAATGGTGTAGAACAGAGATGCCAGTAAGTTGGAGCCTGCTGAGTAGTGGGCCTAGAACAGTGGTGGGCAGGTGTGTGATAAAACATCTGTGTTGGGGCCATGTAGATCTGCCATTGGCTTCCAAATTGCTTGTAACTGACATGGTGCAGCAAGCAGACCCTTATATGTAAAGGCATCTTGTTATATGGAGAGGTTTCAGGGCAATGTTCAGAATCAGGATGCTATGGTCAAGGGGGCAAACTATGTGAAATAGAAGCCTGACTGGTGCATTCTCCTGCAGACCCTGAGGCACCACATGTGACAGAACTCCCTCCAGCACTCTGACCAAGTTGAACTCCTTGTATTTGTGAAGCAAATAACAATCTCCCAGTGCTCTACTAAGAAAAGTAGAGCATGATCAATTAGCTTCACAGTCCACACAGAGAGACCCTTAGACTCCAGTTGCCACAGTTTACCTACAAAGTGAGAATTCAGCACTGCTGCCTCATGTTCATTGGAAAATAAGATACCATGTCCCCCAGGTCACATAGATGCAGACCAGTTTTGATGCTCTCACTATAGAGGAAGCTAAAGCTTCGGACCACAACATACATTTTAAGTGCCCAAACTCAGAGGCAGTTTCTCAATATGTCTTTAGGCCTGCAGAGCTCCATGTTTGTGGAGTGTTTACCCTGTCCCTTACTTTTGGAAACTCCTCTACGACCTCCAAGCTTGTGAACACCGAGAATATTCCATTCCAGATATGTATTCACAGATTTTCTAACTCTTCTCCTCTAATTGTGTCTTATTAGGGGAGAAGGTAATGTCAAGGCATTGTTCTGAATGAGAGTGGGAAGATTTTTGTATCACACATATTTGCAAACACAATGGGTTTATTTTCCTATTTTCTATTCGAAATACTGAATCTCTGACACTAATCCATAACCTACTAGACTCTGACTACTAATCCTAATATGATGGAGAATAGTAACCCTAACAGAATGGAAATACAAACAGTTCAGAGAAGGCATGGTGTATACTTGGACTTCCCTTTTGCATTATATGGGGTTGGAGTTATAAATATAGTCAATGTTTATTGAAATATTTCTCCATGTGTTTTTAACGTTAACAAATATGTGAATTCCTCTCCCCTTTCTCTGTCACCTATTCAGCACATGTATTTTTATATGCTCATATAGAATACTACCTGGTATCACACAGACTTTCTTCTGAGGTGGCTGACTTGGCAGATACAAATTGTGAGAAGAGATCACTCTTCCTAATCCCTTTTGGATCTGAAATTTCAACCTATGGGTGAGCCTCCTAGTTGAACAACATTATACATAAATCCATTTTCAGTAAAATGTATTTTTTTGGATATGTGAAGGATATATATTTCATTTTGAATTTCGATTGGCATATATATTGCTACTTTTTAATGTCTGTGAGTGTGTTTCTGTGTGTGTATGTATATATATATATATATATATATATATATATATATATATATATATATCACTCTTCAGATTTTTCAAAATATGAAATATATGTGTCTTATTATACACTCCCTAAAATCATTCATATTCACGTATGTGGATTTATAATCAACTTTTCACAAGATTATTCTCAGAAATTCAGATTATTCATTCACCTGAAATACATATTTGTTTTCTAATACTGAAAACTAACTTCAGTAAATGCTGCATACAGAGCATAATATTTCATCATTGCCTGATGGCCACGAATAGAGTGCATCACACCCAGTGTAACGCGCCACTGCACAGGTGAATAACGAGATAGAACCACAAAAAACTATCTTGTTAAGAACTTACAGCAAAATGGGGGTGCACCAAAACCTATAAGAAAGATTTTTAGCACTGAGATCTGGTAATTGGGTCTGAAAAACGAGCCAAATGTGCAACCGGAGATCCGGTCTGACTGATCCTCAAAACAATAGAGTGTCTGGGTTCCAATAGACACCCTCCACACCCAACAAATGACAGGCCCAGAATACAGATTGAACTGCAGAGAAGCATCACTCAGGGGAAATCTAGTCTAGCAGGAGAAACCAGGACTAGCAGGAGAAACCAGGGGACTAGAGGCCAGGCTCTTGTGACTGGGAAGCTGGAGAACACAGAAGCGCAGGTGACAGTCCACCTGCTGTCAGCGTGACTGGGCGTCTGGAGAACACCGGCGCGCAGGAGACCGACTGCGCCACTGGGTGGCTAGTGATTGCCCACCCGCCAGTGACCTAGAGCTGAAACCAACTGGAGACAGTCCAGTTCCATCCCCGTATTCGAACATTTCGGCAAGGAGCATGGGCCCGCCAAAGCAGAGGGGTGACGTCACTGGAGCTCGGCCTTCGGAATTCCCTACAAGTGGAATCCACTTTAGCAGGCATAGTCTACCAACACAAAGGAGAGACAACAGAGATACACAACACCGAAACAAATCTATAAAACAGATATATAAACAGAAACACATATATATATATATATATATAAATATATATATAAACAGAAACACAGCAATCAAATAGAGCTGGAAAGTAACATGAGCATCATGAAAAAACAAGGGAAAGAAAGGAGTACAAACAATGCAGGACAACTTAATTCTACAGGAGGACCTAGAAGCATCAGAAACAGGGATAGGGAAAGAACTTAACGCATACCTAACTCAGATGGAAAGGAATATTAGAGAAGAGATGAGGCAGCAAGTCCAAGCAATAAAAGTATATTTTGAAAATGAATTAAACAAACAAACTCAAATGGCAAACAACGAGCTTTACCAGGAGATAGAGATCTTAAAAGAAATCAAACAGTAATACTAGAAATGCAGGAAAGTATTAACCAAATTAAAAACTCAAACGAGAATATTACAAATAGTCTAGATCAAGCAGAAGTCAGAATATCAGATAATGAAGACAAAGTTTATCAACTTGAAAAGAATATAATCAACACAGAAAAGAGGCTTAAATCCCACTAGCAATCTATTCAAAGGATATTGGATGTCATAAAAAATGAGAGTCATTGGGATAGAAGAAGGCATAGAGATTCAAACCAAAGGAATGGAGAACATATTAAATAAAATAATTCTAGAAAACATCCCAGAGATGAAAGATGGATCGGATTGTCAAATCCTGGAAGCCTACAGGACCCCAAACATTCAAAATCATAATAGACAAACTCCAAGACATATAATTATGAAGATAGCCAACATACAGAACAAGGAGAGAATATTAAACACTATAAGAGAAAGGAGGCAGATTACATTCAGGGGAAAACCAATTAGGTTAATGACTGATTTTTCATCACAGACTTTGAAAGCGAGAAGATCCTTGAACAATGTATTTCAAATGCTGAAAAATAATGGATTCCAACCAAGAATACTGTATCCAGCAAAATTAAGGTTCAGATTTGAAAACGAAATTAAAGTCTTTCACAATAAACAAAAGCTAAAAGAATTCGCAGCCAGAAAACCAGCACTGCAAAGCATTTTGAGCAAAATACTACAAGAAGAGGAATTGATAAATAGTGCCGAAAACTAACAGCAGGAGGTATCTCAGTAAAGGGGGAGGAAAATAACCAAAAAAGTAAAAACTAGCCAAACTAAAACATAATAAATAAATAAACATGATTGGAAGAACAAATCATATTTCAATTGTAACCTTAAATGTTAATGGCCTAAATTCACCAATCAAGAGAATGGGCTAGTAACCTGGATCAAAAAAAATAAATCCAACAATATGCTGCCTTAAGGAGACTCATATGATAGGAAAAGACATACAGAGGGTGAAGGTAAAAGGTTGGGAAAAATCATACCACTCACATGGCCCTCAGAAGCAAGAAAGAGTGGCCATACTCATGTGGAATAAAATCAACTTCAAACCTAAGTTAATCAAAAGGGATAAAGAAGGACACTATATTCTGTTAAAAGAAACCATCCACCAACAAGACATAACAATTATGAATTTGTATGCACCAAGCAATGGAGCTGCAATGTTCATAAAACAAACTCTCCTCAAGTTCAATAGCCAAATAGACTACAACACAATAATTATGGGTGACTTCAAGACACCACTCTCGGCATTAGACAGATTCTCTAGACAAGAACTGAATAAAGAAACTATCAAACTCAACAGCACAATTTGTAACCTAGACTTAAACGACATATATAGAATATATCAGCCATCATCAAGTGGATACACGTTCTTCTCAGTTTCACATGGATCCTACTCAAAGATAGACCATATATTATGCCATAGGGCAATTCTTAGTAAATATAAAAGCATGGAGATTATACCATGCACTATATCTGATAATAATGGAATGAAGCTGGAAATCAATGATGAAAGAAGGAAGGAAAAATCCTACATCACATGGAAAATGAACAACATGCTACTGAATGATCAATGGGTTACAGAAGACATAATGGAGGAGATAAAAAAAATTCTTAGAGACAAATGACAATACAGACACAACATACCGGAATCGATGGGACACAATGAAAGCAGTTTAAGAGGGAAGTTCATTTCTTGGAGTTCTTTCCTCAAAAAAAGAAAAAAATCAACAAATAAATGAACTCACACTACACCTCAAAAACCGAGAAAAGGAAGAGCAAAACAACAGCAAATGTAGTAGAAGACAAGAAATAATTAAATTTAGAGCAGAAATCAACAAAATTGAAACAAAAAAAATTAAAAAATTTGATAAAACTAAAAGTTGGTTCTTTGAAAAAATAAATAAGATTGACAGGCCCACAGCCATGCTAATGAAGAGAAGAAGAGAGAGAACTCAAATTACTAACATACGGGATGAAACAGGCAATATCACAACAGACACTACAGAAATACAGAAGATAATTAGAAAGTATTTTGAAACACTATATTCCAATAAAATAGAAGATAGTGAAGATATCGATGAATTTTTTAAGTCATAAGATCTGCCCAGATTGAGTCAGGAAGACACACGCAATTTAAACAGACCAATAACAAAGGAAGAAATGAAAGAAGCCATCAAAAACTACTAACCAAAAGAAGCCATGGACCGGATGGGTATACAGCGGAGTTCTACAAAACCTTTAAAGAAGAATTAATACCAATATTTTTCAAGCTATTTCAAGAAAAACAAAAAGAAGGAGCTTTTCCAAATTTATTCTATGAGGATAAATCACCCTGATCCCGAAACCAGACAAAGACACTTCAAAGAAAGAAAACTACAGACCAATATCTCTAATGAACTTCGATGCAAAACTTGTCAATAAAATCCTGGCGAATCGAATACAAAAGCATATCAAAAAAATTGTGCACCATGATCAAGTAAGATTCATCCCTGGGATGCAAGGCTTGTTCAATATACGGAAATCAATAAATGCCATTCACCACATCAATAGACATAAAGACAAGAACCATATGATCATCTCAATAGATGCAGAAAAAACATTTGACAAAGTTCAGCAACACTTTATGTTCAAAACACTAGAAAAACTAGGGATAACAGGAACTTACCTCAACATTGTAAAAGCTATACATGCTAAACCTCAGGCTAGCATCATCCTAAATGTGGAAAAACTGAAGGCATTCCCTCTAAAATCTGGAACAAAACAGGGATGCCCTCTATCACCACTTCTATTCAATTTAGTTCTTGAAATAGTAGCCAGAACAATTAGACAGACAAAAAAAATTAAAGGCATAAAAATAGGAAAAGAAGTATTTAAATTATCGCTATTTGAAGATGTCATGAAAATATATTTAACAGACCCCAAAGGGTCTACAATGAAACGGCTAGAGTTAATAAATGAATTCAGCAAATTGGCAGAATATAAAATTAACATGCATAAATGAAAGGCATTCCTGTATGTCAGCAACACAACTTCTGAAATGGAAATGAGGAAAACCACTCCATTCACAATATCCTCAAATAAAATAAGATACTTGGGAATCAACCTAACAAAAGACGTGAAAGTTTTATATACTGAAAACTACAGAACCCTAAAGAGAGAGAGAGAAGAAGATCTAAGAAGATGGAAAAACAAAAGACCCAGAATAGCAAAATCAACTCTAAACAGAAAATATGAATCTGGAGTTATAGTGATACCAGAGTTCAAACTGTACTAAAAGCAATAGTAACAAAAACAGCGTGGTACTGGTAACAAAATAGGCAGGTGGAACAATGGTACAGAATAGAGGACACAGAAACCAATCCTCAAAATTACAACTTTCTTATATTTGAAAAAGGGGCTAAAAGCATGCAATGGAAGTAGGATAGCATCTTCAAACAATGGGGTAGGGAAAATTGGGGAAAGGTGGGGCAAGAGAGAGAAGTGAACAACAGCAGATGAGGTAGAGAAAGAAGATGGGAGGGGATGGGAGGGGGTATAGTAGGGGATAGTAGGGGATAGGAAATGTAGCAGAATACAACAGTCACTAATATGACATTATGTAAAAATGTGAATGTGTAACCGATGTGATTCTGCAACTCGTATTTGGGGAAAATTGGGAGTTCATAACCCAATTGAGTCAAATGTATGAAAGATGATATAGGATGAGCTTTGTAATGTTTTGAACAACCAATAAAAAATAAATAAATAAAGGTTTAAAGTTGAGTGGGAAGAAATCAGCTAAAAAAGAGTTGAGATGCATTCATTTTGCTAAGCAGAAACTTTGTTTTGTGTACTTGTAACTATCACAAATTTATTTTACCAGAAAACTGGCTTTTAAAAATGCACATAATTGAGATTAAAGGATAATCCACTTACCTTCAAGAAAAACTCATAGCATTTCCTATATTTTTCATATTTTATTTTTTTGTGAATATTTTGACATGGACCAGGTCTAGACTTAGGCTATTCTTCCAGAATACTACCTCATCTGACAAGTTGGTACAATGTGTTGGATTGTTCTTTTCATCTTTTATTTAATAGTTTCTAGATGATAATGTGTATTTTTCCATATGTTTGTTTGGACATACATACCCAACTATATCTTTGCATTTTCTGTTTTACTGGGGAAGAGACTCATCAAAAGCTCTTTATTATATGTATCAACAATCAAACATTCAGAGCATGCAATTATACATAATTTTGCATGAAAATATTTTTGTACCATTTTTATAAAGATTTAGAATTATTAATACTGTCCCTACTGTAATTAGTAACTCCTTACAAAAAGAATTAATCAATTGACTTTATATCAATTATGAATATGAAAATTACTAAAATAAGTATTTGGCAATTAATATGCAATTGATAGAAAGTGAAATCACAATAAAGCCATTTAAAATGTCAGTGCATATGGTCCTTAAATAATAGGTTGTTCAAAAAAAAATTCTCTAATTCAAAAGAGTTAATATGCCATATTACAGCTAAATGTGATATAAAAACCTTAAATTATCAGTATTGATAAATAAGAATGATACCTGTTTACTTAAATATGTTTATTTGATTTTCACTGTAAGATGTTAATTCTGGAAGACTTGAGAATTAAGAAAGACTTGGTCTATATTATTTCTAACAGGCTAATCAAAGTACTTTTAAATATATATGTATATATATATATATATATATATATATATATATATATATATATATATGTAACACATATGCATGAATATAGATACATATGCATAATAAATGTATTGTAATATATTTATCAGGTGGTTATAATTTTTAAATTTTCTCAAGAAAAAAGAATGACTATAAAAAACAGTTTTAAATGTAAATTTCATAGCATAGTACTGTTTGTAATGCTATCAGAGAAAAATACTTATGGAGGGAAAATGAAAAAGGAAGAGAGAGAAGGGGGAAAATGAGGAAGAAAGTGAGTAAAGAAGAGGGAGAGGAGTGTTTGATGAAAAGATAAAAGTGGAGGGGCTGGGTTTGTGACTCAGTGTTAACATGCTTGTCTAGCATGTGTGAGGCAGTGGGTTATATTCTCAGCACCACATACGAATAAATAAAATGAAGGTCTATCAACAACTGAAAAAATAAAAAAAGGAGAAATATTACCAAAATTCCAAGATTTTATGAATGTTAAATACAAAAAATTATGTTGCATAGCCTTATGTAAATTCTAGACTCCCCAAAATAATCATTAAATGCTAGATTATTAGTGTTATAACTAAAAATCCATTGCTCTTCTACAGTCTGTGGCATGCTAGTGCTATAATAAATTGTATTATAACACCAAAATAAAATTCTAATATTTATACAGTAACTGACCCAGTTTAACATCAATGCAAGAAGATTCCTATGTGATATAATGTGTATTTTGACGTTCATTTTTATTCAACACTGGTACATTACTATTTCTCCAGTTAATGCACATCATAGGATGTATATTTCATCCACAATTTAGCAAATATATACACATTTGTTTTGCTTTCAATCACTTTTGCTTCAGAACACATGTATTCCTCCATGTTTCTTGACTTCTCTTTTTGTGACACTTCTTTCCAAACACATTATTTTCGATTTCCATTATCACTTTTGAAGCAAAACTGACACACCCGTCATGATAAAACATAACACTAATATTACCATTAGATGTAAAACTGGTTTAAATGAATGATTGTACATCAATATAAAATTTCTTGTATACTTTCAGATATCAATTCAATCCATTATTCAAAGTGAAACCAGTTATATCATTTATTCACAGTATGGTCTATTCATGCATTGTCTATATATTGATAGACACATGGTACACCTCTGTGTACTCCCAACAATAATTTCTATATCTTCAAAATATTGCTCCCAGAAATGGTGGAAAAAATATGCATGTCAACTGATCTACATATACATTTTATCACAGTAATATTCTGGACACAAAATGCAAAGGTCACACTTATGACTGTCCCAAAGCCTAAATGGAAAGTGAACATGGATTACTAAAAACATCCATGTCCAGGTTGCCTAATGCTCTCAAATGTCAATCCTATTGGTGATTACATATGTGTTTCTTCCTAAGACTACATTTTCAATCTCACCCTGTTGAAACTGTCTAAACCTCTCACTCATTTTATAATTTGCCTGATTTCCTACTCTCTATTCACATCTGCTTTCCTACTTTTTTCCCCAGTTCATCATTGTGACTGACTCTTCACATGTGCTGACATTTATATTCAATCTCTACCAGAAACCCTATTGCTAAAGAACTTTTGTTCCAAATTCTATACTCAATCTTCTTCGTAATCCTACCGACTATATTCCTAATCCTAGCAAAAATCCCTTTTTTAACTGGATGCTCTCTTCTACATTCAATCATCGAAGGTACAAGGATCTATGCCATTGCATATCAATTTATCTGAGACATATGTGCAGAACATAATTCAAAGCTAAGTATCCCACTCAAAGGCCAAATTCCCTTCTAGGATTCAAATCTTACCTAGATTTATATTTCAATACTTATATTTCACCTATATTTTCATGTAAATATCGCAGGTTTCCAATAACATTGTTCATCAAGCAGAATGATTCCTAACCCATATTGAACATGTTATTAATCCTAACCATACACTGTTCCTCAATCTAACTTTACAGAAGAGCAGAGACAGAGTTGGTATTACAATACAGGAATGTATGGATCTTCCACCTGCTGAGAACCTCAAAGGTTCATGTAGAAATAATCCCTGGAGAATGTGTAGGATGCTATGAACGACCTGAGAGGGCAAAAGTCATCTTCCATGGCAAAAAAACATGGTCAGGATAAAGTGTTGTGTCTTAATCAGAATCTCTCTTCTTAATGTAGAGAAGATGGACCAAACCAAGCCTCTGTAGAGAGCTGTTCCCCAGTACCTATGGTTGATATACCATTCTAACTTATGAAAATGTCAGAGGAAGTAGGTGCAGCCTCCATCTCATGGGACCCTTGGAAGCATCTGTTAGGACAAAGTGGTTGCCAAGGCTGTGACCTCATTCAGTTCCTGAAGGAAGTGACCTACCTCACTTTCTTGGTGATGGAATCTCTGAACTTGGGATACAGGAAACCAGGCACACAGAGCCAGTCCCAGTACCAGTCCCAGTGGTCTCACTTGTTTGGATTTACCAAGGACAGAGTCAGTCTTTCTTGGTACCTACTGATGTGAGGATGGCCAAATGCCAGAAAAGCTCTGAAGAGGGGCCCTTCCTGAGAAAGCAGAAAGTGGCTCACCAATGGATCCTCACAACTTCACAGAGTTGGCCAAAGAAAACAGATCTGAGACAAGACAGGCCATTTTGTGGTAACATAGTATGGCCCACCATTCAGAGGACACACTGTATAGTCACAGACCTACTTGGGGAAAGGAGGTGCCTTTGTGGGTGTGGGTGTGAGATTTGGTTCTGTCTCATCTTCTGAGAATAGGTGGAAAAGGCGGGTTTTTTTTGGTTTGGTGTGGACTCTTTATAGTAGGTCGTTTGACAAGGTGAGTGTTTCTTTATCTATGTATTCCACTGTGTCCATGGTTGAAGACATTAGAAAAGAGAATGCATCAAGGATGTGTCCTGTCTATTAGGAAGCTTCCCAGCATTCATCCTGCCCGATTTATTAATGGACTGTGGCTTGTCTTATAGATGTGCAACACCTACTAAATTCCTAAGTTCATGTTTTCTTCCTAAATTCTGGCCACTCTCCAAAATAGTCTTATGGATTTGTGTCCAAGATATGTACCCCTCCAAGCTCTGTGACATGGCCATGTACTGGATAGCTGAAGGAAATGGGAGCATCTCAGAAAACACAGATATCAGTGTGACCAGTAATGTCTCAGTGGAAAAACCCTTCTTTTGGCCTTTTGCTTACCTATTGTTCTGTTGACCTGAATGTCAGGAGGTCTTTGCCTCAGTCCACCCATTTGGGAAGACTGATGAAAACTGTTTTCAAATGGAAATGCATGCGCATCACCTGTCGCTCTTTGTTTAATTGCTTAGGATAAGGATGTGTCTGATTCAGCCTCTTGGCGCTGTGTGATGCTGTGGCTTAGATTCTCAGCACCTCATGGATCTAAAGAAAGATTCCATGTGTGTATCCAAAACAAAAATGGTAAAAAACCACGCTGACTTTAGGAAAATAAGTGGCAAGGGAGCTCTTTTGAACACTGTCTTGGGCTGCGCCCCTCATGGAAAACTCCAGCAAGAGGTTATGATTAGTGTCTATATGGAAGAGGATGAGGGCCTTGTGGGAGTGTTTTGGTTTTAATTGTGTTTATTTGTGTGGTGGTTGGAAGTGATGACTGGGTCCACCTGGGCTTGAACTCTGGTGTGATACCCTTAGAGACTGAGGTCTAGAACTGACGTCAGAGAAGTATTGCCATGAATTGTGTTGGAGTTTTAGGAGGCCATGCATGAGAGTCGCTCTTGGAAACTGAGATCTTGGACCAGGGTAGCTTTCCACAGAACACTGGGAATCTCAGCCAGGATATCACATGATTTCATTCTGAAAGACTTGGCAGCAATAGTTGAGAGTCAAAACTCACATGGACCTCATATTGTAGACCTCAATGGGCCTGGCTTCATGTGACTTTTTGGTCACTCTTTGGGAAGACTTTCCTCTGAGAATTCTCCAGAACTTTCATTGAAATAAACTTCCTCAACATTTAATGGTACCTGAATAAATTTAAACCCACAGTGCCTCCAACTTCATCCTTTAAAAATGGCTAGATAAGTACCATGACATTTTTTAAATTCCCATGACCAGATGGCACTGGAGTAACTTTGGATCTTATGCTGTTGATCATGAGTGTACAAGACAGTGCCTTGATTGACTTGGTTTCATGAGAATGGTGTAGAACAGAGATGCCAGTAATTTGGAGCCTGCTGAGTTGGGGCCTAGAGCAGTGATGTGCAGGTGTGCGATAAAACATCTGTGTTGGGGCCATGTGGATCTGCCATTGGCTTCCAAATGGCTTGTGACTGACATGCTGCAGCCAGCAGACCCTTATATGTAAAGGCATCTTGTTATATGGAGATTTTTCAGGGCAATGTTCAGAATCAAGTTGCTATGGTCAAGGGGGCAAGCATGTGCGATAGAAGCCTGGTTGGTGCATTTATATGCAGACCCTGACACACCACATGTGACAGAAATCCCTCCAGCACTGTGCCCCAGTTGAAATCCTTGTATTTCAAGAAGCAAATACCAAACTCCAAGTGCAGCAGCAAGAAACACCACGAAAACTGGAGGATTACCAACTGGGTTCACAGTCCAAACACGGAGACACTTAGCCCCAAGGTGCCACAGTTTACCTACAAAGAGAGAATTCAGAACTGCTGCCACATGTTCATTAGGAAAATAAGAAACAACATCCTCCAGGTCACATAGATGAAGACCCAGCTTTGATGGTCTCACTACAAAGAAAGCTAAAGCTTCTGACAACACCGTATATTTCAAGTGCCCAACCTCAGAGGCAGTTTCTCAAGAAGTCTTTAGGCAAGCAGAGCTCCATGTTTCTGGAGTGTTTACCCTTTCCCTTACTTTTGGAAACTCCTCTACCACCTTCAAGGTTGTGAACTCCTGAGCATTTTCCATTCCAGATATGTATTAACAGATTTTCTAATTCTTCTCCTCTAATTGTGTCTTACTTGGGGCGAAGGTAATGTCAAGGCATTTTTCTGGATGAGAGTGGAAAGATTTTTGTTTAGCATATGTTTGCATACACATTGGATTCATTTTCCTATTTTCCATTTGAAATACTGAATCCCTGACACTAACCCATACTGTACTAGAATCTGACTACTAATCCTAATATGATGGAGAAAAAGAATCCTAACAGAAAAGAAATAGAAGCTGTTCAGAGAAGGCATGGTATATATTTGGACTTGTCTTTTGCAAGTAGGTGTTATAATTCTAGTCAATTTTTAATTGAAATAGTCCTCCATGTGTTTTTAAAGTTAACAAATATGTGAATTCCTGTCTCCCTTTCTCTGAATCCTATTCAGCACATCTATTTTATATGCACATAAAGAATCCTACCTTTTATCACGTGTATATTTTTGTGCGGTAGCTGATTTGGCAGATACAAATTTTGAGAAGAGATCACTCCTCCTAGATGCTGTTGGAACTGAAAATTGAACCTATGGGTGAGCTTCCTAGGAGAACAACATTATACATAAATCCCTGTTAAGTAAATTGAATATTTTTAGATCTGTGAATGATGTATATTTCATGGTGAATTTCGATTGGCATATATGTTGCTACATTTTAAAATTTGTGTGTGTGTGTGTGTGTATACACACATACACACTCTCCAGATTTTTCAAAATATGAAATATATGTGTCTTATTTACACTCCCTAAATTCATTCATGTTCAAGTATGTGGATTTATAATCAACTTTTCACAAGATTATTTTCAGAAATATTCATCCACCTGAAATTCATATTTGTTTTCTATTACTGAAAACTAACTTCAGTGAATGGTGCATACGTATCCTGTTGATAGTCACAGCCGAAGGGGCCACAGCAAACTTCCAGGTGCCAGCAAACTTTCAGCTGCAGGCTGATGATTGGCTCACAGCGGCCTTAGCAACTTCTAGCTCATTGTCTCCTCTGTGGTGATGCTCATTGGAGATGCTCATTGAGATGTTTCCCCGCCTTTCAGACTTCCAGCTTATGATTGGCTCACAGCAGGCCCAGCAACATCTAGCTGATTGGCTCCTCTGCGGTGATGCTTATTGGGCTGTTTCCCTGCCCATTCAGACCATGGAGCTGCTCATTGGGGTACTTTTTTGGCTCTGCCCACGTGACCCAGCCAATCTGCCTCAAGAGCAGGAGGATTGTGAGAAGTGGATAGAGGCTTATGTGGGAGGGAGAGGCTTTTGGGAAGCTGGTGTTGAGAGTTGGGGTTCTGAGGATTTTTCCTGAGAGGCTGTTTTGCTTGGCGTGTGTGGTTCTAAAAATAAAGTTAGTTTCTTTTGACAAGTGGATTCTGATTGTGCCCAGCCAGACAGCGGCATTTGGTGGCTCATATGGGGAGCGACTGAGGGTAACTGATAAGGTAAACTGCTCGCACTTGAGGGCAGGGCGAGAGGATAGGTAGCCATTTTATGATTCCTCTTTTGTTTTAAGTTGCCTGTCCCTGGAGATGAGTGAGATGGAAGAAAAACTGCTCACATCTGAGGAAAAACTATTTGTGTCTGAGGAACAGATAGGGAGAAAGGCTATAATAATTTTTTGTTGTTCCATTTTTATTTAGTTCTATCTCTTTTTTTGTTTGGTGTTATCTTGTTGGTTTGTATTATAGTAGAAAAATGGGATCAAAAATTAGTAAAAAACAAACCAAAAAAGTGTTAAGTAAATTGTTAGAGGAAGGAGGCATCCCAGTAAAATCAAGAGCAGTCATGGCAATTGTTGATACAATACAAAAATGTAGACCATGGCTTTTTAAGGAGGAGTTGTTAAATATATCACAATGGAACCATCATGGTGCAGATTTAAAAAGAATAGAAAAGAAAAGCCCAGGGATTCTGCCAGTTGGCACATTGCCATTGTGGACATTCATATCTTGTTTGCTTAGTTCAAAGCCTTCAGTTCAGTCAATGGTAGAGGAAGAAGAAGACATATTGATTCAAGTAAAACAGAAGGTGTCTCAAGTTAGTCAGACAGAAGAAAAAATTCAAGTAAAAGAGAAGGTCTCTCGAGCTAGTCAGATAGAGGAAACTATTCAAGTAAAAGAGAACGTCTCTCGAACTAGTCAGACAGAGGAAAAAATTCAAGTAAAAGAGAAGGCCTCTAAAGCTAGTTAGACAGAGAAAGAAAGAGTAAAACAGTAAAAAAAATCACGGGAAATTTACAACAGGAGACTGCTACTAACACCTTTCTATCACCAGATGACATAAGTGTCCAACTAACAAGGCCACTTTCTTATGCTGGGAGGCCCCCAACTCCCGCAGTTGATAGTTAGGATCCTGAGACAAGATCTCAAATATTAACATGCCCTGTATTTGAGGGAGGAGGGCAGCGTGTTTACCATGCTTTAAATTTCAAAACAGTGAAGCAGCTAAAAGAGGCTGTAACAACCTATCGTCCTCAAGCACCCTTCAATGTAATCATGGTCGAATCCATTAACAACTTGAACATGAACCCAGTGGATTGGGCTAATATGTGTAATGTTGTGCTAAATGGAGGACAATGCATGTTATGGAAGGTTGCCAATGAGGAATGTTGAAAGGAGACAGCTAGGCGAAATGCAGGAGCTGGTTATCCTCAGAGAAATATAGATATGTTGTTAGGAAAGGGACCTTATGAAGATCAGCAGCAGCAAATTGCATATGATCATGGTGTATGTGGACAAATTGGTGTAGATGCAATTAAGGCATGGAAGACTTTACAAGAACATGGAGGTTTACAAGGTCAATTATCTAAGGTAATACAAGGAGCTAATGAACCTTATGCTGAATTTGTAGATAGGCTTATTCAAAGAGCTACCAGAGTTTTTGGGAATACAGAACAAGCAATGCCATTACTAAAACAACTGGCTTATGAGCAAGCGAATCGTTGTTGCAGAGATATCATTAGACCATGGAAAAATGAAGATTTAAACACATTGATTTAATTATGTAGAGACATTAATGAACAAGAGCAAGTCATGGCAGCTGCAGTAAAACAGGCTTTAGTTGCCAGATACATTAATGAACAAGGGCAAATTGTGGCAGCTACAGTAAAACAGGCTTTAGATGCCAGACCAAGAACATGCTACCAATGTGAAGAAACAGGACATTTTAAAAGGAATTGGCCCATAGAAGGAGGGTTTAACAATATTAGGTATCAAAGGAGTAGAATACCAGGTATTTGGCCACAATGCCATAGAGGGAGACATTGGGCTAATGAGTGCTGTTCTCAAACCACCATAGAGGGTACTCAATTATCAAAAAATGAACAAGGACCAGGTGTTGATCCACGATATCATGGAGAAAGGCATTGGGCTCAATTGCCAAATAAATGGACAGGGGGTTCCAATGCTCCGGGGCCCCAAACCACAAATATACAGAGCACTGGAGGAACCCAGCAACGCCATCAGGGTAGTGCCCAGGACACATTGTCCATCAGATCCCTCATCAGACAAACCAGAGGGTGCACATTGTTGGACATCTGCGCCTCTGCCAGATCAGTACTAACTCCAGAGATGGGAGTTCAAATCATTCCCACAGGGGTAAAAGGACCTCTTCCCAAAGGAACCATGGGCTTATTATTGGGATGCAGCTCTTCTACTCTAAAAGAACTTATGATAAGTCCTGGGGTGATTGATCCCGATTATGAAGGTGAAATAAAAATTATAGCCAGTTCTCCAAAGGACATATCAGTAATTTCACAAGGAGATAGAATAGCACAGTTACTAATAATACCCAGCCTGTATGATAAATTTTCCAGTCGTACTGTAGAAAGATGTTCCAAGGGATTAATCTCCACAGGTGTAGATTTGGCTATGCTTTCTTTAAATTTAGATTCTCGCCCCATGCTAAAACTAAATATTCAAGGGCATGAATTGAATGGGCTACTGGATACAGGTGCAGACATTAGCATCATCTCTCGTCAAGAATGGCAAAAACATTGGCCATTAGAACAAGCCACTCAAACACTTCGAGGCCTATAAGTGGCGACTAATCCCCATAGAAGTAAAATGGTATTAGATAGGAAGGATCCTAAAGGATGTGAAGGAACTATACAGCCATATGTATTGGATCATCTTCCCATAAATTTATGGGGACGAGATGTCCTAGATCAATTAGGTTTGACATTAACAAATAACATCAACCAAAATGCAGCCACTATTATGACTAGACAAGGTTTTAGGAAAGAAAAAAGATTAGAAAAACAAGAATAAGTCATAGCAGCACCAATACAAATAGATCAAGGAACAGAGAGACATGGGTTGGATTTTCAGAAAGGGCCACTGAGACAATAAAAATTACCTGAAAATCAGAAAAACAGTATGGGTTCCTCAGTGGCCCCTGACTAAAGAAAAGATACAAGCAGTCCATGACCTGGTAAAACAACAATTAGCAGAAGGACATATACAACCGACTGTATATCCCCAAAATACTCCCATTTATGTCATCAAAAAGAAATCTGGTAAATGGAGACTATTGCAAGATTTTAGAGCCATTAATAATGAGATGGTTATTATGGGACCTGCTCAATCAGGGATTCCTCAATTGTCTGCTTTGCCAATAACCTGGTATGTTTTAGTTATAGATATTAAATATTGTTTTTTTTTTCAATTATAATTCATCCTAAGGATAGTCCAGGTTTTGCTTTTACTATCCCTGCACTGAATCATGAAGGTCCTGATCAGAGATATGAATGGAAAGTACTGCCTCAAGGGATGGCTAACAGCCCAACTATGTGTCATATTTATGTTAACAAAGTAATCCAGCCACTTAGAAATCAAAATTCTGAACACAAATATTTCACTATATGGATGATGTATTATTAGCACACAAAGCTAAAAACACATTGCTAGAAAGTTATGCCACACTTACAAACTTATTAAAAATTATAATGTAGAGATAGCAATAGATAAAGTACAATTAAATTTTCCAATTAATTATTTAGGAGTTCTGTTATCCTCAACCATGGTCAGTCCACCAAAAATTCAAATACGAGTAGATCAACTCAAATCACATAACGACTTTCAAAAGTTATTAGGAGACATAAATTGGATAAGGCCTTATCTAGGTATACCAACAGGAGAGTTGGGACCTTTATTTGATATCCTAAAAGGTCTATCAGATAAAAATTCACCCCGCATGTTAACACCTGAAGCAAGAAAGGCATTAAAAATCAATGAAACATATATGGAAAATATGCATTTGGATAGAATTGATATAAGTTTGCCTTTATTATTTATTGTACTACCAACAAAAACTATTCCTACAGGAGTATTTTGGCAAGAAGGTCCATTATTATGGATACATTTATCTTATTCTCCTTACACTGTTCTTACTAGGTATCCTGAGGCTTTAGGATAATTAATACTCAAAGGAATTAAAGCAGCAAAGGGAGTGTTTGGAATTTCTTCCAATAAAATTTTTACTCCATATACTCTGAATCAAATTGATGAGTTAGCTAATGAGTTAAATACTTGGGCAATAATCATGGTCCAATCTAATGTTTCATTTGATAACCACTTACCATCTAACCCTTTATTGTCTTTTTGGTCATCACATCCTGTAATTTTTCCAAAATTGAGAAGAAAAACACTTATCATGAATGCTTCAAATATATTCACTGATGTATCAAATAATGGTACAGCAGCAATAGTTATACCTGATAAAACTTATAAATTTTTAGTACCCAAACAATCAGCTCAAAAGGTAGAGCTTAATGCAGTATTACAAGCTTTTGAGATATTTAAATATTCTGTATTTAATTTATTTTCTGATAGTCAGTATATAGTTAATGCTATAGTATCCCTTGAAGTTGCTGGTAAGATTTCTCCTTTCTCTACTGTTTTCTCTTTACTTTCCAATATAAAAAGTCTAATCTGGGACAGAAAAGATCTATTCTTTATAAGACATATCAGGGCACATCCAAAAAGAAGATGATTTGACTCAAGGCCTTATCAGCTGATATCCAAAATTCTAGTTTGACTATCCTTACATCTGAGATAGAACCAGGATGCTTTTTTCATTATCTATTTTATTATTGCCCTTTCCCACATTCTATTTTGTTTTTTAAGCTCATACAGACCTAGTTTAATGTTTTGCTGATCAGTTCTATTTTTTGACAAAAGAGTTTTTGAACATTGCAATGGAGATTTCACGTGTAAAAAGTTATAAGGCCTTTACTATTAGGTTATGTGTTGTATGTATTATATTATGTGTGCACACTTGTGTTTTGTGTGATATGTTTGAATGTTCGTATGTCCATATATGATATATGATGAGCGCTCATAAAAAAAATGGATCCAAATATTTTTTTATTCACATTATTTAAATGGTTTAATTTAAATTGGGTAAAGAGCTGTTGAGGTTTGTTTTAAAATTTGAAAAAAAGGAGGTTAACAGATCTGTTTCCGTTCTTTCACCTTTCCTTTTCATTATATTTTATAATTATCTTCAAGACAATGTAAATAGTTAAGAAAATTGTTTTCTTTCAGTGCCTTCTGGAATGTTACATAATTTTTCTTTAGCCATTATTGCCAGAATTCCTATCTTCATCCCAGTGCTGGTGAAATCAAAGATAAAACCAATCTACAGCTTCAGCAATAGCCATCACTGAAATGCTTGCAGAACTTGCCTAGACACATTGAGAACTCTCCTGTATGCATTGTAAACTACCTGTTTGTGCAGCGACTTGTGGTAGTGTTCGGGTATATTTGCTGATGATGTCATCGGTGGTACAATTTTTCCAAAAGGAGCCGTCAATTGGCTTGGTGTATCTTCCTCTCTTCTGTGTGTCATTATCGTCCAGCTAATGTTTGGGGGCCATTAGAGGTGAGGCAAAGAACCTCACCACCCCCCGTGGTACAAAGACCTCTCCACAGGTGTTGCTGTAAACTGGACCGGTAGTCAGTGATGGGTAAGATCCAATTGCAATGGTACCAACTTAACGGGTAAGGACCATATGTACTATTGGACAACCTAAGGCAGGCACTGTCCCTAAGCCACATGTGTGTTGTTTAAACAGAGAGGGGGAGATGTTGAGAGCCACATCCGAAGGGGCCCCAGCAAAATTCCAGAAGCCAGCAAACTTCCAGCTGCTGGCTGATGATTGGCTCACAGCAACATCTAGCTGATTGGCTCCTCTGCGGTGATGCTCATTGGGCTGTTTCCCTGCCCTTTCAGACCACGGAGTTTCTCATTAGGGGACTTATTTGGCTTTGCCCACATGACCTAGCCAATCGGCCTCAAGAGCAGGAGGATTGTGGGAGGTGGAGAGAGGCTTGTGTGGGAGGAAGAGGCTTTTGGGAAGCCAGTGGTGGCAGTTGGGGCTCTGAGGGTTTTTCTGAGGGCGTGTGTGGTTTTAAAAATAAAGTTAGTTTCTTTTGACAAGTGGCTCCTGATTGTGCCCAGCAAGACTGCGGCATTATCCTAATATTTCTACAGTAACTGCCCCAGTTTAACAGCAATGCAAGTAGACTCTTATGGGACATGATTTGTATTTTGATGTTCATTTTTATTCAACACTGGTACATTACTATTTCTTCAGTTTATGCACATCAGAGGGTATATATTTCTTGCACAAGTTGGCAAATTTATAGGCATTTGTTTCACTTTCAATCACTTCCTGCTTCAGAACACATGCATTACTCCAGGTTTCTTAACTGGTCTATTCGTGAGACTTCTTTCCAAACATTTTATTTCCGATTTTCTTTATAATTGTTTAAGCAAAACTCACACACCCTTCATGATAAACCATAACTATCATTTCACAATTAGATGTATAACTGTTTGGAATGAATGATTGTATATCAATATAAGATTTCTTATATATTTTCTGATATCAATTCAATCCATGATTTAAAGTGGAACCAGTTATATTATTTATTCACAGTATGGTCTATTCATGCATGATCTATATTCATAGACACAGGGTACACCTCTTTGTACCCCCAATACTAATTTATACGTTTTCAAAATATTGCTCCCAGTAATTGAGGAAGAAATACTCATGTAACCTGATCTAAATATGCATGTTATCACAGTAATATTCTGGACGCAAAATGCAAAATTCACACGTGTGATTGTACCAAAGCCTAAATGGACACTGAACATGGATTACTAAAAACATCCATGTCCAGCTTGCATAACGCTCTCAAATGTCAATCCTATCGGTGACTACATATTTGTTTCTTCCTAATATATTCAACCTCAAAACTGTTGAAAATGTCTAATACTATCACTCACCCTGTACTTTGCCTGTTTTCCTAATGTCTCTATTGATATCAGCTTTCCTACATATTTTCCCCAGTTCATCATTGTGACTGACCCTTCACATGTGCTGACATTGATATTCACTCTCTAACCAAAACCCAATTGCTAAAGAACTTTTGATACAAATACTAAATTCACCCTTGTTCCAAAATCTACCGACTATCTTCCTGATCCTATTGATTATCCCTGTTTGAGTGGATGTTCTCCTCTACATTCAATCATCCAAGGTACAAGTCCTATGGCATTGTATATCGACTTATCTGAGACATGTGTGCAGAACGTAATTTAAAGCTATGTATCGCAATCAATTGCCCAATGTACTTCTGAGCTTCAAATCTCACCTAGATTTCTGTTTACATACTTATATTTCACCTCTGTATTCCTATAAATATTGCAGGTTCCCAATACCATTATTTATCCCACAGAATGATTCCTAAACCAAATCGATCCTGTTATTATCCCTAACCATACACTGTTGCCTCAATCTAACATTACAAAAGAGCAGGGACAGAGTTCATCTTACAATACAGGAATGTAGGGGATCTTACACCTGCTGAGAACCTCAAATTTCTATGCAGAAATGATCCCTGGAGAAGATGTAGGCAGCTATGAAGGACCTGAGAGAGCAAAAGCCATCTTCCATGGCAAACACCTTGTGATAACGAAGGGATGTGTATGAATCAGCCTCTCTTTTCTTAATGTAGAGAAGATGGACCAAACCAGACCTGCGTGGAGAGGTGTTCCCGGGTGGCCATTGTTGATATACCATTCAAACTTGTCAAAGTGTCACAGGAAGTAGGGGCAGCCTCCATCTCATGAGACCCATGAAAGCAACTGTTAGGACAAAGTGGTTGCCAAGGCAGTGATCTCATTCAGTTCGTGAAGGAGGTGACCTACCTAAATTCGTTGGTGATGGAACTCTCTGAAATTGGGATCCAAGAAGCCAGGCACCCAGAGCCAGTCCCAGTCCCAGTCCCAGTGGTCGAACTTGTTTGGATTTACCAAGGACAGAGTCAGTCTTTCTTGGTACCTAATGATATGAGGATGGCCAAATGCCAGTAGAGCTCAGAAAAGGGGCCTTTCCCTAGATAGCAGGTATTGGCTCAATGCTGCCTGCTGACAACTTCGTAGAGTGGGCCAAGAAGAACAGATCTGAGACAGGCCAGGCCATTTTGGGGCAACATAGTATGGCCCACCAGTCAGAGGACACTCCAGATAGTCACAGACCTACTTGGGGGAAGGAGGTGCTTTTGTGGATGTGGATGTGAGTTTGTGGTTTTGTCTCATGTTCTGAAAATAGGTAGGAATGGTGGTTTGTATGGTTTGGAGTTGACTGTTTCTAGGAAGTCGTTTGGCAAGGCGAGTGTTTCTATGTCTGTGAATCCACTGTGTTCGTGGTTGTAGTCTTTAGAAGAGAGAATGCATCAATGGAGGTTTCCTGTCTAGTTGGAAGCTTCCCAGCATTCATCCTGCCCACTTTATAAATGGACTGTGGCTTGCCTTATGGATGGGCAACACCTACTATCTTCCTAAGGTCCTCTACACATCTTGATTTCTGGCCTCTCTCCAGAATAGGCTCATGGTTTTGTGGCCAAGATATGTACCACCTCCAAAATCTGTTACATGGCCATGTAATGGATAGCTGAAGGGAATGGGAACATCTCAGAAAACTCAGATATCAGTGTAACCAGTAAAGTCTCAGTTTAAAAACCTTGCTTTGGCCCATTTGGTTACCTATGGTTATGTTGCCCTGAATGTCAGGAAGGTATTTGCCTCAGGCCACCCCTTTCTGAAGCCTGAAGAAAACATTTTTCAAATGGAAATGAATGGGCATCACCTGTGGATCTTTGCTTAATTGCTTTGGAAAGAGATGTGTCTGAATCAGCCTCTTGGCCCTGTGTGAGGTTGGGGCTTTGATTCTCAGAAGGTGATAGATAAAGAAAGATCCCATGTGTGCTTGGGTTTTCTATTGCCTCCAACTCACATAAAGGATTTATACCTACAATCAGTAGGATTAAATTGGAGAATAAGAACAGTATTAACGGCAGGCCTATTTGATCACTCCTGGTTCACAGGAAGGGTGTCTAGGTCACCCTGACTTTAGGCAAATGAGGTTCAAGGGAGTTTATTTTGGAAACTGTCTTGGGCTTCGCCCCTCATGGAAAATTCCATCCAGAGGTTACGATGAGTGTCTATATGGAAGATGATGAGGGCCATGTGGCAGTGTTTTGGTTTTAATTGTGGTCATTTGTGTGCTGGTTGGAAGAGATGACTGGGTACACCTGGACCTGAACTCTGGCGTGATTCCCCTTAGAGACTGAGTTCTGGAACTGACTTCAGGGAAGTATTGCCATTAATTTTGGTGGGATTTTAGGAGGCCACACATGAGAGTCGCCCTTGGAAACTGAGATCTAGTCTCAGGGTGTCTTTCCACAGTGCACTGGGAATCTCCACCAGGATATAAGACGATTTTATTCTGAAAGACTTGGCAACCATAGTAAAGAGTCAAAACACATATTGAACTCACATTGAGTAGACATCAATGGGTCAGGCTTCATGTGACATTTTGGCCACTCGTTGGGAAGCGTTGCCTTTTAGAGTTCTCCAGAGCTTTCATCCTCACCATTTAATGGTTCCTGAATGAATTGAAAAACCAGTGCATCCAACTTGATACTTGAAAAATGGCTAGATAAATACCATAAAATTTTTGAAATTCCCATGACCAGGTGGCACTGGAGAACCTTTGGATATCCTGTTGCTGATCATGAGTGTACCAGACAGTGCCTTGAATCACTGGGTTTCATGAAAATGGTGTAGAACAGAGATGCCAGTAAGTTGGAATTTGCTGAGTAGTGGGCCTAGAACAGTGGTGGGCAGGTGTGTGATTAAACATCTGTGTTGGTGTCATGTGGATTGGCCATTGGCTTCCAAATGGCTTTTGACTGACATGGTGCAGCCAGCAGACCCTTGCATGTAAAGGCATCTTGTTATATGGAGAGGATTCAGGGCAATGTTCAGAATCAAGTTGCTAGGGACAAGGGGGAAGTCTATGTTGGATAGAAGACTGGTTGGTGCATTCTCCTGGCAGACCCTGACCCACCACACATGACAGAACTCCCTCCAGCACTGTGTCCCAGTTGAACTACTTGTATTTCGTGAAGCAAACACCAAACTCCCATTGCAGCAGCTAGAAAGACCATGAAAAATGGAGGATGACCACATGGCTTCAGAGTCCACACAGGAAGACACTTAGCCCCCATTGGCCACAGTTTACATACAAAGAGAGAATTCTGCACTACTGCCTCATGTTCATTAAAGAATAAGAAAACATGTCCTCCAGGTTACATAGATGCAGACCCAGCTTTGATGGTCTCACTGCAAAGGAAGCTAAAGCTCCTGACTACAACATATATTTCCAGTGCCCAAACTCAGAGGCAGTTTCTCATAAGTCTTCCGGTCAGCAGAGCACCATGTTTGTGAAGTGTTTACCCTGTCCCTTACTTTTGGAAACTCTTCTACCACCCCCAAAGTTGTGAACTCCTGAGCATATTCCATTCCAGATAAGTATTCATAGATTTTCTAACTCTTCTCCTCTAATTGTGTCTAACTTGGGGCGAAGGTAATGTCAAGGCATTGTTCTTAATGAGAGTGGGATGATTATTTTTAGCACATATTTGCATAAACATTGGATTCATTTTCCTAATTTTCATTCGAAATACTGAATCACTCGCACTAACCCATACCCTACTAGACTCTATATTCTGACTCCTAATCCTAATATAATGGAGAAAAATAACCCAAAATGAATAGACATACAAGCATTTCAGAGGAGGCATGGTGTATAATTGGACTTGCCTTTTGCATTATGTAGAATTGGAGTTATAAATCTAGTCAATTTTTTGTTGAAATAGTTCTCCATGTGTTTTTTTAACTTTTGTTGTTTGTTGTTCAAAACATTATATAGTTCTTGATATATCATATTTCACACTTTGATTCAAGTGAGTTATGAACTCCCATTTTTATCCCGTATATAGTTTGCAAAATCATATCAGTTACGCATCCATTGATTTACATATTGCCATACTAGTGTCTGTTGTATTTTGCTGCCTTTCCTATCCTCTACTATCCCCCCTCCCCTCCCCTCCCCTCCCATCTTCTCTCTCTACCCCCTATAGTGTAATTTATTTTTCCCCCTTGTATTTTTCCCTTTCCCCTCACTTCCTCTTGTCCGTAATTTTGTATAACCCTGAGGGTTTTCTTCCATTTCCATGTAATTTCCCTTCTCTCTCCCTTTCCCTCCTACCTCTCATCCCAGTTTAATGTTAATCTTCTTCTCATGCTCTTTATCCCTACTCTGTTCTTAGTTACTCTCCTTATATCAAAGAAGACATTTGGCATTTGTTTTTTAGGGATTGGCTTCCTTCACTTAGCATAATCTGCTCTAATGCCATTCATTTCCCTGCAAATTCTATGATTTTGTCATTTTTTAATGCTGAGTAAAACTCCATTGTGAATTAATGCCACATTTTTTAACCATTCGTCTATTGAAGGGCATCTAGGTTGGTTCCACACTCTTGCTATTGTGAATCGTGCTGCTATGAACATCAATGTAGCAGTGTCCATGTACCATGCTCTTTTTAGGTCTTTATGAAATAGACCGAGAAGAGTAGTAGCTGGGTCAAGTGGTGGGTTCCATTTCAAGCTTTCCATGAAATCTCCATACCGCTTTCAAAATTGGCTGCACCAATTTGCAGCCCCACCAGAAATGTACATGTGTACCCATTTACACACATCCTCGCTAAAACTTGTTGATGTTTGACTTCATAATGGCTGCCAATCTTACTGGAGTGAGATGGTATCTTATGGTGGTTTTGATTTGCATTTCTCTGACTGCTAGAGATGGTGAGCATTTTTTCATGTACTTGTTGATTGATTGTATTCCTCCTCTATGAAGTGTCTGTTCAGGTCCTTGGGCCATTTGTTGATTGGGTTATTTTTCATCTTATTGTCTAATTTTTGAGTTCTTTGTATACTCTGGATATTAGGGCTCTATCTGAAGGGTGAAGAGTAATGATTTGTTCCCAGGATGTAGGCTCCCTATTTACCTCTCTTATTCTTTCTTTTGCTGAGAAAAAAAAAAATTAAGTTTGATTAAGTCCCATTTCTTTATTCTTGTTATTAACTCTTGTGCTATGGGTGTCCTATTGCAGAATTTAGAGCCCGACCCCACAGTATGTAGATCGTAGCGAACATTTTCTTCTATCACACGCCGTGTCTCTGATTTGATATCAAGCTCCTTGATCCATTTTTTGTTAACTTTTGTGCATGTCGAGAGGAAGGGATTCAGTTTCATTTTTTTTCATATGAATTTCCAGTTTTCCCAGCACCATTTGTTGAAGATGCTATCCTTCCTCCATTGCATGCTTTTAGCCCCTTTATCAAATATAAGATAGTATGTAGTTTTTTGGATTGGTTTCTGTGTCCTCTATTCTGTACCATTTGTCCACCCGCCTGTTTTGGTACCAGTACCATGCTCTTTGTGTTACTATTGCTCTGTAGTATAGTTTGATGTGTGGTATCGCTATACCGCCTGATTCACACTTTCTGCTTAGCATTGTTTTTGCTATTCTGGGTCTTTTATTTTTCGATATGAATTTCATGATTGCTTTCTCTATTTCTACATGAAATGCCGTTGGGATTTTGATTGGCATTGCATTAAACCTATAGAGAACTTTTGGTAATATCGCCATTTTGATGATGTTAGTTCTGCCTATCCATGAACAAGGTATATTTTTCCATCTTCTAAAATCTTCTCCTATTTCTCTCTTTAGGGTTCTGTAGTTTTCATTGTATAAGTTTTTCACCTCTTTTGTTAGGTTGATTCCCAAGTATTTTATTTTTTCTGAGGATATTGTAAATGGAGTGGTTGTCCTCATTTCCATTTCAGACAATTTTTTGCTGATATACAGGAATGCCTTTGATTTGTGCATGTTGATTTTACATCCAGCCACTTTGGTGAATTCATTTATTATCTCTAATAGTTTCTTTGTAGACCCTTTTGGGTCTTCTAGGTATAGAATCATGTCATCTGCAAATAGTGATAATTTAAGTTTTTCTTTTCCTATTTTTATGCCTTTAATTTCTTTTGTCTGTCTAATTGCTCTGGCCAGTGTTTCTAGAACTATGTTGAACAGAAATGGTGAGAGAGGGCATCCCTGTCTTGTTCAAGATTTTAGAGGGAATGCCTTCAATTTTTCTCCATTCAGAATGATGCTAGCCTGAGGCTTAGCATAGATTGCTTTTACAGTATTGAGGTAGGTTCCTGTTATCCCTAGTTTTTCTAGAGTTTTGAACATAAAGGGATGCTGTACTTTGTTGAATGCTTTTTCTGCATCTATCGAGATGATCATATAGTTCTTATTTCTAAGTCTATTGATGTGGGAAATAACATTTATTGATTTCTGTATATTGAACGAACCTTGCATCCCATGGATGAATCCTACATGCTCATGGTGCACAATTTTTTGATATGTTTTCGTATCCGATTCATCAGAATTTTATTGAGGATTTTTGCACCTAGGTTCATTAGAGATATTGGTCTGTAGTTTTGCTACTTTATAGTGAGTTTCTCTGGTTTAGGAATCAGGGTGATGTTGGCCTCGTAGAATGAATTTGGAAGTTCTCCCTCTTTTTCTATTTCCTAAAATAGCTTGAAAAGTATTGGTATTAATTCCTATTTAAATGTTTTTTAAAACTCCGCTGTATACACATCCGGTCCTGGGCTTTACTTAGTTGATAGTCTTTGGATGGTTTCTTCTATTTCCTCCATTGATATTGGTCTGTTTAGGTTGTCTATATCCTCCTGACTCAATCTGGGCATATCAGATGACTTAAGAAATTTATCGATGCCTTCACTATCTTCTATTTTATTGGAGTATAAGGATTCAAAATATTTTCTGATTATCTTCCGTATTTCTGAAGTGTCTGTTGTGATATTGTCTTTTTCATCCCGTATGCTAGTAATTTGAGTTCTCTCTCTTCTTCTCTTCATTAAAATGTCTAAGGTTCTGTCGATTTTATTTATTTTTTGAAAGAACCAACGTTAAGTTTTGTCAATTTTTTCAATTGTTTCTTTTGTTTCGATTTCATTAATTTCAGCTCTGGTTTTGATTATTTCTTGCCTTCTACTTCTTTTTCTGTTGTTTACTTCCTCTTTTTCTAGGGTTTTGAGATGAAGTATGAGATCATTAATTTGTTGGTTTTTTTCTTTTTTTAAGGAATGAATTCCAAGCAATGAAATTTCGTCTTAAAACTGCTTTCAATGTGTCCCATAGATTTTGATATATTGTGTCTGTGTTTTCATTTATCTCTAAGAATTTTTTAATTTCCTCCTTGATGTCTTCTAAAACCCATTGATCATTCAGTAACCTATTGTTTATTCTCCAAGTGATGCATGATTTTTCTTTACTTCTTTTATCATTGATTTTCAGTTTCATTCCATTATGATCAGATGAGATGCATGGCATTATCTTTACTCCTTTATATTGTTTAAGAGTTGCCCTGTGATGTAATATATGATCTATTTTGAGAAGGATCCATGTGCTGCTGATAAAAAAGTGTAACTGCTTGATGTTGGCTGATTTATTCTGTATATGTCAATTAAGTCTATGTTATTAATTGTGTTATTGATTTCTATACTGTTGCCTCAATCTAACATTACAAAAGGGCAGGGACAGAGTTCGCCTTACAATAAAGGAATGTAGGTTATCTGCAAACTACTGAGAACCTCAAAGTTCCATGCAGAAATGATCCCTGGAGAAGATGTAGGCAGCTATGAAGGACCTGAGAGAGCAAAAGCCATTTTCCATGGCAAACGACCTGGACAGGAGAAAGGGATGTGTCTGAATCAGCCTCTCTCTTCTTAATATAGAGAAGATGGACCAAACCAGCCCTGCGTGTACAGCTGTTCCCACGTGCCTATTGTTGATATTCCATTCTAAGTAGTCAAATTTTCACAGGAAGTAGGGGCAGCCTCCATCTCATGGGACCCATGGAAGCAACTGTTAGGACAAAGTGGTTGCCAAGGCAGCGACCTCATTCAGTTCCTGAAGGAAGTGACCTACCTAACTTTCTTGGTGACGGAACTCTATGAACTTGGGATCCAAGAAGCCAGGTACCCAGAGCCAGTCGCAGTACCAGTCCCAGTGGGCCCACTTTTTTGGATTTACAAAGTACAGAGTCAGACCTTCTTGGTAACTACTGATGTGAGGAGGGCCAATTGCCAGTAGAGCTCTGAAGAGGGTCTTTTCCTGAGATTGCAGGTAGTGGCTAACCGCTGACTCCTCACAGTTTTACAGAGTTGGCAAAGGAGACCAGATCTGAGACATGACAGGTCATTTCGGGGGGAAAATATTATGGCCCACCAGTCAGAGAACACTCCAGATAGTCACAGTCCTACTTGGGGGAAAGAGGTGCCATTGTGGGTGTGGGTGTGAGTTTGTGGTGTACCAGACAGTGCCTTGATTAAATGGGTTTAAGGAAAATTGTGCAGAACAGAGTTGCCAGTAAGTTGGACCCTCCTGAGTAGTGGGGCCAAAGCTGTGGTGTGCAGGTGTGTGATAAATCATCTGTGGTGGGGCCATGTGGATTTGCCATTGATTTCCAAATGGATTGACACTGACACGGTGCAGTGAGGAGACCCTTGAATGAAAAGGCATCTTGTTATATGGATAGTTTTCAGGGCAATGTGCAGAATCAGGTTGCTATGGACAAGGGGGCAAGCTATGTGGGAATGAAGCCTGATTGTTGCATTCTCTTGCAGACCCTGAAAAACCACACGTGACAGAACTCCCTCCAGCACTGTGTCCCAGTTAAACTCCTTGTATTTCATAAAGTAAATACCAAACTCCCAGTGCAGCAGCAGGAAAAAACCACGGAAAGTTGAGGATGACCAAAAAGCTTCACTGTCCACACGGGGAGACACTTAGCCCCCAGTGGCCACAATTTACCTACAACGTGAGAATTCAGCACTGCTGCCTCATGTGCATTGGAAAATAAGAAAGAATGTCCTCCAGGAAACATAGATGCAGACCCAGCTTTGATGGTCTCTATACAAAGGAAGCTAAAACTCCTTACAACAACATATATTTCAAGTGCCCATCCTCAGAGGTAGTTTCTCAAGAATTTTTTTAGGCCAGCAGACCTCCATATTTCTGGAGTGTTTACCCTGTCCCTTACGTTGGAAGACTCCTCTATTACATCCAAGTTTGTGAACTCCTGAGCATTTTCTATTCCAGATATATATTCACAGAATTTCTAACTCTTCTCTTCTAATTGTTTCTTATTTGGGGCGAAGGTGACGTGAAGGCATTGTTGTGGATGAGAGTGGGAAGATTTTCATGTAGCACATGTTTGCATACACATTGGATTCATTTTCCTATTTTCCATTCGAAATACTGAATCTCTGACACTAACGCATACCCTACTAGACTCAGACTACTATTCCTAATATGATGGAGAAAAATAACCCAAACAGAATAGAAATACAAGAAGTTCAGAGGAGGCATGGTGTATAGTTGGACTTCCTTTTGCATGATAAAGTGTAGGTGTTATAAATCTAGTCAATTTTTATTGAAATAGTTCTCCATGAGTTTTTTTTCCTTTAATTTTTATTGTTGGATCTTCAAAGCATTACATAGTTCTTGACATATCATACTTCACACTTTGATTCAAGTGGGTTATGAACTTCCATTTTTCCCCGTATACAGATTGCAGCATCCCATTGGTTACACATCCACTGTTTTACATATTGCTATAGTGTCTGTTGTATTCTGCTGTCTTTCCTATCTACTATCTCCCATCCCCTTCCCTCCAATCTTCTCTCTCTACACCACCTACTGTAATTTATTTCTTCCCCTTGTTTTATTCCCCTTTCTTCTCATTTCCTCTTGTATTTAATTTTGTATAACCATGAGGATCTCCTTCCATTTCCATGCAATTTCCCTTCTCTTTCCTTTCATTCCCACCTGTCACCCCTGTTTAATGTTAATCTTCTTCTCATGCTCTTCCTCCCAACTCTGTTCTTAGTTACTCTCGTTATATCAAAGAAAACATTTGGCATTTGTTTTTTAGGCTTTTGCTCCCTTCACTTAGCATAATCTGTTTAATGCCATCCATTTCTCTGCAAATTTTATGATTTTGTCATTTTTTAATGCAGAATAATACACCATTGTGTATAAATGCCACAATTTTTTTTTTATCCATTCATCTTTTGAAGGGCACCGAGTTTGGTTCCACAGTCTTCCTATTGTGAATTGTGCTGCTAGGAACATCGATTTATCAGTGTCCCTGTACGATGCTCTTTTTAGGTCTTTAGCGAATAGACTGAGAAGAAAAATAGCTGGGTCAAATGATGTTTCCATTCCCAGCTTTCCAAGAAATCTCCATACTTCTTTCCAAATTGGCTGCACCAATTTGCAGTCCCACCAGCAATGTACAGGTGTACCCTTTTCCCCACATCCTCGCCACCACTTGTTGTTGTTTGACTTCATATTGGCTGCCACTCATACTGGAGCGAGATGGTATCTTAGGGTGGATTTGTTTTGCATTTCTCTGACTGCTAGAGATGGTGAACATTTTTTCATGGACTTGTTGATTGATTGTATGTCCTCCTCTGAGAAGTGTCTGTTCAGGTCCTTGGCCCATTTGTTGATTGCATTATTCGTTTTCTTATTGTTTAATTTTTTGAGTTCCTTGTATACTTTGGAAATTAGGGCTCTCTCTGAAGTGTGAGGAGTAAGATTTGTTCCCAGGATGTAGGCTCTCTACTTACCTCTCTTATTGTTTTTGTTACTGAGAAAAATCTATTTAGTTTGAGTAAGTCCCATTTGTTCATTCTAGTTATTAACTCTTGTGCTATGGGTGTCCTATTGAGGAATTTGGAGCCCGACCCCACAGTATGTACATCGTAGCCAAGGTTTTCTTCTACCAGAAGCCGTGTCTCTGATTTGATATCAAGCTGTTTGATTAATTTTGACTTAACTTTTGTGTATGGCGAGAGAAAGGGATTCAGTTTCATTTTGTTACATATGGAACTCCAGTTTTCCCAGCACTAGTTTTTGAAGATGCTATCCTTCCTCCATTGCATGCTTTTAGCCCCTTTATCAAATATAAGATAGTTGTGGTTTTGTGGATTTGTTTCTGTGTCCCCTATTATGTACCATTAGTCCAACCACCTATTTTGGTACCAGTACTATGCTCTTTTTGTTAGTATTGCTCTGTAGTATAGTTTGAGGTCTGGTATCGCTCTACCGCATGATTCACACTTCCTGCTTAGCATTGTTTTTGCTATTCTAAGTCTTTTATTTTTCCATATGAATTTCATTATTGTTTTATCTATTTCTACAAGAAATGCCGTTGTGATTTTGATTGGCATTGCATTAAACCTACAGAGAACTTTTGGGAATATCGCCATTTTGATGATGTTAGTTCTGCGTATCCATGAACAGGGTACATTTTTTCATCTTCTAAGATCTTCTTCTATTTCTCTCTTTAGGGTTCTTTAGTTTTCATTGAGTAAGTCTTTCACCTCTTTTGTTAGGTTGATTCCCAAGCATTTTATTTTTTTGAGGATATTCTGAGTGGAGTGGTTTCCTCATTTCCATTTCAGAGGATTTGTCACTGATATACAGGAATTACTTTGATTTATGCTTGTTGATTTTATATCCTGCCACTTTGCTGAATTCATTTATTAGCTCTAACAGGTTTTTGTAGACCCTTTTGGGTCTGCTAGGTACATAATCATGTCAGCTACAAATAGTGATAATCTAAGTTCTTCTTTTCCTTTTTTTTACGCCTTTAATTTCTTTCATTTTTCTAATTGCTCTTTCCAGTGTTTCAAAAACTATGTTGAACAGAAGTGTTGAGAGAGGGCATCCCTATCTTGTTCCAGATTTTAGAGAGAATGCCTTCAGTTTTTATCAATTTAGAATGATGCTGGCCTGAGGCTCAGCATGGATTGCTTTTACAATATTGAGGTATGTTCCTATTATCCCTAGTGTTTCTAGAGTTTTGAACAGAATGGGTTGCTGTACTTTGTCGAATGTTTTTTTCTGCATATGTCGGGATGATTATATGGTTCTTATTTTTAAGTCTATTGAAGTGGTGAATAACAATTATTGATTTCCATATATTGAACCAGCTTTGCATCCCAGGGATGAATCCTACTTGATCATGTTGCACATTTTTTTAATATGTTTTTGTGTCTGATTTGCCAGAATTTTATTGAGAATTTTTGCATCTAGGTTCATTAGAGATATTGGTCTGTAGTTTTGTTTCTTTGAAGTGTCTTTGTCTGTTTTAGGAATCAGGGTAATATTGGCCTCCTAGAATAAAATTGGAAGTTGTCCCTCTTTTTCTATTTCCTGAAATATCTTGAAAACTATTGGTATTAGTTCCGCTTTAAAGGTTTTGTAAAACTCTGCTGTATACATATCCAATCCTAGGCTTTTCTTAGTTGGTAGTCTTTGGATGATTTCTTCTGTTTCCTCAATTGATATTGGTCTGTTTAGGTTATCTATATCCCCCTAACTCAATCTGGGCAGATCATATGACTTAAGAAATTTATTGATGCCTTCACTATCTTCTAATTTATTGGAGTATAAGGATTCAAAATAATTTCTGATTATCTTCTGTATTTCTGAAGTGTCTGTTATGATATTGCCATTTTCATCCCGTATGCTAGTAATTTGAGTTCTCTCTCTTCTTCTCTTCCTTAACATGGCTAAGGGTCTGTCGATTATATTTATTTTTTCAAAGAATCAACTTTTAGTTTTGTCAATTTTTCAATTGTTTCTTTTGTTTCAATTTTATTAATTTCAGCTCTGATTTTAACAATTTCTTGCCTTCTACTTCTTTTGCTGTTGTTTTCTCATGTTTTTCTAGAATTTTGAGATGAACCATGAGATCTTTTATTTGTTGTCTTTTTCCTTTTTTAGGAAAGTACTCCAGGCAATGAATTTTCCTCTTAGAACTGCTTTCAATGTGTCCCCTAGATTCTGATATGTTCAGTCTGTCTTTTCATTTATCTCTAAGATATTTTTTATTTTCCTCCTAGATGTCTTCGATAACCCATTGATCATTCAGTAGTCTATTGTTCATTCTCCAAGTGATGGATGATTTTTCCTTCCTTCTTTTACCATTGATTTTCAGTTTCATTCCATTATGATCAGATAAGATGCCTGGTATTATCTGTACTCCTTTATATTTTCTAAGAGTTGCCCTGTGACATAATATATGATGTATTTTTGAGAGGTATCTATGTGTTACTGAGAAAAAAGTGTAACTGCTTGTTGTTTGGTGGTATATTCTATATATGTCAATTAAGTCCAATTTATTAATTGTGTTATTGATTTCTATTGTTTCCTTATTCAACTTTTGTTTGGAAGATCTGTCCAGTAGTGAGAGAGGTGTGTTGAAGTCTCCCATGATTATTGTATGGTGGTCTATTAGACTCTTGAACTTGAGAAGAGTTTGTTTAGTGAACATAGCTGCACCATTGTTTGGGGCATATACATTTATGATTGTTATGTCTTGTTGGTGTATGGTTCCCTTGAGCAGTATGTAGTGTCCCTCTTTATCCCTTTTGATAAACTTTGGCTTGAAATCTATTTTATTTTATATGAGTATGGACACTCCTGCTTGTTTCTGAAGTCCATATGAGTGATATGATTTTTCTCAACTGTTCACCTTCAGTCTATGTACGTCTTTTCCAATCAATTGCGTCTCCTGTAAGCAGCATATTGTTGGGTCTTGTTTTGTGATTCATTCTACTATCCCGTGTCTCTTAATTTGTGAGTTTAAGCCATTAACTTTTATGGTTATTATTGAGATATGGGTTGTTCTTCCAGCCATATTTGTTTATTTATGTTACTAAGCATGGTTTGTTTTTCTTTGATTATTTTCCCCCCTTTACTGTACTACCTCCCACTGTTGGTTTTCATTGTTATTTTCTATTTCCTCTTCCGATCATCTTTTGCCGAGGATGTTTTGAGGAGATGGTTTTCTAGCTGCAAATTCTTTTAAATTTTGTTTATCATGGAAGGTTTTAATTTCATCTTCCATCCTGAAGCTTAATTTCGCTGGATGCACAATTATTGGTTGAAACCCATTTTCTTTCAGCTTTGGAAAAATGTTATTCCAGGATCTTCTAGCTTTCAGAGTCTGTGTTGAAAGATCAGCTGTTATAATGATTGGTTTACCACTAAATGTAATCTGCTTCCTTTCTCTTGTAGCTGTTAAAATCCTCTCCTTATTCTGTATGTTTGGCATCTTCATTATAATATGTCTAAATGTGGATCTCTTATGATTTTGCACATTCGGCATCCTGTAGGCTTCTAGGATTTGGGATTCTGTCTCATTCTTCAAGTCTGGGAAGTTTTCCCATATTATTTCATTGAACTGATTTCTCATTCCTTTGGTTTGGACCTCAATACCTTCCTGTATCTCAATGATTCTTAAGTTTGGTGTCTTTATGTTATCCCATATTTCTTGGATCTTCTGCTCATGGTTTCTTAACAGTCTTGCTAGCTGTCTCGGTTCTTTTCAAGTTGAAATACATTGTCTGATGTTCCATCTTCTAAGTGATCTCCTCTGCTGGTAGTATTCTCAATTGAGTTTTTAAGTTGGTTTATTGCTTCCTGCATTTCTATGATTTCTGTTTGTTTGTTTTTTATAACCTCTATCTCCCTGTATAGTTGATCTTTTGCTTCTTGGATTTGTTTATGTATTTCATTGTCAAAGTGATCTTTCATTGTCTGATTTTGCGTTCTAATGACTTCCTTGAGACTCCAGATCATCTGAAGCATGTATGTTTTGAATTCTTTATCTGACATTCCATCTGCTGCAGGTATTACCTCTTCTAATGTTGAGTTGACCTTCATTGGTTGTTGTCCTTTCTTTCCTTGTCTTTTCATACTGTTCGCGTATCTTTCTGTTTGTTCAAATTGTTGTGTTATTGAATTTTACCCCTAAATATTTATACTGCTCTTTTATAGTTGCAAAGTCTCCCTCACAGGCGCAGGCCGTGGCTCTGCCCCTCCTCCAAATCGGGCAATGTGCCTACCTCACCAGCAGGCTGCTTGGCCTGTTATGCCGGTCGGTAGCAGGTCTTCCTACCTTGGAGGAGCGGGCAGCAGCTGTACCCCTCTGCTGGCGCTGGGCCTGTTCTGCCAGTGGGTCACAGGTCCACCTACCCTGCAGGTGCAGTTGTCGGCTCTGCCCCTCCGCATGACGCTGGGCCTCTTCTGTCTGTGGGTTGAAGGTCGGTCTACCTTGCAGCCGCGGGTGGCGGCTCTACTCCTTCCCAAACCGGGGTGATGTGTCTAACACGCTGGCAACTCACAGGGCCTCTTGTGCCGGTGGGTCAGAAGTCCACCTGCCTTGCAGGCACAGGCGGCAGCTCGGACCCTCCCCCAACCTGGTGATGTGTCTACCACCCTGTCGGGCCCCTGGGCCTGGTCTGTCCATGTTCGCAGGTCCACCTACTTCGCAGGCGCGGGGGGCGTCTCTGGCCCTCTGAAGGCCGCTGGGCCTGTCCTGCCGGTGGGTTGCTGTTCACCAACCTTGACGTCGCAAGGGGCGCCTCTGCCCCACCGCGGTTTTCTGGGCCTGTTCTGCCTGTGGGTCGCAGGTCCGCGTACCTTGCAGCCGGGCGGTGGCTCTGCCCTTTCCCCAACCAGTGCGATGTGTCTTTTACGATTGGCGGGCCGCTAGGCCTGTTCTACCGGTGGGTGGATGGTCCGCCTACCTTGCAGGTGCGGTTGGTGGCTCTGTCCCTCCTTCTATTCATGTGTATTTAAAGTTAACAAATATGTGAATTCCTGTCTCCATTTCTCTGTACCCTATTCAGCCCATGTATTTTTATATGCACATATACAATCCTACCTGGTATCACAAGTAAATACTTATGAGGTTGCTGACATGGCAGATACAAATTGTGAGAAGAGATCACTCCTCCTAAACGCTGTTGGAAATTAAAATTCAAACTATGGTGACCTTCCTAGTTGAACAACATTATACATAAATCTATGTTCAGTAAAATGAAGATTTTTGGATTTGTGGATGATATATATTTCATGATGTATTTCGATTGGCATATATTGCTACTTTTAAATGTCTGTGTGTGTGTGTGTGTGTGTGTAGGTATAAATATATATATATATATATATATATATATATATATATATATATATATATATATATATATTTACTGTCCAGATTTTTCAAAATATAAAATATATGTGTCTTATTATACACTCCCTCAATTCATTCATGTTCATGTATGTGGATTTATTATCAACTTTTCACAAGATTATTTTCAGAAATATTGATCCACCTGAAATACATATTTGTTTCCTAGTACTGAAAACTAACTACAGTGAATTGTGCATACAAATCCTAATATTTCTACAGTTACTGACCATGTTTAACATCAATGCAAGTAGATTCCTATGGGACATGATATGTATTTTGACGTTCCTTTTTTTTTAACACTGGTAAATTACTATTTCTTCAGTTTATGCACCTCATAGGGTATATATTTAATCCACAAGTTAGCAAATTTATATGAATTTTTTTTCACTTTCCATCACATCCTGCTTCAGAACACATGTATTCCTCCATGTTTCTTGACTAGTCTTTTCATGAGACTTCTTTCTAAACACATAATTTTGGATTTCCATAACCACTATTGAGGCAAAAGTCACACACACTTCATGATAAACCATAACACTAATATTACCATTAGATGTATAACAGGTTGGAATGAATGTATGAATATCAATATAACATTTCCTATGTATTTTCAGATATCAATTCAAACCATTATTTAAATTTGGAACCAGTTATATTATTTATTCAGAGTATGGTCTATTCATGCATTTTCTCTATATTCATATAACACAGACTACACCTATTTGTACCCCCAATACTAATTTATTCGTGTTCAAAATATTGCTCCTCAAAATGGTGGAAGAAATACTCATGTCACCTGATCTATATATAAATTTTATCACAGTAATATTGTGGAAACAAAAAGCAAGGTCACACTTATGATTGTACCAAATGCTAAATGGAAAGTGAGCATGGATTACTAAAAACATCCATGTCCAGGTTGCCTAATGCTCTCAAATATCAATCCTATTGGTGAATATATATTTGTTTATTCCTGAAATTACATATTCAACCTCAACCCTGTTGAAAATGTCTAATCCTATCACTCACTTTATACATTGCCTGATTTCCGAATGTCTTCATTGATATCTTTTTTTCTATATTTTTTCCCCAGTTAATCATTGTGACCGACTCTTCAAATGTGCTGACATTTACTTTCACTCTCTACCCAAACCCGTATTGCTAAAGATCTTGTGGTCCAAATCCTATACACACTCTTCATTATAAACCTACCGACTATCATCTTAATCCACCAACTATCCCTTTTTGACTGGATGTTGTCTTTGACATTCAATCATCCAAGGGACAAGGTCCTATGACATTGTATATCGATTTATCTGAGACACCTGTGCAGAACATAATTTAAAGCTAAGAATCCAAATCATGGGCACAATGCCCTTCTGGGCTTTAAAAATTACCTAGATTTCTGTGTTCATACTTATATTTCACCTATATATTCTTGTAAATATTGCAAAATCACAATACCATTATTCATCCCGCAGAATGATTTCTAAACCAAATGGAACCTGTTATTAACCTTAACCATACAATGGTCCCTCAATCTAACTTTACAGAAGAGGAGGGACAGAATTGGTCTTCCAATATATAAATGTAGGGGATCTTCCAGCTACTGAGAACCTCAAGTTCCATGCAGAAATGATCCCTGGAGAAGATGTAGGCAGCTATGAAGGACCTGAGAGAGCAGAACTCATCTTTCATGGCAAACAACCTGGTCAGGATGAAGGGATGTGTCAGAATCAGCCTCACTCTTTTTAATGTTGACAAGATGGACCAAACCAGGCATGTGTGGAGAGCTGTTCCCGGGTGCCTATGGTTGATATACAATTCACAGTTGTGAAAGTGTCACAGGAAGTAGGGGCAGCCTCGTTCTCAGGAGAACCTTGGAAGCAAATGTTAGGACAAATTGGTTGCCAAAGCAGTGACCTCATTCTGTTCATAAAGGAAGTGACCTTCTTCACTTCCTTGGTGATAGAACTCTCTGAAATTGGGATCCAGGAAGCCATGCACCCAGAGCCAGTCCCAGTACCATTCCCAGTGGGCTCACATGTTTGGATTTACCAAGAACAGAGTCAATCTTTCTTGGTACCTACTGATATGAAGATGGCCAAATTTCAGGAGAGCTCTGCAGAGGGGCCTTTCCTGAGAAAGCAGGTAGTGGCTCACCGCTGGCTCCTGACAACTTCACAGAGTTGTCCAATGAGATCAGATTTGAGACAGGACAGGCCATTTCAGGGAAACGTAGTATGGCCCACCAGTCAGAGGACACTCTGGATAGTCACAGACCTACTTGGGGAAAGGAGGCGCCTTTGTGGGTGTGGGTGTGAGTTTGTGGTTTTGTCTCATGTTCTAAGAATAGGTAGGAAAGGAGGTTTATTTGGTTTGGTGTGGACTGTTTCTAGTAATTCTTTTGACAAGGTGAGTGTTTCTATGTCTGTGTATCCCACTGTGTTCATGGTTGTAGATATTAGAAAATAGAATGCATCAATGGATGTGTCCTCTTTAGTAGAAAGCTTCCCAGCATTCATCCTGCCCGATTGATGAATGGACTGTCGCTTCCCTTATGGATGGGCAACACCTACTATTTTCCTAAGGTCCTGTTTTCTTCCTGATTCTGTCCACTCTCCAGAATTGGCTCATGGTTTTGTGTCCAAAAAATGTACCACCTCCAAGCTCTGTGACATAGCCATGTACTGAATAGCTAAAGGAATGGCGAGCATCTCAGAAAACTCAGATACCAGAGTGATGTGGAAAGCCTCAGTGGAGTAACCCTGCTTTGGGCCTTTTGCTAACCAATTCTTCTCTTCCACTGAATGTGAGGAAGGTCTTGGCCTCAGGCCACTCCTTTGTGAAGCCTGAAGAAAACAGTTTTCAAATGGAAATAAATGGGCATCACCTGTGGCTCTTTGTGAATTGCTTTGGAAACGGATATGTCTGAATCATCCTCTTGGCCCTGTGTGAGGCTGTGGCTTAGATCTCAGCACCTGTTGGATCAAAAGAAAGATCCCATGTGTGCATCCAAAACCAAAATGGAAAAAGATCAGTCATTGTTGATGAAGTCTCTCGCCTTCCTCTGTTAGGTTCCTGACCTCCATCAAGTGAGAATAGTGATCCTTTGAAATAAATGAGTTCTTCAAAGCACTGCAGAGGCTAGCCCATACATGCTTGTGTTTTGTCATGTCTCCAAATCACATAAAGAATCTATACCCGACAGTCAGTAGGCCTCAAATTGGAGAAGCAGAGCAGTATTAATGGAAGGCATATTTGATCCCTCCTGGTTCACAGGAGGGGTGTTCAGGCCACCCTGATTTTAGGGAAAAGACGGGCAATGTCTTGGGCTTCGCCCCTCATGGAAAACTCCAGCCAGAGGTAATGAGTAGTGTCTATATGGAAGAAGATGAGGGCCATGTGGGAGTGTTTTGGTTTTAATTGTGGTCATTTGTGTGGCGGTTGGAAGAGATGACTGGGTCCACCTGGGCTTGAACTCTGCTGTGATTCCACTTAGAGACTGAGATCTGGAACTGACCTCAGAGAAATATTGCCATGAATTGTGTTGTGGTTTTAGGAGACCACACATGACATTCGCCCTTGGAACATGAGATCTATGCCCAGGGTGGCTTTCCACAAAAAACTGTGAATCTCAGACAGGATATCCCATGATTTTATTCTGAAAGACTTGCCAGCCATAGTTGAGAGTCAAAACATACATAGACCTCACATTGTAGACCTAAATGGGCCTGGCTTCATTTGACCTTTTGGCCACTTTTTGAGAAGCCGTGCTTGGGAGAGTTTTCCAGAGCTTTCATTGAAATGAGCTTCCTAAACATTTAATGGTTCCTGAATGAATTGAAAGCCACAGTGCTTCCAATTTTATCCTTGAAAAATGGATAGATAAATACCACGAAATTTTTAAATTTCCCATGACAAGGTGGCACTGGAGCACCTTTTAATGTCCTGTTCCTGATCAAGAGTGTACTAGACAGTGCCTTGATGGTGTAGAACTGAGATGCCAGGAAGTTGGAGCACGCTAAGTAGTGGGGTTAGAGCAGTGGTGGGGAGGTGTGTGATTAACCATGCATGGTGGGTTCATGGGGATCTGCCATTACTCTACAAATGGATTGTGACTGACATGGTGCAGCCAGCAGACCCTTTTATGTAAAGGCATCTTTTTATATTGAGAGGTTTCAGGGCATTGTTCAGAATCGGGTTGCTATGGTCAATGGGGAAAACTATGTGGGATAGAAGCCTGTTCTGTGCATTCTCTTGCAGACCCTGAAAAACCACACATGACCGAACTCCCTCCAGCACTGTGTTCCAGTTGAACTCCTTGTATTTTGTGAAGCAAATACCAAACTCACATTGCAGCAGCAAGAAACACCACTACAAGTGGAGGATGACCAAAAGACTTCACAGTCCACACGGAGACAGACTTAGCCCCCAGTGGCCACAGTTTACCTACAAAGAGAGAATTCAGCACTGCTCCCATATGTTCATTAGAAAATAAGAAACCATGTCCTCCAGGTCACTTAGATACATGCCCAGCTTTGATGGTCTCTCTACAAAGGAAGCTAAAGCTCCTGAAAACAACAAATATTTCAAGTGCCCAAACTCAGAGGCAGTTTCTCAAGAAGTCTTTAGTCCAGCAGAGCTCCATGTTTGTGGAGTATTTACCCTGTCCCTTACTTTTGGAAACTCCTCTACCACCTTCATGGTTGTAAACTCTTAAGCATATTCCATTCCAGATATGTATTCACAGATTTTCTAACTCTTCCACTCTAATTGTGTTTTACTTGGGGCGAAGGTAAAGTCAAGTCATTGTTCTGGATGAGAGTGGGAAGATTTTTATGTAGTACATATTTACATATACATTGAATTTATTTTCCTATTTTCCATTCATAATACTGAACCCTGACATTAACCCATAACCTACTAGACTCTGACTACTAATTCAAATATGATGGAGAAAAATAACCCAAACAGAATAGAAATAAAAGCAGTTCAGAGGAGGCATGGTGTATACTTGGACTTGCCGTTTACATTATATAGGGTAGTAGTATTAAATCTACTCAATTTTTTGTTGAAATAGTTCTCCATGTGATTTTAAAGTTAACAAATAGGTGAATTCCTCTCTCCCTTTCTCTGTAGCCAATTCAGCACATGTATTTTCATATGCACATATAGAATCATACCTGTTATCACATGTACATTCTTGTGAGGTGGCTGACTGGGCAGATACAAATTGGGATAACAGATCACTCCTCCTAAACCCAGTTAGAACTGAAAATTCAACCTATGGGTGAGCTTCGTAGATAAACAACATGATAAATAAATCTATGATCAGTAAAATGAATATTTTTGGATCATTGGATGATATATATTTCATGATGAATTTTGATTGGCATATATATTGCTACTTTTTATTTTCAGAATATGAAATATATGTGTCTTATTGTACACTCCCTAAGTTCATTCATATTCACTGTATGTGGATTTATAAACCAATTTTCAAAAGTTTATTCTCAGAAAAATTCATCTACCTGAAATACATATTTGTTTCTTAGAACTGAAAACCAACTTCAGTGAATGGTGCATACGAATCCTAATATTTCTACAGTAACTGACACAGTTTAACATCAATGCAAGTAGATTCCTATGAGACATGATGTGTATTGTGATGTTTATTTTTAGTCAACACTGGTACATTACTATTTCTTCAGTTGATGCCCATCATAAGATATATATTTCATCCACAAGTTAGCAAATTTAAAGTCATTTGTTTCAATTTCAATAACTTCTTGCTTCAGAAAACATGTATTCCTCCTTGTTTCTTGACTGGTCTTTTCATAAGACTTCTTTCTAAACACATTATTTTCGTTTTCCATAATCACTTTTGAAGCAAAACTCACACACTCTTCATAATAAAACATAACCCTAATATTACCATTAGAAGTATAACTGGTTGGAATGAATGATTGCATATCAATATAAGAATTCCTGTATATTTTCCGATATCAATTCAATCTTTTATTTAAAGTGGAACCAGTTATATTATTTATTCATAGTATGGTCTATTCTTGCATTATCTCTATATATTCATAGACACAGGGTACACCTATTTGTACCCCCATACTCATTTATACACCTTAAAAATATTGCTCCCAGAAATGGTGGAAAAATTATTCATGTCACGTGATCTACATATACATTTTATCACAGTAGTATTCTGGACACAAAATGCAAAGGTCACATTTCTGAATGTACCAAAGCCTAAATTTATAGTGAGCATGTATTTCTAAAACATCCATGTCCAGGTTGCCTAATGCTCTCAAATGTCAATCCAATTGGTGACTACATATGTGTTTCTTCCTAAGATTATATATTCAAACTCAACCCTGTTGAAAATGTCTAATCCTATCACTCACTTTTACTTTGCCTGATATCCAAAAGTCTCTACTGATATATGCTTTCCTACATAATTTCCCAGGTTCATGATTTTGACTGACTGTTCATGTGTGCTGACATTTGCATTCACTCTCTACCTGAAACCCAATTTCTAAATAACTTTTGGTCCAAATCCTATACTCACTCTTCTTTCTGAATATACCTTCTATCTCCCAAATCCTACTGACTATCCTTTTTTGAATTGGTGTTCTCTTCGACATTCAATCACCCAAGGTACAAGGTCCAATGCCAATGTATATTAATTTATCTGAGACATCTGTGCAGGACATAATTCAGAGCTAAGTCTCCCAATCAAGGGCCTCATACTTTTCTGGGCTTCAAATCTTACTTAGATTTCTGTTTCCATACAGTGTGACCAGGAAAGACTCAGTGGAGAAACCCTGCTTTGGGCCTTTTGTTTACCTATTGTTCTTTTGCCCTGAATGTCAGGAAGGTCTTTGCCTCAGGCCACACGTTTGTGAAGCCTGAAGAAACAGTTTTCAAATGGAAATGAATGGGCATCCCCTGTGGCTCTTTGCTTAATTGCTTTGTAAAGATATGTGTCTGAATCAGCCTCTTAGCCCTCTGTGAGGCTGTGGCTTATATTCTCAACTCCTGATGGATGTAAAGAAAGATACCATGTGTGCATCCAAAATCAAAATGGCAAAAATTGCAGTCATTGTGGATGAAGCCTCTTGCCTTCCTCTGTAAGGTTCCTGACCTCCATCAAGTGAGAATAGGGATCCTTTGATCAAATGAATTCTTCAAGGCCCTGCAGAGGGTAGCCCATAGGTGCTTGGGTTTTCTCATGAGTCCAGTTCACATAAAGAATCTAAACCCCACAGTGAGAGACCTCAAGTTGGAGAAGTGGAAAAGTATTAATGGCAGGCCTATTTGATCACTCCTGGTTCACACGAATGATGTCGAGGCCACAGTGACTTTAGACAAATGAGAGGCAAGGGAGCATTTTTTGGACACTGTCTTTGGTTGCACCCCTAGTGGAAAACTCCAGCCAAAGGTTATGATGAGTGTCTATATGGAAGAAGATTAGGGCCGTGTGGAGTGTTTTGGATTTAATTGTGGTCATTTGTGTGGTGGTTGGAAGAAATGACAAGGTCCACCTGGCCTTGAACTCTGGTGTGATTCCTCTTAGAGACTGAGTTCTTGAACCGACATCAGAGAAGTATTGCCATGAATTGTGTTGGGATTTTAGGAGGCCACGCATAAGAGTCGCCCTTGGAAACTGAGATCTAGGCCCAGGTTGGCTTTCCACATATCACTGGGAATCTCATCCAGGATACCAAATGAATTTATTCTGAAAAACTTGGCAGCCATAGTTGAGAGTTAAATATCACACGGACCTCACATTGTAGACCTCAATAGGCCTGGCTTCATGTGACCTTTTGGCCATTCTTTGGGAAGCCTTGCCTGTGAGAGTTCTCCAGAGATTTCATTGAAATGAGCTTCCTCACCATTTAACGGTTCCTTAATATATTGAAACCCACAGTGCCTCCAACATCATCCTTGAAAAATGGCTACATAGATACCATAATTTTTTTCAAATTCCCATGACCAGGTAGCACTGGAGAACCTTTGGATGTCCTGGTGTTGATCTTGAGTATGCCAGACAGTGCCTTGATTGACTGGGTTTCATGAAAAGGTGTAGAACAGAGATGCCAGTAAGTTGGAGCCGGCTGAGTAGTGGGGCTAGAACAGTGCTGGGCAGGTGTGTGATAAAACATGTGGTGGGACAATATAGATCTCTTTTTGCCTTCCAAATGGCTTGTGACTGACATGGTGCAGACAGAAGACCCTTCTTTGTAAAGGCATCTTGTTATATGGAGAGATTTCAGGACAATGTTCAGAAACAGGTTGCTATGGTCAAGGGAGCAAACTATGTGGGATAGAAGCCTGATTGGTGCATTCTCCTGCAGACCCTGACCCACCACTCAGACAGAAATCCCTCCAGCACTGTGACACAGTTGAACTCCTTGTATTTTGTGAAGCAAATACCAAACTCCCAGTGCAGCAGCAAGAGACACCACAAAAATTGGAGGATGACCAAATGGCTTCACAGTCCACACGGGGAGAAACTTAGCCCCCAGTGTCCACAGGTTACCTACTAAAAGGGAATTCAGCACTGCTTCCTCATTTTCATTGGAAAATAAGAAACCATGTCCTCCAGGTCACATAGATGCACACCCAGCTTTGATCGTCTCACTACAAGAGAAGCTAAAGCTCCTGACAACTACATATATTTCAAGTGCCCAACCACACAGGCAGTTTCTCAAGAAGTCTTTAGGCCAGCAGAGCTCCATGTTTGTGGAGTGTTTACCATGTCCTTTACATTTGGAAACTCCTCTACCACCTCCAAGGTTTCAAAACCTTGAGCATATTCCATTCCAGATATGTATTCACTGACTTTCTAACTCTTCTCCTCTAATGGTGTTTTAGTTGGGGTGAAAGTACTGTCAAGGCATTATTCTGGATGAGAGTGGGAACATTTTTTTGTAGCACATATTTACATACACATTGGATTCATTTTCTAATTTTCCATTCCAAATATTGAATCCCTGACACTAACCCGTAACCTACTACACTCTGACTACTAATACTAATAAGATGGAGAAAAATAACCCAAACAGAATAAAAATACAAGCATTACAGGAGGCATAGTGTATAGTAGGACTTGCCTTTTGCCTTAAATATGGTAGGAGTTATAAATCTAGTCAATTTTTTGTTGAAATCGTTCTACATGTTTTTTTAAAGTAAACCATTCTGTGAATTCCTGTCTCCCTTTTTCTGTAGCCTATTCACCACCTGTATTTTTATATGCACACATAGAATCCTACCTGCGACCACACGCACATTCTTGTGAGGTGGCTAACTTGGCAGATACAAATTGTAAGGGATCACTCTTCCTAAACGATGTTGGAACTGAAAATTCAAATTATGTGTGAGCTTTCTACTTGAACAATATTATTCATAAATCCATGTTCAGTAAAATAAATATTTTTGGATCTGTCGATGATATATATTTCATTATAAATTTTGATTGGCATATATATTGCTATTTTTAATGGATCTCTGTGTGTGTGTATCTATATATCTATATATCTAGATCTATATATCTATCTATATATATCTATATCTATCTATCTATCTATATATCTATATCTATCTATCTATCTATATCTATATCTATATCTATCTATCTATCTATATCTATATCTATATCTATATCTATCTATCTATCTATATATATATATATATATATATATACATATATTTATATATACACTCTCCAGATTTTTCAAAATATGAAATGTGTGTCTTATTTTACACTCACCAAATTCATTCATATTCATGAATGTGGATTTATAATCAACTTTTCACAAGGTTATTCTTAGAAATATTCATTCACCTGAAATACATATTTGTTTCCTAGTACTGAAAATAATTCAGTGAATGGTGCATACAAATCCTAATATTTCTACAGTAACTGACCCAGATTAACATCAATGCAAGTAGATTCCAATCAGACATGATGTGTATTTTGACGTTCATTTTTATTCAACACTGGTAGATTACTATTTCTTTAATTTATGCACATCATAGGATATATATTTCATCCACAAGTTAGGAAATTTATAGGCATTTCTTTCACTATCAATCACTTCCTGCTTCAGAACACATGTATTCCTCCATATTTCTTGACTGGTCTTTTCATGAGAAAAGGGACGGACAAGGCAAGGCAAGGCACCTAAGATAGCACCGAAGACAGGGAAACAGTCCTATTTGGACTGTTGTCCAGAGCTTTCATTGAAATGAGCTTCCTTACCATTTAACGGTTTAGAGGGCATTGCTTCTGTTGTAATCAATTAATCCCCTGAACCCCAAGTTTAGGTTGTTTCACAATTTTGTACCCAACATGTAAGGGAGGGGCTCAGAATTCCACAGTCTGCAGAAGTTCACAAAAAGCAGGTTTTTTTTCTCTATTCTGGGCAAGTTAACATTTTAAGGACCCCTGGGAGGGGCAGAGCTTTTTTCTTCCCTTTTTTTCCTTGCCAGCTGTTACCATGGAGCCCAGTTTGTAACTTCTTTATCTTAGAAATATAGACATTTCTGTGAACCCCCAGCTCAAGGCCAGAGGCCTTGTTCACATATGGCCAGCATTGTGACTGACTCTTTCCAAACACATTATTTTCGATTTCCATAATCACTTTTGTAGCAAAACTAACATATCTTCATGATCAACCATAACCCTAATATTAATATTATATGTATAACTGGTTGGAATGAATGATTGTATATCAATATAAGATTTTTTATATATTTTCAGATATCAATTCAATCCATTATTTAATGTGGAAACACTTATATTATTTATTCACTGTATGGTCCATTTATGCATTATCTCTATATTCATAGACACAGTGTACACCTCTTTGTACCCCCAATACCCATTTATATGTCTTCAAAATATTGCTCCCAGAAATGGTGGAAGAAATACTCATGTCACCAGATCTACATATACATTTTATCAGTGTAATATTCTGGACAAAAAACGCAAATGTCACACTTATGATTGTACCAAAGCCTAAATGGAAAGTGAGCAGGGATTACAAAAAACATCCATGTCAAGGTTGCCTAATGCTTTCAAATGTCAATCCTATTGGTGATTACATATTTGTTTCTTCCTAAGATTATATATTCTAAGTCAACCCTCTTGAAAATGTCTAATCGTATCACTCACTTTATAGTTTGCCTGATATATTGATATCTGCTTTCCTTCATATTTTTCCCAGTTCATTATTCTGACTGTTCACATGTGCTGACATTTACATTCACTCTCTAACCGAACCCCTCTTGCTAAAGAACTTTTGTTCCAAATCCTATACTCACTCTTCTTCCGAAACCTACCGACTATCTTCTAAATCCTACTGACTATCCCTTTTCGACTGGATTTTCTCTTCTACATTCAATCATCCAAGTAATGTTTGTGCGAGCATGGGAGGAAGAGACCACAAAGAGACTGTCTCATGCAACAGCAAAGGGTTTATTGGGGGTCCAGCATGCTGGGGTTCAGAGCTCACATGAACAGAGCAGAGAGCCCTGAGAACAGCTTAAGCAGTGCTTATATAATTTCCTTGGAGAGGGCAGGGATGGAAGTTTATTGATGGGTCAGGGCGAGTGGGCGTTTTGCGTGTAACCGGGTGAGGGAATACATTCTGCAATTTGGCAGTTAGGGGACAGCACATTCTGGAAACAAGATTAGCAAACAGTTCTCAATATTTCAACAGTGTTTTGTTAAGCATACAGAAAAAACAGGAAATTACAAGTACCTATTTTATTAACCTTTCTTTTCCCACTTCTTCTGGCTACTGTTTATCATAAAAGTGATCATTGGTGGGTGTCACATTCTATGTCTGCAAGTGGGGAATTACCAAAAGTTTAAATTCTCCAATTTGAGCTTGGAGAAAACAAATTACACGTTTGAGCACACAGGGTTTCATAGTTAGCAATAATATGAGAATTATTATTGGACCGACCAGGGTTGATAGAAGCGAAGTTAACCAGGGGTACTGTATGAACCAGACTCAAACCACCCTTTTTGTGCCTCTCTCTCTCATTGACCCTCTTCAAGGTGTCTTTTTAATTTACTCATATATTTTTTTACAACTACAGTATGTTTGCCATAAAAACAACATTCTTCCCTCAATGCAGCAAAAGGCCCCCGTCTCTCATGAAGAGGAGGTCCAACCCTTGACTGTTCTGTAAAACTACTTCAGAGAGAGAGGATAAAAATTCCTGTAAAGCTGTGATGGAGGTTTCTAATATCTTTAAGTTTTGGTCTATTGCTGCTTCTAATTGGGTCATTTGTTGTGTCCCATGGAGCAGGGCAGTGGTTCCTGTGCCCACCCCTGCAGCAACTTCTATTCCTAATAGGAAGGCTAAAGTGAGAGAAATATGTTCGCAGCGGAACCGGGTTGTATGCCCCCCTGTTTGAACTTCTAATGAACCTGCATCATTATAGAGCACTCTGGGAAACATCTGCACCATTACACAATTAATCACATCTGTTGACCATTTCATGAAAACATAAAAAATATTTAACTATATAGATTTTACTGTTGTAGGGGTGGACAAGGCATGGCACCTAAGATAGCACCGAAGACAAGGAAAAAGTCCTATTTGGTTGCCACTGGATTCAGAGGGCATTGCTTCTGTTGTAATCAATTAACTCCCTTAACCCCACGTTTATGTAGTTTCAGAATTTTGTACCCAGCATGAAAGGGAAGGGGCTCAGAAGTTCACAGTGTGCAGAACTTCACAAAAAGAAATTTTTTTCTGTTTTTTCCTCTGTTCTGGGCAAGTTAACTTTTCAAGGACACCTGGGAGGGAGAGAGCTTTTTCTTCATTTTCTTTTATCCCCCTGCAGCTGTTACCATGGAGCCCAGCTGGTAATTTTTTATCTTTGAAATGTAGCCATCTCTTTGAAGCCCCAGCTCAAGGCCAGAGACCTTGTTCACATATTGTGTGAAAAACTATTAAGGGGGTATCTAGCTTAGGAGTGCTGATTTTTCCAGCCAGTGGCTAAGTAGAAGAGGGCAACAGAAAAAAAGGGAGTTTATCTACACTGAATTCTTTTGTAGGGACTCTTTTGCTGAAAGTCCTAATGTCAGCCATGGTGAAGACTTCTGAAGAAGTTCAGTTAAGATTTTTCTCTGGGCCTGGTACAGAGGGGGAAGATGGGGAAGGCGGGGGGTGAGAGCAGCTCCGTGGATCTGAGAATGAGGCAGGTGAGATGTAAAAGAATAATGAGAAAGGAGTTTGGGATTTTCCTAGCAACTAAAACTTGAGCAGTAGAACAGGTAGAGCAGAGGGGAAGACAGGAGTGAGTATCCCAAAAAGCCTGTGAGGTACTTTAAATTCTAAGTAACCTGTTTTTAGTGATGACAAAGGAACTTTAAAGGCCATCTTCATTACATCTTCGATAGGGGTCTGAGGGCTCTCCTAAGCTGGTTTGAGCTTTGTGTTAGCTGGTAAGAGGACCTGGTTAGACCCGGTGCAGGCACTGACAGGAGAAGAGAGGAGTGAGTGGGTGGAGGGGTACCTCAGTACCTGCTACCTCAGCAAGGGGCCAATGGTCTGAGAACCGGCAGAGGTTTGGGTGTTTGATCTAGTAATTGGAGGAGAGAAATCAGGTTGGTGAGCTGGGACTGACAGCAGAGCGTCTTGAGCAGAAGGCTGAGGGTGAGGATCTATTGGAGAAGCATAGTTCAGGATGTGAGCGAAAGAGGGAAAAGGCCTTCACATAGGGGAATTTCCTTTCACCCTTTTGAGCACTGGCAGAAGTTAAAAAGGTCACACAGAATTTGAGGATTTCTAGAGACTTCTCTGGGGGTTTGGTTTTGGTTGTCTAATTGGTAATATGGCCAATGCTGTGTACTGAATTTAATGAGGATTTTGGGTTCCACCAGGCAACCCATCTATGCTGAAATCCTCATGACTTACAGAAGATTTCGGCTTTTCCCCCACACAGCCATGGCTCTTTGAGGCTTTAATAGTCTGCGGGGCAAACATACTAATCTAGGCTAGCCAATCTGCATCTGGCTCGCATGTCCCTACATCCATAATGTTTGTTTCCATTATCTATTGTACGGAAAGGATTTAAAGGAATTTTAGTGGGATCCTCTTCATCTGGGATATCCTAATAAGAAAGACCTATAGCCAGCTGACAAATATCTGGGTGGAGAGATGGCCACAAGATCACTAAGGGGGCTGTATGTGAGGTAGACCATACTTCTTGTCTAGTAGGATTTGTGATCAGCCATTGCTGCTGAACGTGCTGATGCGCGTTAGGTCTACTCATGGCCAAGGGGAGAGTCTATAGCCTTATCCACATGACGAATACACAATTTGAAAGGGTTACCAGTCTTTTCCAGTTTCCAGCCAGAGTCTGGACAGGGTGCAGGCTTGAGATTAGAGGCATGGATTCAGGAAGTGATTCTGTCAACTTTTACCGCTGTAGGTGTTATAAGTAGCATCCAGGGATGACACCTAGTGTCGTCTTATGTAGATGATGTCTCTTACTTGATATCGATGTGGAGTCCCCTCATCCCCAGGTTGGAAAGCAGTCGCCAGCTATTTCCACAGGTATCGCTGAGTTCTTTCAAGAGATTTAAGTCTGTCAAGCAAGGGGGTGTGGAAGGGATGTTTAGGTCTTAGAGTTGGGGTTAGGTCCCTTACTGCAGGAGAGGCATCATAGAGAATTTCATAGGGGGTGAGTTTACACAAAGAAACAGAGGGGGTATTTCTTGCATGAAATAGTGCATAAGGCAGGAGCATAGTCTAATCTTTTATGTTGGTCTCTAAGCTTAATTTCGTTAAGGTCTCTTTAATGGTTCTATTTATTTTTTTTAACCTGTCCTGAGCTCTGGGGTCTATAAGCACAATGTAACTACCAACTGATCCCCAGGGTCCTGGCTAACCCCTGACTTACCTGGCCCATGAATGCCGTTCAATTATCAGATCCTATTACCTTAGGAAGGCCGTGTCTTGGAAAAATATCTTAATAATTTTCAGGATCTTCTTGACCACCATTTGTGCCGTGTTTTTTTTTTTTTTTTTTTTTTGGGGGGGGGGGGAAAGGCTTCAATCCATCCTGAAAATATATCTACAAAGACTAGGAGATATTCATGTCCATATCTTCCTGGCTTAATTTCAGTAAAGTCCACTTCCCAGAATTGTCCTGGTCTGGTTCCTCGTAGGTGCTTTCCTGCAGGTAGCTTGGAAGGGTAAGCTTTAACCAATTGACAGAACCGATAGGCTTTTGTTACCTGTTCAGTTATTTCCTTTCGCTGTGAGTGAGTTAGTCGAAAACTCTGTCCTTGATCCTTCAGGAATGGCTGCAGTTTCTTTGAACCAAGGTGAGTGAGTTGATGTACATTTTTAATGTAGTGTAGGGCTTTCTGAAATTGCAGGCTGGGCTCAGTGAAGTTGAGGAGTTCAGTGTCAGTGTCCTTAGATGTTATCAAAAGCTTGCTGGTGCTCAAGGGTTCATTGGAATTGGGCATTCTCATTTAACAGCGGGTATAAAGGAGCAGCTGAGAACACAAACCCAGGTATCAATAACCTGCAAAAGCCAGCAGTCCAAGAAAATCTCTGTTTTGTCTCCTGTTAGATGGGGGTGGTATCTGCCCAACAGTTTGTTTTCTGGGCTCAGTGAGCCATCATTTACCGCCCCTAATGGAATACCCCAGGAAGATTACTTCTTGCTGGCAAATTTGGGACTTTTTGGCTGAAGCTCTATATCCGAGTTGAGCAAGCTCGGATAATAGTGCTTGGATCGCAGACTCACAGTTTTCCTTGGTGTTGGCTGCCAGTAGCAGGACATCCACATATAAAAGCAGGGTGACTTCAGGGTGCATAGTTCTGAAGTTGTTGAGATCTCTGTGGAGGGCTTCATCAAAGAGAGTGGGGGAGTTTTTGAACCCCTGTGGGAGTCTAGTTCAAGTTAGTTGACCAGACTTTCTGGTTTCTGGGTCTACCCACTCGAAAGCAAACAGCAACTGACTATCTTTATGCAGAGGCAAGCAAATGAAAGCATCTTTTAAGTACAGAACAGTATACCATTTTCACTCAGCAACAGCAAAGGGTTTATTGGGGGTCCAGCATGTTGGGGCTCAGAGCTCACTTGAATAGAGCAGAGAGCCCTGAGAACAGCTTTAACAGAGCTTTTATACTTTCCTTGGCGAGGGCAGGGAGGGAAATTTATTGATGGGTCAGGGTGAGTGGGCGGTTTGCGTCCAACCGGGTGAGGGAGTACATTCTGCAGTTTGTCAGTTGGGGAGAGCACATTCTGGGAAAAAAATGAGCAAACAGTTCTCCAGATTTCAACAGTGTTTTGTTAAGGATACAGAAAAACAGGAAGTGACAAATACCTATTAACCTTTAACCAAAGCAAAATGGAAAGTGAGCATGGATTACTTAAAACAACCATGTCCAGGTTGCCTAATGCTCTCAAATGTCAATCCTATTGGTGCCTACACATTTCTTTCTTTCTAAGATTATATATTCAACCTCAAACATGTTGAAAGTGTCTAATCCTATCACTCACATTATACTTTGCTGATTTAGTGAAGTCTCTATTGATATCTGCTTTCCTACATATTTTCCCCAGTTCATCATTGTGACTGACTATTCATATGTGCTCAAATTTATGTTCACTCTCTACCTGAAACCCTATTGCTAATGAACGTTTTGTCCACATCCTATACTCACTCTTTTTTCTAAACCTACTGACTATCTTCCAAATCCTACCAACTATTTCTTTCTGACTGGATGTTCTCTTGGACATTCAATCTTCCAAGGTACAAGGTCCTATGCCTTTGCATATTGATTCATCTGAGACATCTGTGCAGAACAAAATTCAAAGCTAAGTATCCCACTAAAGGGCCCAATGTCCTTCTGGGCATCAAATCATTCCTATATTTCTGGTTTCATACTTATATTTTACGAATATATTCTTGTGAATATCGCAGGTTCCCAATAGCATTATTTATCCTGCAGAATGATTTCTAACCCAAATAGAATATATTATTAACCTTAACCATACACTCTTCCCTCGATCTAACTTTACAGAAGAGCAGGGACAGAGTTGGTCTTACAATACAGGAATGTAGGGGATCTTCCACCTGCTGAGAACATCAAAGGTCCATGCAGAAATGATCCCTGGAGAAGATGTAGGCAGCTATGAAGGACCTGAGAGAGCAAAAGTCATCTTCCAATGCAAACAACCTGATCAGGATGAAGGTATGTGTCTGAATCAGCCTCTCTCCTCATGATATAAAAATATGGACCAAACCAACCCTGTGTGGAGAGCTTCTCCTTGGTGCCTGTGGTTGATATACCATTGTAACTTGTGACAGTGTCACAGGAAGTGGGGCAGCCTCCATCTCAAGGGACCCTTGGAAGCAACTGTTAGGACAAAGTGGTTGCCAAGGCAGTGACCTCATTCCCTTCCTGAAGGAATTGACCTACCTCACTTCTTTGGTGATGGAACTCGCTGAACTTGGGATCCAGGAAGCCAGGCACACAGAGCCAGTCCCAGTCCCATTCCCAGTGGTCTCACTTGATTGGATTTACCTAGGACAGAGTCTGTCTTTCTTGGTACCTAGTGATTTGAGGATGGCCAAATGCAAGTAGAGCTCTGAAGAGGGGCCTTTCCTGAGAAAGCAGGTAGTGGTCAGCACAGGCTCCTGACAACTTCACAGACTTGGACAAGGAGACCAGATCTGAGACAGGACAGGCCAAATTAGGGGAACACAGTATGGCCCATGAGTCAGAGGACACTCTGGATAGTCACAGACCTACTTGGGGAGGAGGTGCCTTTTTGAGTGTGGGAGTGGGTTTGTGGTTTTGTCTCATGTTCTGAGAATAGGTAGGAAAGGAGGTTTTTTCAGTTTGGAGTGGACTCTTTCTAGAAAGTCCTTTGACAAGGTGAGTGTTTCTGTGTCTGTGTATCCCACAGTGTCCATGGTTGTACACATTAGAAATTAGAATCTATCAGTGAATGTGTCCTGTCTAGTAGAAAGATTCCCAGCATTAACCCTGCCCATTTTAGGAATGGACTGCAGCTTGCCTTATCCATGGGCAACACCTACTCTTTTCCTAAGTTTCTGTTTTCTTTCTGAATTCTGGCCACTTTCCAGAATAGGCTCATAGTTTTGTGTCCAAGATATGTACCACCTTCGAGCTCTGTGACATGGCCATGTACTGGATAGCTGAAGGGAATGGCGAGCATCTCAGAAAACTCAGATATCAGTGTGACCAGGAAAGTCTCAGTGGAGAAACCCTGCTTTGGGCCTTTTGCAAACCTATTGTTTTGTTGCCCTGAATGTTAGGAAGTTCTTTGCCTCAGGCCACTCCTTTGTGAAGCCTGAAGAAAACAGTTTTCAAATGGAAATGAATGGGCATCACCTGTGGCTCTTTGCTTTATTGCTTTGAAAATGGTTGTGGCTGAATCAGCCTCTTGGCTCTGTGTGAGGCTGTGGCTTAGATTATCAGCACCTGATGGATCTAAAGAAAGATCTAATGTGTGCATCCAAAACCAAAATGACAAAAAGATCAGTCATTGTGGATGAAGTCTCTCACCTTCCTCTGTTAGGTTCCTGACCTCCATCAAGTGATAGTAGGGATCCTTTGAGACAAATGAGTTTTTCCAAGCCCTGCAGAGGTGCTTGGGTTTCCTCATGACTCCAAATCACATAAGGAAACAATTCCTGACATTCAGTAGGCTTCAAACTGGAGTAGCAGAGCAGCATTAACGTCAGACCTATGTGATCAATCCTGGTTCACAGGAAGGGTGTCCAGGCCACCCTGAGGTTAGGCTAATGAGGGGCAAGGGAGATTATTTTGGACACTCTCTTGGGCTGTGCCATTCATGGAAACATCCAGCGAGAGGGAATGATGAGTGTCTATATGGAAGAAGATGAGGGCCTTGGGGGAGTGTTTTGGTTTTAATTGTGGTCATTTGTGTGGCGGTTGGAAGAGATGACTGGGTCCACCTGGGCTTGAACTCTGGTGTGATTCTGCTCAGAGACTGAGTTCTGTAACTGACCTAAGAAAAGTAATTGCTTTGGAAATGGGTGTGTCTTAATCAGCCTCTAGGCTCTGAGTGATGCTGTGGCTTAGAATATCACCACCATATGGATCTAAATAAAGATCCCATGCATGCACCCATAACCAAAATGGCCAAAAGAGCAGTCATTGTGGATGAAGTCTCACACCTTTCTTTGTAAGGTTCTGAAAGTATAAAAGAAATTAAAATTCAAACAAAAGAACCTGGTTTTGTAAAGATTACAAGCTGCACTCAGAACCTGAAAATCTGTGGCAGTTAAGACATTTCCCAGACCTGCCCATTAGATGTGTGTTGAAATCTTCCCTGACCACCTAGTTACTTAACAACCCCTTACCAGAAACTGTGCAGCTCAGCACATATACATCTCAGGTCTTCAACCAATCATTTTAAACGTATACCCCTTCTCATGGCTGACCAATAACCCCTGCCCAATGTTTTCCCACCAATGAAGGTGCTAATCATGTTTTAGAGTTGTTATTTGATTTTCCCGTGGTATATGATGATTTGCTAAAGGAGGCTATGATGTATGTAAAGTCCCTGCCCTCTCTAAAGAATGTGTATAAACTCTGCTCAAGTTGTTCTCGGGGCTCTTTGTTCTTTGCATCTCTGAAGTGAGCTCTGAACCCCAGCATGCTGGACCCCCAATAAACCCTTTGCTGTTGCATGAGACAGTCTCTTGGTGGTCTTTTCCTCCAACATTCGCCCCATCTTTTCATCTGGAGGCCCCACGTGAGACATCTGGCAGCGGCGGACGAAAGACCCCACCTTACTTACCCCAACTCTCGGGGTAAGTAAGGTGCCTCTTTCTGGTTTCAGGTTTCAGGTCAGGGCTTGGCTAAGTGGCTGTCAGTGAAGAGCGTAAGCTCTCTCTGAAGGTGGCTGACAGATGTGTAACAGAGCCACAGGCCACGTCCCTGGGGGACGCTCCAGAGGACTCAGGAATTCGAGGAATAGTAGTTTCCTCAACTCAGTTATATTTTGCTTCAGGATTCGGTTTGACAGCCCATCTGGTTTTGCCGGCTACTCAGTTTTGTTCATTGTCAGAAACTCATGTTGAGTTTACTGTCTGTCTTTATTGTCTAACCCATCAGGTTTTGCCAGTTACTCAGTTCTAATCTTTATCTTGGACTCATGTTAAACGTTTACTGTTTGTCTTTGTCTGTGTCTTGTTTGTGTATTCACTGTCCCTGTTTGAATAATTCCCATTATGGGACAAAGTACTTGCACACCTCTGTACCTTACCCTTGATCATTGGACTGATGTCCGCTCAAGGGCCCAGAATCTTTTTTTTTCAGTAAAACGCTGTACCTGGCAGACTCTCTGTGCTTCAGAATGGCCCATTGCCGCAGTCCGGCTGCAGCAAAATATCCGGGGGGTGACGAATGACTTGTGTACGTTGATACAGCAGGAATAGGAGCCGTTTATTGTAGGATCTGAGCGATATTTATACATTTTACACAGCTTATCTAATTAGCATAAAATAGATACAGCAGTCAACCAATAAGGAATCTCCAAACTTAATGGCTCGCTTTTGTTACTTCACAAACCACTCCCTCTGGCACTTTGCCAGGCACCATGCAGACTTGTTTACAGACTGTAACATTTCTCTGGCAAAATAACAGGTGCCATCCTGACTTGTTTACAGACCTTAACATTTCCCCCTTTTGGTTAATTTAAATAACGACCATAGTGTTTTTTACAGAAACACCATAAATAACCTGCTAGAAACAGAAAGGGAGGATACAAAATGTTACAATTCCAAGCCAATTGATGGCTCCATGCAAGAAGCCCTTGGAAAAATTATACCAGCAATGACACCATTAGCAAAGATATTGAGTTACAATTTGTTGTAGATTACAGTTTGTTATCTCAGTCGAGATAAAGCAGTGTCTCAATAGATTAACTCACAGTCCAGGTAAATCACAGTCCAGGTAAGTTCTGCAGGCAGCTAGCTTAAGTTGTAGCAGCAGAAACAGGAATACTCCGAAGTCTCCTCGGGTTCTCAGCCGAAGTTTCCTCTGGTTCTCAGCAACAATGTAAATTCTTTCACCTTTGTTTTCACCAGCACTGGAACGAAGGCAGGAACTCCAGATGGCTAAAGAAAATTCTGTAGCATTTCACTAAGAAACCAACCTTTGGAACAATTTAGTACATTATCTCAAGGTTTTTTTACATTTGAAATAAGCCTTAATAGTACTCATTACTCATCAGTCTTCTGGTGTGGGAGACCCATTGCAGTTACTGGCCTTGGAAATGATCAAACTTCAGGGATACCAGTAGCGTCTTCTGCCAGCTGTAGCATCCTGGGCAGCCCCAGATGGCCCTGGGGAGAGTCCCAGACTCAAACTTCTTCCAGGCACATGGAGCAAGAGCCTGCGAGACTGTGCCTCCAGGTCAGGTCTACATTTGGGCTCCTAGTGGCCATCCGCTCCCCCGGGCAGGGGGGCGGGGAAGAGCCAGCAACTGCCACTTGGAAAATTCTTGCTGCGCCATGATCGGCTTGGGCAGGTGGCAGCCACCTTGTCGTTTCACGCACCCTCCGGTAACGAAAAGAATTCAGTAATAGCCTTTTGCTGCAACTTTCGTCCTGATAATCTTTGTTCTTCTGAACTTTCTTTTTCTTTCTGACTAGAGTTTCTGGGCTTTTATCAACACATGCCCTAATTATTCTTGGTTCCACTGGGGTGCCTTTCTCCCTTATCAATTTACTTCTCACCCCTTCCATAATTTTCGTCACAAAGACAATACAACATTTCAAGATAAAACAAGACACAAACATACTGCATCAATCTTCTCCATTTTCTCAAAATGTCCATGTTTCCTCTCGCCCTATCTGCCTAGGGACGAGCAGATTGCTCCCGTCCTATCTATGGACGGGCAGCTTTTTTTTTGTCACTTTCCCCCGAGTGTCCCGGGGCTCCCCGTAACGGGCCACCATCTGCCGCAGTCCGGGTGCAGCAGAATAACCGGGAGGGTGATGAATAACTTGTGTACGTTGATGCAGCAGGAATGAGAGCCGTTTATTGTAGGATCTGAGCGATATTTATACATTTTACACAGCTAATCAAATTAGCATAAAATAGATACAGGAGTCAACCAATAAAGAATCTCCACACTTAATGGCTCGCTTTTGTTACTTCACAAACCACTCCCTCTGGCATTTTGCCAGGCACCATGAAGACTTGTTTACAGACTCTAACATTTCTCTGGCAAAATAACAGGTGCCGTCCTGACTTGTTTACAGTCCTTAACAGCCCATCCTTGGAGTTGGATGTCCCCCAGAATGATCCTTCCACTTCCCTCTAACCCAAAAAGTCAGAGATATTGTCTTTCAGCCGGGGCCACGTGTCCACCCAGATCAACAGCCATATAACCCTTCCCCCACGATCCTATAATTCAAAACTTCCACTCCTCCCCCTCTTCCCTTCATTCTCCCTGAGTCACAAGACTGGACACTCCTCCCCCTCCTTATCTTCTACCCTTGCTCCACAACCCCCAACATGATCTTGATGATCTTCCCGACGCTGACTCAGCCTCTCCACCACTAGAGGCATTTAGTCCGGACCCAAGCCCTCCAGGGGACTTCCCTGCAGTAGCAGCTGCCCCTACGACCCTGGAGGAAGCTTTGCCAACTAAAGAAAACCGCCAGCAATGGATAATAGAAAACTCGGAAGCCCCTGTGATGCTCCCTCTCCATCCTTACGGGCCAATGAAATGACACAACTGGGACCCCAACACCTTTGAAGGTAGGTAGCATCTTTCCACTTATCGCCAGGCTCTAATAGCAGGTCTCTGAGCGGCCGCCAGAGGGCTGACTAATTTGGCCAAGGTAAGAGCGATTATCCAAGGGCCTAATGAGTCTCCCTCTATGTTTCTTGAGAGAATTATGGAAGCATTAAGAAATATACTCCTTTTGACCCTCAGGCAGAGGACCAAAGAGCATCTGTTGCAATGGCCTTTATCGAGCAGGTTGCCCCAGATACTAGGAGAGATTTACAAGGTCTAGATGGATTACAACATATGACTTTAAGAGATTTATTCAGAGAGGTTGAGAAAGTATATTATAAGAGAGAAACTGAGGAGGAGAGGAAACAGAGGAGAGAGAAGGAAAGAGAACAAAAGGAGGATGAAATGAGCAAAAGGCAGACTAAAGCATTGGCTAAGGTTTTGTTCACAGCAGCAAATACGCCAGAAGTTAAAAAGCAGGAAGACAGGAAGGGATACCTGGTCCCATGCCAAAGGCTGCCCCTGGCCTCAGATCAATGTGCCTACTTTAAAGAAAAAGGACACTGGGCCATAGAGTGCCCCCAAAAGAAGCAGCCACCCCAGCCCGCCATGCTGACTCTAGAAGAGGACTAGGAATGTCGGGGCTCAGATCTCCTCCCCGAGCTCAGGGTAACATTTGAAGTGGAGGAGACTCTAGTGAACTTTGAAGTGGATACAGGAGCAGTATACTCAGCCCTTAAGACCCCACTTGGCCCCCTATCAAATAAAGGGTCTCTTGTTCAAGGGGCTAATGGCAGTAGATATCGGGCTTGGACAACTAAGAGTATTATGGATGTAGGAAAGGGAAAAGTCCACCACTCTTTCCTAGTAGTCCTAGAATGCCCAGCCCCATTGATGGGCAGGGAACTGCTTACCAAACTCCGGGATAGAATAACCTTTAACTCTGATGGTCCCCAAGTGAAGTTTCTAAAGCCTTCAGTAAAAACTCCCATAGTCACGGCTTTGACTATGTCCACAGAAGATGAACAACAACTCTTCTCGCTCCCTAGGACTGATCAAACAGGCAAACTAGCACAGAAATGTATAAAAGATTATCCTAATACCTGGGCAGAAACTGCTGGAATAGGTCTTGCCATAAAACAACCTCCAATAGTAGTAGAATTAAAAGCCTCTGTCTCTCTAATCAGTGTTAAACAATATCCTCTAAGCAAAGAAGCTAAGGATGGGATAAGGCGCCATATTCAGAAATACCTGGCTCTTGGTATCCTAAGGCCCTGTAAATCAGCCAGGAATACCCCCCTGTTACCAGTAGGAAAGCCAGGAACTGGGCACTACCATCCTGTTCAAGACCTAAGAGAATTAACAACAGAGTGCATGACATTCACCCCACAGTACCCACTCCATATAATTTGCTTAGCACTCTGAATCTGGAGCGGGAATGGTACACTGTGGTGGACTTAAAAGATGCTTACTTCTGCTTTCCACCTACATAAGGACAGTCAGTTCCTGTTTGCTTTCAAGTAGATAGACCCAGAAACTGGAACATCTGGCCAAGTAACCTGGACTAGACTCCCACAGGGGTTCAAGTACTCCCCCACTCTCTTTGATGAAGCCCTCCACAGGGACTTCAACGACTTCAGAACTGTACACCCCGAAGTCACCCTACTCCAATATGTGGATGATCTCCTACTGTCAGCCGACACCAAGGAGAACTATGAGTCTGGGGCCCAAGCACTATTATCTGAGCTTGCTCGGCTTGGATATAGGGCTTCTGCCATAAGGTCCAAATTTGTCAGCAAGAAGTAATCTTCCTTGGTTATTCTCTTAGGGGTGGCAAACAATGGCTCACTGAGTGCAGAAAACAAACTGTTGTGCAGATACCGCCCACATATAATAAGGGACAACTCAGAGAGTTTCTTGGGACTGCCGACTCTTGCAGGTTATGGATTCCTGGGTTTGCATCTCTGGCAGCCCCTTTATACCCGCTGATAAAGGGGGATGCCTACTTCCAATGGAACCCTGAGCACAATAAGCTTTTTATAATGTCAAAAAAAGGTGCTGCTATCTGCTCCGGCCTTAGCACTCCCAGATGTAGAAAAACCCTTCACTCTCTACATCGAGGAAAAGAAAGGAATAGCACTGGGAGTGATCACTCAGACTTTGGGACCTTTGAAAAGGCCCGTAGCATTCTTATCAAAAAAATTGGACCCAGTGGCTAGCGGGTGGCTCCATTGCTTAAGAGCTATAACAGCCGCAGCCCTTCTAATAAAAGATGCTCGTATATGAACTTGGGACAGAAGCTAACCATTATAGCCCCCCATGCCCTGAAGAGCATCATCTGTCAGCCTCCAGAAAGGTGGCTATCAAACTTCAGAATAAACCACTACCAGAGCCTCTTGCATGACAAAGGCAGAATAATGTTGGGACCCCCTGCTCCACTCAACCCGGCTACACTGCTGCCAGAAGTATCATCAGGACCCGTCGCTCATGAGTGTCAACACATACTGGCAGAGGAAAACAGTATACGACGAGACTTGAAGGATCAGCCACTGCCTCGCCCTGAAGTCGTATGGTTTACGGAGGGCACCAGCTTCCTTCAAGACGGTAAGCAGCGGGCTGGAGCAGCAGTAGTTAGCGAAACTAATGTCATCTTGTTCTCTGGTCTCCCAGAAGGTACATCAGCCCAAAAAGCAGAACTGATTGCCCTTACGAAACCATTGGAACTAGCAACAGGCAAAAGGGCCACCATATACACATTTGTCACTGCAAATGTGCAGGGGGCTACTTACCAGCAAAGGTGGCTATTAACCTCCACTGGGAAAGAAATAAAGAACAAAGATAAGATCCTTCAACTTCTCTCAGCAGTGCAGGGCCCTAAGGACCTAGCTATAGTGCACTGTCCAGGGCACCAGAAGGAAAACGACCCCGTGGCGGTTGGAAACAGAAGAGCAGATTAGGAAGCTTAATTGGCAGCCCTAAATGGAGTGACTCTTTTAACTTTTTCCACAATGGGGAGAACAAAAAGTGGTCAAAAAGATCCTAGAAGACATTTTCCAAGGTTCGGCCTGCCTAAGGTACTAGGGTCTGATAACGGACCAACATTCGAAGCCCAGGTAAGTCAGGGATTCACCAGGACCCTGGGGATTAATTGGAAGTTACATTGTGCTTATAGACCCCAGAGCTCAGGACAGGTTCAAAGGATGAATAGAACCATCAAAGAGAACTTAACAAAATTAAGCTTGGAAACCGGCATAAAAAATTGGATTATGCTCCTACCTTATGCACTGTTTCATGCAAGAAATAACCTCTCTGCCTCTTTGTGTAACTTAACCCCTTATGAAATACTCTATGGTGCCCCTCCTCCAGTAAGGGACCTAATCCCAAATCTGAGACTTAATGATTCCTTTCACACCCCCTTGCTTGACAGACTTAAAGCCCTTGAACAAACCCAACACCCAGCAATACCTGTGGAAACAGTTGGCCACTGCTTATCAGCCTGGAGATGAGGGAACCCCACATCAATATCAAGTTGGAGACTTTGTCTACGTGAGACGGCATCAGGTGTCATCCCTGGAACCCCGCTGGAAAGGACCATACCAGGTGCTGCTTATAACACCTACAGTGGTGAAAGTGGATGGGATCACTTCCTGGATCAATGTCTCCCATCTCAAGCCTGCGCCCTGTCCAGACTCCGGCTGGAAATTGGAACAGACTGGTAACCCTCTCAAGTTGCGTGTCCGTCTTGTGGGTAGGGCTATGGATTCTTCCCCTGACCACCAGCAGTCCTAATCCCCATCAGCCTGTTCAGCAACAATGGCAAGTTATAAATCCTACTGGGCAAGTAGTGTGGTCTATTTCACATAGAGCCCCCTTATGGACTTGGTGGCCATCTCTCCACCCGGACATTTGTCAGCTTGCCATAGGCCTCTCTGACTGGGATCTCCCTGACATAGAGGACCCCACACAGATCCCACTCAAACCCAAACCAGGGCAACATAGACCACCTTACCCCATGAATTATGGATGTCATCTCCCCCAGCCCAGGTGTAAACTAGCCAGTCTTGATTTTTACGTGTGCCCAGCTGATTTCCAAAGTCACAAACAGGCCCAACCCTGTGTAGGACCCAGTGCCTAGATCTACCAGAACCCCTCTATCATCTCATACTTCCCAGTTTCCGTTTTTGCCTACTTCTCCAGTCCAGAGTACAGGTGACTCCTCCCCCTGGGAACTAAATAAAGGAATCTTTATGGTACTGAACTCCACATAGTCAGAACTCCTTGCATTTCATCCCAGGTATTGGACAGCTCTCTAAAATATTGTGTATTGGTGCAGAAACTCCCCAGGGTGCTCTATCATGATGCAGAAACATTTGAAGGTCTACTAGGGGGACAAGAAAACCCGATTTCGCTGGGAGCCTGTGTCCCTTACTCTAGCCATCCTATTGGGGATAGGAGCTGCTGCAGGAGTGGGTACAGGAACAGCTGATATGATCCGTGGGTCACAACAAATGGCCCAATTAGAAACAGCAATATCTCAAGACTTGAAGACGTTAGAGACCTGCATCACAGTTTTTCAGAAATCCTTAACCTCTCTCTCTGAAGTGGTTTTACAGAACAGGTGAGGATTAGACCTCCTCTTCATGAGGGCGGGGAGCTTCTGGGCTGCACTGAGAGAAGAATGTTGTTTTTATCCTGACCATACTGGAGTTGTAAAAGAATCCTTGAGTAAATTGAGAAAATGCCTTGAAGAGCACCAGAGAGAAAGGGATATTCAACAAGGGTGGTTTGAGTCATGGTTTACCCAGTCCCCCTGGTTAACTACACTCCTATCAGCCTTAGCAGGACCCCTGATCATCCTTATGGTGTTGCTAGCTGTGGGAACTTGTTTGCTTAATAGCATGTTTACCTTTCTCCAGGCTCAGATTGGGCATGTAAAACTCATTGTAATCAGACAGAAATACGCTCCAGTGGCAGAAATAGAATGTGAGACCCCGCAATAATTATGATTCATTATTTTTAAGATTAAAAGTTTTCAGAAAACGCGGTGGGAAATTAAATAATAAAAGAAATTGAAATTGAAACGTAAAGAACCAGGTTTTATGAAGTTTACAAGCTGCACTCAGAACCTGAAATTCCTGTGGCAGTTAAGACATTTCCCGGAACTGCCCATTAGATGTGTGTTGAAATCTTCCCTGACCACCTAGTTACTTAACAACCCCTTCCCAGAAACCGTGAAGCTCAGCACATATACATCTCAGGGCTTCAACCAATCAGTTTAAATGTATACCCATTCTCAGGGCTGACCAATCACCCCTGCCCGACGTGTGTCCGCCAATGAATGTGCTAATCATGTTTTAGAGTTGTTATTTGATTTTTCCGTGGTATATGATGATTTGCAAAAGGAGGCTAGAATGTATGTAAAGTCCCTGCCCTCTCTAAAGAATGTATATAAACCCTGCTCAGTTGTTCTCGGGGCTCTTTGCTCTTTGCTCCTCTGGAGTGAGCTCTGAGCCCCAGCATGCTGGACCCCCAAAAAACCCTTGGCTGTGGCATGAGACAGTCTCTTGGTGGTCTTTTCTTCCAACATTCGACTGACCTTTTCACCTATCAAGGACCTGAGACAGCAAAAGTCAACTCCATGTCAACTTACATATCAAACAACCTGGTCAGAATGAAGGGATGTGTCTGAATCAGCCTCTCTCTTCTTAATGTAGATTAAATGGACCAAACCAGGCCTGTGTGGACAGCTGTTCCCAGGTGCCTATGGTTGATATACCATTCTAACTTGTGAAAGTGTCACATGAAGTAGGGGCAGCCTCCATCTCATGGGACCCTTGGAAGCAATTGTTAGAACAAAGTGATTGCCAAGGCAGTGACCTCGTTCAGTTCCTGAAGGAAGTGACCTACCACACTTTCTTGTTGATGGAACTCTCTGAACTTGGGATCCAGGAAGCCAGGCACACAGAGCAAGGCCCAGTCCCAGTCCCTGTGGTCTCAATTGTTTGGATTTACCAAGGACAGAGTCAGTCTTTATTGGTACCTACTTATGTGATGATGGCCAAATGCCAGGAGAGCTTTGAAGAGGGGCCTTTTCTGGGAAAGCAGGTAGTGGCTAAACCATGACTCCTGACAACTTCAAAGAGTTGGCCAAAAAGACCAGATCTGAGACAGGACACGCAATTTGGGGGGAACATAGTAAGGCCTACCAGTCAGAGGACACTCAAGATAGTCACAGACATACTTGGGGGAAGGAGGTTCCATTGTGGGTGTCTGAGTTAGTGTGTGGTTTTGTCTCAGGTTCTGAGAATAGGTAGGAAAGGCGGTTTATTTGTTTAGACTGGAATGTTTCGAGAAAGTCGTTTGATAACACGAATGTTTCTATGTCTTTGTATCCCACTGTATCCGTGGTTGTAGACATTTGAAAAGCGAATGCATCAATGGTTGTGTCCTGTGTAGTAGAAAGCTACCCAGCATTCATCCCACCCAATTTAAGAATGGAGAGCGGCTTGCCTTATGGATGGGCAACACCTACTACCTTCCTAAGCTCCTCTTTTCTTCCTGAATACTGGCCACTCTCCAGGATAGCCTCATGGTTTTGTTTCCAAATATGTACCACCTCCAAACTCTGCGACATGACCATGTACTGGATAGCTGAAGGGAATGGCGAGCATCTCAGAAAACTCAGATATCAGTGTGACCAGTAAAGTCTCAGTGGAGAAACACTGCTTTGGGCCTTTTGCTTACCTATTGTTCTATTGTCCTGAATGTCAGGAAGGTCTTTGCCTCAGGCCACCCCTTTGTGAAGCCTGAAGAAAACAGTTTTTAAATGGAAATGAATGGGCATCACCTGTGGCTCTTTGCTTAATTGCTTTGGAAAGGGATGTGGCTGAATCAGCCTCTTGGCCCTGTGTGAGAGAGTCGCTCAGATTCTCAGCACCTGATGGATCTAAAGAAAGTTTCCAAGTGTGCATCCAAACCAAAATGGCCAAAAGAGCAGTTATTGTGGATGAAGGTTCTCGCCTTCCTCTGTTAGCTTCCTGACCTCCATCAAGTGAGAATATGGATCCTTTGGGTCAAATCAGTTCTTCAAACCCTGCAGAGGCTAGCCGATATGTGCTTAGGTTTTCTCATGACACCAATTCACATAAAGAATCTATACCAGACAGTCAGTAAGCCTCATTCAGGAGAAGCAGAGCAGTTATATAGCCGGCATATTTGATCACTCTTGGTTCACAGGAAGGGTGTCCAGGCCACCCTCACTTTAGGCAAACAAGGGGCAATGGTGCTTATTTTGGACAATGTCTAAGGCTGCACCCCTCATTGAAAACTTTAGTCAGAGGTTATTATGAGTGTCTATATGGAAGAAGATGAGGGTCATGTGGGACTGTTTTGGTTTTAATTGCGGTCAGATGCTGCAGTCTCTGGCTGGGCACAAATCACGATTCTCCACACAGCTTGTAGATTCAAACAGCAATTCCTTATTCCCGAACTCACACAGGCCGTCTACAGACACGTTCTGGGGAAATCCACGTTCTCTGCCCAAATCCACTCTCTGCCCAAATCCACTCTCTGCCCAAATCCACTCTCTGCCCAAATCCACTACTCCTGGGCTTCTGTCTCCCAAATATACTCTCTGACCCTAAGAACTCAAGAGGAACTCAGCAGCAGGATACACCCTATTCTAAAGGGGAACACCCTAATCTCCTATTATGCTAAACCGCCCTATTCTAAATGGGGAACACCCTAATCTCCTATTATGCTAAACCAGGAACACCCTAAACATGGATCCGCCCTGGTCCTTGAGCAAGGTCTCCTTACATGCAATGTCCTGCAAAATGTCCTATTTCCATGAGTTCTTCCACTAAGGAAACATGGGCGTACACTGGCAAGGAAATTGTCATACCTACTTGGCTGATGGCTCCCAGCATCTTCCCCCTTCTGATTGATTAAACAACAAGTAATGTGGCTTAAGGACCGTGCCTGGTAGGTTGTCCAGTTCAACATATGGTTCTTTCCCATCATTGGAAAACTGACCTTTAGGCGTCAGCCTCCTGTCTTAGGTTGATACCACTGCAACTGGATCATACCCGTCACTGACTACTGGTCCAGCATACAGCCATACTTGTGGATAGGTCTATGCACCAGTGGGGGGGTGAGGTTCTTTGCCTCACCTCTGTTGGCCCCCAAATTTGGCCTTGGTGCCAGTGGGGGAGAGAGGTTAATGTGGCTTAAGGACCGTGCCTGGTAGGTTGTCCAATTCAACATATGGTTCTTAACCGTCATCGGAAAACTGACCTTTAGGCAACTGACCTTTAGTCGTCAGCCTCCTGTCTTAGGTTGATACCACTGCAATTGGATCATACCTGTCACTGACTACCGGTCCAGCATATAGCCATTGGCCCCCAAATTTAGACCATCACTAGCAGAAGGGAGGAGGATACAGAAATGCCACGACACCAAGCCAATTGACAGTTCCTTTGGAAAAGTTGCATCACTGGTGACACCATCAGCAAAGATATGCCAGCATTACCACAATTCGCTGTACCAAACGATAGTTACATAGTCTAGGCAAGTTCTGTAAGCAGTTCAAAGTGGAGGAATCTATCAATCTGTCCGTCTCCTCCCAAAGTCCGTTTCCTCCTAAAGTAAGTTGACTCCTTGATTGAGCATACTTGTTGAGTTATATTCATTGGGATGAAGATAGGAATTCTGGCAATGATGATAAACAGACATTATCCTGAAAAGAATTATTAAATATAATGAAAAGGAAAGGTGAAAGTAAACAAACAGATCTGTTAACCTCCTTAAAAAACAATCTTTAACAGCTGTTTACCTGATTTAAATTAGTAAACAAGCAGATCTGTTAACCACCTTTAAAAACAATCCTTAACAGCTGTTTACCTAATTTAAATTAATCCATTTAAATCACGTGAATAACAAAAATAATTCGGATCCATATTCTAATGATCGCTCCTCATATATGAAATATGGAAATACGCACACACAGACATACAACACAAAACACAAATGTGCAAACAAATGTACAACACATAAGATAATAATAAAGGCCTTGTAGCTTTACCTAGGTGAAATCTCCATTGCAATGTTTAAAAACTCCACAGTCAAAAAATGAAACTGATCAGAAAAACATTAACCTAGGTTTGTATGAGCTCAAAAAATAAAAATAGAGCCTTATGATGTGGAAAAATGCAATAATAAAATAGGTATTGAAAAAAGAATCCTGGTTAATCACTGTTGCAGATGTAAGAATGGCCAAGCTGGAGTTCTGGATATCAGCTGTTATGGATTTGAGTCAAATCATCTTCTTTTCGATCTGTAGAAATCGTTTTAGTCAGTCTTTCAGGAATCCAAATAGGTTGCTGTTCTCCCTGTGGAAACACACAGACAGAGCCCTGACTCCAGACAATCACTGGGTCAGAACCTTTCCATTGTCCTGTTAGAATATCTTTCCAAAGAACTTTAGGCTTATGCACATTTTTTGGATACATATGTCTTTCTGCAGCACTAAGTCCTGATGAATCCAAATTTAAAAAGTTTAGAGTAAAAAGCGTTATTTTAAGTTTATCTTTGGGGGATATATACCCCTTTCCAATTCCCTCTTTTTGCTTTAATAAGTACGTTTTAATAGTTTGATGATCTCTTTCAACTATGCCTTGTCCCTGTGGATTGTATGGAATTCCTGTTATATGAGTAATACCAAATGATGAGCAAAATTTTTTAAAAGAGGTAGAGGTATAGCCAGGACTGTTATCAGTTTTTAACTGTTTAGGAACGCCCACAGTGGCAAAATTTTGTAAGCAATGAGCTATAACATCTTTAGATTTTTCTCCGGCATGAAGGGAGTCCATCAAAAATCCGGAAGAACTATCAACTGTAACATGTAAATATTTTAATTTTCCAAATTCTGGCAAGTGTGTGACGTCCATCTGCCAAATATGGTTAGGTATCAGTCCTCTAGGATTGAATCCAAGATTAACTTGTGGTAAAAAGGTCACACAATTTTGACATTGTTTTATTATATGTCTGGATTGTTCCTTAGTTATTTTAAAACGCTTTTGTAAAGTATTAGCATTAACATGGAATTTTTTATGAAAATTCGTAGCTTCTTCTAGTGTAGAGAAAATATGTATGTCATGTGTAGTTTTATCTGCTAAATCATTGCCCAAACTAAGGGCTCCAGGCAATCCTGTATGTGCTCTAATATGTCCTATAAAGAATGGATCTTTTCTGTCCCAGATTAGACTTTGTATAGTGGAAAACAAAGAGAAAACAGTAGAAGAAGGGGAAATCCTACCAGCATCTTCAAGAGATACTATAGCATTAACTACATACTGAATATCAGAAAATAAATTAAATACAGAATCTTTAAACATTAAAAAGGCTTGTAAAACTGCATTAAGCTCTAGCTTTTGAGCTGATTGTTTTGGTACTAAAAATGTAAAAGTTTGATCAGGGGTAACTACTGCTGCTGTACCATTATTTGGCCCATCAGTGAATATATTTGGAGCATTCATAATAGGGGTTTTTCTTGTCATTTTTGGAAAAACTACAGGATGCTTAGACCAAAAAGACAACAAAGGATTAGATGGTAAGTGATTATCAAATCAAACATTAGATTTACACATGATTATTGCCCAAGTATTTAACTCATTAGCTAACTCATCAATTTGATCCATAGTATATGGAGTAATAATTTTATTGGGAAAAATGCCAAACACTCCCTTCGCTGCTTTTATTCCTTTGAGTATTAATTGTCCTACAGCCTCAGGATACCTAGTAAGAATAGTGTTAAGTGAATAAGATAAATGTATCCACAATAATGGACTTTCTTGCCAAAATACTCCTGTAGGAATATTTTTTGTTGGTAGTACAATAAATAATAAAGGCAAACCTATATCAATTCTATCCAAATGTATATTTTCCATATATGTTTCAAGAATTTTCAATGCCTTTCTTGCTTTAGGAGTTAACATGCGAGGTGAGTTTGGATCTGATGGACCTTTTGGAATATCAAATAAAGGTCCCAACTCTCCTGTTGGTATGCCTAGATAAGGCCTTATAAAATTTATGTCTCCCAATAACTTTTGAAAGTCGTTAAGTGACTTGAGTTGATCTACTTGTATTTGAATTTTTGGTGGACGGACCATGGTTGAGGATAATAGAACTCCTAAATAATTAATTGGAAAATTTAATTGTACTTTATCTATTGCTATCTCTAGATTATAATTTTTTAATAAGTTTGTAAGTGTTGCATAACATTCCAGCAATATGTTTTTATCTTTATGTGCCAATAATACATCATCCATATAGTGAAATATTTGTAGTTCAGGATTTTGATTTCTAAGTGGCTGGATTGCTTTATTAACATATATTTGACACATAGTTGGACTGTTAGCCATCCCTTGAGGGAGTACTTTCCATTCACATCTCTGATCAGGACCTTCATGATTTAATGCAGGGATAGTAAATGCAAAGCGTGGACTATCCTCGGGATGAATTGGAATTGAAAAAAAAATCTTTAATATCTATGGCTAAAACATGCCAGGTTTTTGGCAAAGCAGACAATTGAGGAATCCCTGATTGAGCATGTCCCATAATAACCATCTCATTATTAATGGCTCTTAAATCTTGCAATAATCTCCATTTACCAGATTTTTTTTAATGACAAAAATGGGAGTATTATGGGGAGATATGGAAGGTTGTATATGTCCTTCCACTAATTGTTGTTTGACCAGATCATGGGCTACTTGTATCTTTTCTTTAGTCAGGGGCCACTGAGGAACCCACACTGGTCTTTTTGATTTCCAAGTAATTTTTATTGTCTCAGTGGCCCTTTCTGAAAATCCAACCCATGTCTTTCTGTTCCTTGATCTATTTGAATTGGTGCTGCTATATCTTGTCCTTGTTTTCCTAATCTTTTTTCTTTCCTAAAACCTTGTCTAGCCCTAGTAGTGGGCGCATTAGGATTGATGTTATTTGTTAACTTCAAACCTAATTGATCTAGGTCATCTCGTCCCCATAAATTTATAGGAAGATGATCCAATACATATGGCTGTATAGTTCCCTCACAACCTTCAGGATCCTTCCAATATAATAACATTGTTCTTCTATGGGGATTAGCAGACACTCCTAGGCCTCGAAGCGTTTGAGTGGCTTGTTGTAATGGCCAATGTTTTGGCCATTCCTGACTAGATATGATGCTTAGGTCTGCACCTGTGTCCCGTAGCCCATTAAAGTCGTGTCCTTGAATATTTAGTTTTAACATTGGGCGAGAATCTAAATTTAAAGACAACATAGCCCAATCTACACCTGTGGAGCCTCATCCCCTGGAACCTATTTTTACACTATGACTAGGAAATTTATTATGTAGGATGGGTATTATTAACAACTGTGCTATTCTATCTCCAGGTGAAATTACTGATATACCTCTTGGAGAACTAGCTATAATTTTTATTTCACCTACATAATCGAGATCAATTACCCCAGGACTTATCTTAAGTCCTTTTAATGTAGGTGAACTACGTCCCAATAATAAGCCTACTGTCCCTTGGGGAAGAGGTCCTTTTATTCCTGAAGGAATGATTTGAACTCCCATCTCTGGAGTTAGTACTGCTCTGGCAGAGGCGCAGATGTCCAACCCTGCGCTCCCTCGGGTTTGTCTGATGAGGGATTTAATGGACAATGTGTCCTGGGCACTACTCTAATGGTGTTGCTGGGTTCCTCCACTGCCCCGTATATTTGTGGTTGTGGGCCCCGGAGCATTGGGCCCCTTGGTCCGTTTTTTGGCAATGGAGTCTGATGCCTTTCTCCACGATATCATGGGTAAATACCTGGTCCTTGTCCGTTTTTTGTTAAGGGAGTACCCTCTATGGTAGTTTGAGAACGGCATTCATTAGCCCAATGTCTCCCTCTACGGCATCGTGGGCAAATACCTGGTATTCTATTTCTTTGATAACTAGTTTTGTTAAATCCTCCTCCTATGAGGCAACTCCTTTTAAAATGTACTGTTTTTTCACAATCATAGCATGTTTTTGGCCTGGCATCAAAAGCCTGTTGTACTGCAGCTGCCAAGACTTGCTCTTGTTCATTAATATCTCTACATAATTTAATATATGTGTTTAAATCTTCATGTATCCATGGTCTAATAACCTCTCTGCAGCAACGATTTGCTTGGTCATAAGCCAGTTGTTTTATTAATGGCATTGCTTGTTCTGTATCCCCCAAAATTTTGGCAGCCATTTGAATTAGCCTGTCTACAAAGTCAGCATAAGGTTCATTACCACTCTGTATTACCTTAGATAGCTGGCCTTGTAAATCTCCATGTCCTTGTAAAGTCTTCCATGCCCTAACTGCATCTGCAGCAATTTGTGCATATATAGCAGGATCAAATTCAATTTGTTGCCGCTGACCCTCATAAGGTCCTTTCTCTAGCAACATTTCTAGATTTCTTTGAGGGTAACCGGCTGCTGCATTTCACCTAGCTGTCTCTGCGCATAATTCCTCATTGGCAACCTTCCATAACAAATATTGTCCTCCATTTAGCACAGATTTACACATGCTAGCCCAATCTGCTGGCGTCATGTCCAAGTTAGTAATGGACTCGACCATGCTTACCGTGAAGGGAGCTTGGGGACCATAGGTTGTTACAGCCTCCTTTAACTGCTTCACTGTTTTAAAATCTAAAGCATGGTGAATTCACTGCCCTCCTGCCTGCTCAAGTACAGGGCATGCTAATCTTTGAGGTCCTGTCTCAGAATCCCAATAATCAACTACGGGGTTTGAGGGCCACTCAGCTGTCTCTATCGGTGGGCCTGTTGGTTGAATTAAACCCTCTTGTGATAAAACGGAGTTAGTAACAGCCTCCTGTTGTGGCCTTTTTCCTAACAACCCCTTATCCTTTAAATTTTCTTCCTCTGTCTGACTAGCTCGAGAGACCTTCTCTTTTGCTTGATCTAAAATGTCTTTCTCCATGTTCTGAACCTCTGACAATTTGCTTAACATATTTTCAGTTTGTTTTAATCTACTATAAAGATAACGCAACCCAATAAGATAACACAAAACAAAACCAAATCTGAATGAAACAAAAACGGAATAAAAAATCGTTGTATCAATTTTCTCTTCCTCAGGGCCAACAAACATCAAACCTTTAGTCAACCAGTTTGCCTGAGAAATTTCTAGAGATAGGCAGCTTGAAAGAAAAACAAAATAAATCAAAAGAAGAACACATTGTTTTTTGAAATGGTCACCCATTCTCTCGCCTTCCCTCAGGGGCGAGCAATTTCACTTACCCCCAAGCTTCAGGCGTTCCGCGTACGAGCCATCAAATGCCGCAGTCTCTGGCTGGGCACAAATCACGAGTCTCCACACAGCTTGTAGATTCAAACAGCAATTCTTTATTCCCGAACTCACACGGGCCGTCTACAAACACGTTCTGGGGAAATCCACGTTCCTGCCCAAATCCACTCTCTGCCCAAATCCACTACTCCTGGGATTCTGTCTCCCAAATATACTGTCTGATCCTAAGAATCAAGAGGAACTCAGCAGCAGGATACACGCTATTCTAAAGGGGAACACCCTAATCTCCTATTATGCTAAACCGCCCTATTCTAAAGGGGGAACACCCTAATCTCCTATTATGCCAAACCAGGAACACCCTAAACATGGATCCGCCCTGGTCCTTCAGCAAGGTCACCTTACATGCAATGTCCTGCAAAATGTCCTATTTCCATGAGTCCTTCCACTAAGGAAACATGGGGGTACACTGGCAAGGAAATTGTCATACCTACTTGGCTGATGGCTCCCAGCAGTCATTTGTGTGGTAGTTAGAAGAGATGCCTGGGTCCACCTGAACATGAACTCTAGTGTCATTCCCCTTAGAGACTGAGTTATGTAACTCACTTCAGAGAAGTATTGCCATGAATTTTGTTGGGATTTTAGGAGGCCATGCATGAGAGTCGCCCTTGGAAACTGAGATCTAAGCCAATGGTGGCTTTCGTAAGAGCATTGGGAATTTCAGCCAGGATATCACATGATTTTATTCTTATAGACTTGGCAGCCATAGTTGAGAGTCAAATCACACATGGACCTAACATTGTAGACCTCATGGGCCTTGCTTCATGTGTCATTTTGGCCACTCTTTGGGAAGCTTTGCCTCTGCGAGTTCTCCAGAGCATTTCTTGAAATGTGCTACCTCAAAATTTAATGGTTCCTGAATGAATTGAAACCCACGGTTTCTCCAACTTCATCCTTGAAAAATGGCTAGATAAATACCATGAAATTTTTAAAATTCCCATGACCAGGTGGCACTGGAGAATCTTTGGATGTCCTGTTGTTGATCATGAGTATACCAGAGAGTGCCTTGATTGACTGGGTTTCATGAAAATGGTGTAGAACAGAGATGCCAGTATGTTGGAGCCTGCTGAGTAGTGGGCCCAGAGCTGTGGTGTGCAGGTGTGTGGTAAAATATCTGTGGTCAGGCCATGTGGATCTGCCATTGACTTCCAAATGGCTGGTGGCTGACATGGTGGAGACAGGAATCACTTATATGTCTGAAACCTCTCCATAAATGGCATCTTGTTATATGGAGATGTTTCAGGGCAATGATCAGTATCAAGTTGCTATGGTCAATGGGGCAATCTATGTGGGATAGAAGCTTAGTTGGTGCATTGTCCTGCAGACCCTTACCCACCACACGTGAGAGGACTCCCTCAAGCACTGTGTCCCAGTTGAATTCCTTGCATTTCGTGAAGCAAATACCAAACTCCCAGTGCAGCAGCAAGAAAGTCCATGAAAAGTGGAGGATGACCTAATGGCTTCACAATCCACATGCGGAGACAATTAGCTTTCAGTGGCCACAGTTTACTTACAAAGAGAGAAGTCAGCACTTCTGCCTCATGTTCTTTGGAAAATAAGAAACAATGTCCTCTAGGTCACATAGATGCAGACCCAGCTTTGATGGTTTCATTAGAATGGAAGCAAAAGCTCCTGACAACAACATATATGTCAAGTGCCCATCCTCAGAGGCAGTTTCTCAAAAAGTCTTTAGGCCAGCAGAGCTCCATGTTTGTGGAGTGTTTACCTTTTAGACCAGGATGCAAGAAATCACCACTGACTCCAATTAAAATCAAATTAAAACAAGCTTATTATTTCCACCACCCTGGTGCCTCTCCTTCCCAAAATGGCGGAAACAAGAGAGAAACCCCACCTTTCTTACAGCCCAGCTTTATAGCCCAGAAAGTTACACAAAAGGGGGGTTACGGATAACAGAACTCTGACAAGCATCACACTAATGGTAGTTTACTTTTTTTTTTTTTTTTTTGCTGACACAAACATCAGAATTTATGGGGACCATTAGAGCCTCAGAGAGTGTCATCTGACCAGGGAAGGCCAATATTTATGAGGTGTCAACAAAGTTTCAGAGAGGGCTGTTATCTGGTCAGAGAGCCAGCCATGGGTGAGTTCAAGGCACGGGCAGGCATTCCAAACAGGTTCGAAATTTGCTGTAATTAATAGTTAAGAAAAATTATCCTTTCTTGGCTTTGTGGCAAGATGGCTCCAAACTTTAATAAAAGATCAGGTTGGGTCTATCATTCCCCCCTTTTCTAATGTGTCCCTTTCATATCTTTCATACGGTAGGTGAAGAGCACTGAGGGAATTTTATTCTCTGATGCAACAGTCTCCCTATTTTTTCAAATCACCCAAAACCGGTCTCCGTGATTTTACCTGACTTAATTAATTACGTATATTGATAGTCTATTTACTTTTGGCTCCACTGTTGTAAGAGGAGAGGCATTACTCATTTTGGCTTCTTCTGAGCTGAGAGAGGGTGACGTGAGGGGGAACAGCATGAGGGACATGGGTTGCCTTTTAGAGGTCAGTTCGGTTTGAAGTCTCATTGGGGAAGAACAGGTTGTAAAGTCATCTGGGGATGGGTTCTTCTATGAGAGAAACAAAAAACATGAGTACTGAATAAATGTTGCAGCAGCTAGAACATGTCACTGTACAGAAGTTCCCTCACCAGTCTTTAATATCCCCAGTTATCAGGACTGTCAACTTAATACTTAACATTTAGTGTTACAGTTGTCCCTCCCAATAAGATACAGTTTAATAATTTAATGTCATCTGATCTTGCAAAATCAGTTTACTAGAATGACCTCTGTGTCTAATAGAAAAACCTTTAATTCTGTTACTCAGTGCTGGATAATCATACTACCCAACACCAAGCCTAACCGTGTAGGTTAGAAATATCTGAGGCCTTAAACTAAAAACTTCTGCCTCTGGCAGCTCCTCTTGATAGTGTCTTTTTATAGTTATCAGGCATTCCTGTCTGAGAATCCTTCTTTGTAACCTCCAGTCTTACTTATTTTGGGAGGCTAATATAAAGTGTATACATTAAAATAATAATAATAATATTATTATTATTATTATTATTATTATTATTATTATTATTATTATTTAAAATGTCCAGGAATGGCTGTATTCTGCTTTCAACTGTCTTTGCTAAGTGTTTAAGATGAAGCAGTCAAACTGACTTTTGTTTCTATCTATTGGTAACAGTCAGCTGAGCTTTTATGTTTGCCATTCCTGGGGAGACTTGAGAGCAGCTTCTCAGTTCTGCTAGTGCCTTTTGGGCTAGGTGGGTCCAGGTCTTCCTTGACCATGTGGCTTCCCTCGGCAGCATCAGGGATGTCTTCCTTCTCTGATGACTCTCCTCTTCTTAGCAAATGCACTGATTGGCTTTCTGTTCTCCAGTGGTCTCATTAATCCCCCTGATGGGGAGGTTATATGGCCCAGAGTTGAAAAGCTCTTTAGAGAAGTTCCCTGTTCCCTGGATTCAGACTGACTCAGAGGGCAAGAGCCAAATATTAGTTTTCTTGTCCCTTTTCATTTAACTTTAATTTTAAATCCTAATCTTAAATATCCAGCAAATAAATTTTAACTGCCTTATGTTAAGAGTACTGGGCTTTAATGTCGATAACTTTATAATTATTTATCTTTTTATTAATTGGGATCTGTGTTATTCTGTTTGTCTTGTAGGTGATGACTTATTATCTTAAATTAACCCATGTTGTGTTCTTAAAGCAACAATTCTGTAAAACACTAACAGAGAATCTTTAGATCACTTATAAGGAAATTATAAAATAAAATTTTTTAACAAGAGTAAATATACTTAGTTTGCATAATAGCTACCCTGAATTTTTTGCTTAGTTATAAATTATATCCCCTGTTACAGATCCTAGTAATCTTGACAGAAAAAAAAACAACTTTTGAACAAAACTTTAAATGAAACATAATCTAACCTACTGTTTTCATAGTCATTCTCACATGTAGTAAGATGGGACACAGAGCCTTATCTCAGGTAAGGCAGGTCTCTTTATAAATCTTAAGGGTTTTAGTTCTAAAGCTGATCTTTTTTTTTAAATATCATTTTACAAAGTTTACATAAATTTTTTTAGGTCACATGAACATTAGCTAACACCGTATGATATCACATTTAAAACATGAATTAAAGAAAGGCTGAAAGTTTTTAACCTTTACATAGATTAGGCTCTCATTAACTTAAAAATACATTTAAATTGTTCCCAAATGTAAAAAGTAACATAAAACTTTACTTATCTTTATGATAACAGATAAATAAATTCCCAATATATATTTTTACCATACAACTTAAGAACGCCAGCATGATATAATGCTCTTTTAAGTTTCTACCTTACAGACTTGTACATGTAAGATATGAGCACATTAATAGCATCATAATTACATTGATGTTTGCACATTAACCAAGTTTAGCTTTTAAAGTAATGGCAGGACAGTTCTCTAAAATAACAGTTCTTATTTAATCAGTTGTTTAATTTTTATGGTTGCTAGCTCTAGAAAAAATAAAACTTAATAAACACAATGTTATGGGTAAACTTATGTTTTAAGAAATTTTTGTCTCTTTAACACATGACTGATTTTTACAATCTTATACAGAATTTAGTACAAACTTGTACAGACCTTAGTTAATCAATCAGATATCTAACAAAAGTACTCATGAATGAGTAATCTCATATGAAATTTAATTTACTTATTTATCAAAATATTAGACAAATGTATTGAAGATTGTAAACCATTTTTTTGTTGAAGGAAAAGTCCTACAACCAAGTCATATTAGATATTTTGTAGACATTAATATTTTATTAGATATCTGAACACCTAGAAAAAACTTGTAAGCTTAAATTTAAAGACATTTATTTTTATCTGTTTATCCAATTTAAACTGAACCATTTAAATAACGTGAATTAAGGATCCTTGGATCCACTTTTTAAAATTTGTTTTTATGAGCGTTTTTTTATGAGCATTCTTTATATATGTAAATTTTTGTATCATATGTTTGATATATGGATATATGTATATATAGACATACAACACATAACAGAAGTGTGCACACATAAAAATAGTAAAGGCCTTATAGCTTTTCGCAGATGAAATCTGCATTGCAATGTTTCAAAAACTCCACAGTTGGTCAAAGATAGAACTGATCAGAAAAACATTAACTTAGGTCTGTAGGATCAAAATCATGAGCTAAAAAAACTAAATAAAGTATCTAAGGAAAAAAATAAGAGTCCTAGAAAAAACGACTGGACAGAAATTAGTAAAAACCATACAATTTGCCTTTTTTTTCTGCTTAGGCCTCAGATCAGTCTCCAACTGAGCTTGCAGGATTCTTTTATTTGCATTTCAAAATAAGTCCTGGCTGAGGTCAGGAAGGAACAGGAAAAAACTGCTATTCAGAGCAGACACAACAGGCCTAAGGCATTTTAACCATAATTTTCAGGTTAGGATGTTGAAAATTATGAAACAAGTTTAAGATACAATTCACAAAATTTTATATCTTTACATCTTGTTTTGTCAACAGATACCATAAAATGATTTACTATCTTTGTCCAAATTAATGCACTGGTACGCACAGTGACATTTTCCCAGGCTACCCAATTCAAAATAGGTGAAATAAAAGACTGAATGATTGGGAAGTTACTTGCCAACTTGGAAGGAGAGTTCTTTAGTTTTCCATCCTAAGTATTTAAGTTCTCTGGCATAAATTATCTGAAATCATAAACTAAACAATTACCTAAACCCGACTTTTACCTGCAAGATTGTGCAATGCTTCAAAAACACATTCAGATACCAGATTGTTACAATAAAACATCATCATTTAGACACACATTCAGCTAAGATCATTAACAAGAAACAATTTAAAATATCAACACATTATTGCACATGTCTTAAAGGGCCAGAAACAAAGACACAAGACAGACAGAAGGGAGCTCCAGACTATGGCCGACAGACAGAAGCCTTTAAAACAGAGCAGATAAGAGAAAAATCTCCTACACCAGTGGCACCATAGAAGTCCCCACAAGGGGACCACATGTTTTTACAGAGGGGCAACCTGAAATGTAAAATCAAGGGTCTCCATGGTGACTTTACTGAATTTAGTATCCCCTTTTTCTTTTTCTCTTTTTTAAGAAGACAGACGTTACATAATGCTTACAGTGCAGGGAAGGAAGGAGGGAATTCCCTGAAGTAACAGGGCTTCAGCAGCTGCTGGAAGTCCCTCGGTCCCTCCTTTAACTTACAGGATTAGCTCCTCTGGTTCGGTTCCACCCCAACCATGCTCCATCTCCTAACATATCAGTAGTCAGCTCTCAAAAAGTTCCGGGGCGGGGGTGGTGTGGTTTATCAAAATTTGAAACTTAAAGTTCAGTTCCTGACCTTGAAGCCAATTAATGCCAATTTAATAATGAGGACAGGGTTTTTGAGAAAAAGAAAAAGGGAGGTTTATTGCTTTGCTAACAAAGGAGAAACACAGGGGACTCTGCCCAAAGGTTGTGACTCTTTTGATCTGGAGGTACAAGTGGTTTTAAAGGAGTTTCACTTCTTAACCTGTGAGATACTCAGTTTTTAGCTCTGCAGCAGGCATTGCCTTGTGCAGTGGGTGTGCTCCAGGCAGCCAGCTAGGGGCTTCTCTTATCCTGCTTAACAAAGGGAGGTAAAGTTCATCGCAGTTCCTTAAAACACAGTCCAAAAAGGTGTCACGCTTACTTGCTTTATTACCCATTTTCACGTCCAATATCTTTAAGTTTTTACCACAGAAATCACACAACAAAACGCACAAAAACAAACAAACAAAAAACATATAGAACACAGAACAAAACAGAAAAAAAAAAAAAAAAAACCAGAAACCAGGCACCAAAAAAAAAAAAAAAAAAAAAAAAAGCAGAGGAGCATTGCAATGTCTTGCTAAAGCTCCTGGGTAGGACCGCGTGCATGCCCATCCACACCTCTCTACCCATCCAGAAGAATTCCCTACATAACAGAACAAAGGACAGCATGATTCTCGTTACAGTCCCGGACAGGAGTATATGTGAGCCTCCCCAGGCCTCCTCTCTGTCATCAGAAGAGATCTCCCTTAACCAGATATCAGATGTTATAAAGGTGCCACTTACCTATGGAGGCCTCCTCCACCAGGTGCTTGCTAATAGTTATAGTCCAGTGGTTCATTGCAGTGCTCCCTGGACCAAAGTCTCACTCCAAGTCGTTGAAACATCTCAAGTTGCGCATCCCCTAGAGTGGCTCTGTAGCCGGGGGCCCTGGAGGGAAGGCCAGCTTCAGAATTTCCAACAGTCTGGTCTTGTGATCTGTACTGGCAGGGTCATCTTGCTGCGGAACTGCAAAATGTTAGACCAGGATGAAAGTAAAGACCACTGACTCCAATTAAAATCAAATTTAGGCAAATTTATTATTTCAACCGGCCGGCGGCCTGCCTCTCCCTCACAAAACGGCGGGAACAAGACAGCAACCCCACCTTTCCTACAGCCCGGCTATATAGCCCAGAAAGTTACACAAAATGGGGATTACAGATAACAGAACTTTGACAAGCATCACACTAAATGTAGTTTACTTTTCTTTTTTTTTTTTTTTGCTGGCCCCAACATCAGAAATAATGATGACCATTAGACCTCAGAGAGAGTCATTGTCTGGCCAGGGAAGGCCAAAAATTATGATGTGTCACTAAACTTTCAGAGAGGGCTGCTATCAGGTCAGAGAGATAGGCATGGGTGAGTTAAAGGCACAGGCAGACATTCCAAATGGGTTCAGAAATTGCAGTAATTTATAGTAAACCCAAAATTAGCTTTTCATCGCTTTGTGGCAAGATGGCTCCCAATTTTAATAAAAGATCAGGTTGGGTCTATCAACCCTGTCCCTTACTTTTGGAAACTCCTCTTCCACCTCCAAGTTTGTAAACTCCTGAGGATTTTCCAGAGATGTATTCACAGATTTTCTAACTCTTCTCCTCTAATTGTGTCTTACTTGGGGGGAAGGCAATGTCAAGTCATCGTTCTGGATGAGAGTGGGAAGATTTTTGTATAGCACATATTTGCATACACATTGGATTCCTTATCTAATTTTCCATTCAAAATACTGAAACCCTGACACTAACCCATACCCTACTAGACTCTGACTACTAATCCTAATATGATGGAGAAACATAACCCAAACAGAATAGAAATACAAGCAGTTCAGAGGAGGCATTGTGTATAGTTGGACTTTCATTTTGCATGATAAAGGGTTGGTGTTATAAATCTAGTCAATTTTTAATTGAAATAGTTCACCATGTGTTTTTAAAGTTAACAAATATGTGAATTCCTGTCTTGCTTTCTCTGTAGCCTATTCAGCACATGTATTTTTGCATGCACATACAGAATCCTACCTATTATCACACGTACATTCTTGTGAGGTAGCTGACTTGCCAGATACAAATTGTGAGAAGAGATCACTCCTCCTAAACACAGTTGGAACTGAAAATTCAATCTATGGGTGAGGTTCCTAGTTTAACAAAATTATAAATAAATCTATGTTTAGTAAAATAAATAGCTTGGGTCTGTGGATGATATATATTTAATGATGAATTTCAATTGGCATATATATTGCTACTTTTTAATGTCTGTGTGGGTGTTTTGTATATATATATATATATATATATATATATATATATATATATATATATATATAATCTCCAGATATTTCAAAATATGAAATATATGTGTCTTATTATACACTCCCTAAATTCATTCATGTTCATGTATTTGGATTTACAATCAACTTTTACATGATTATTATCAGAAATATGCATCCACCTGAAATACATATTTTTTTCCTAGTACTGAAAACTAAATTCGGTGAATGGTGCATACAAATCCTAATATTTCTACAGTAACTTACCCAGTTTAACATCAATGTAAGTAGATTCCTATGATACAAAATGTTTATTTTGACGTTCATTTTTATTCAACACTGGTACATTACTATTTCTTCAGTTTATGCACATAATAGGATATATATTTATCCACAAGTTCACAAATTTATAGGCATTTGTCTCTCTATCAATCACTTCCTGCTTCAGAACACATGTATTCCTCCAGGTTTCCTGGCTGGACTTTTCATGAGACTTCTTTCCAAAGACATTATTTTCGATTTCTCTAATCATTTTGAAGCAAAACTCACACACTCTTCATGATAAACCATTACCCTAATATTACCATTAGATGTATAACGGGTTGGAATGAATGATTGTATATCAATATAAGATTTCCTGTATATTTTCATATATCAATTCAATCCTTTATTTAAAGTTGGAAGTACTTATATTATTTATTCACAGTATGGTCTATTCATGCATTATCTCTATATTGATAGACAAACGTACGCCTCTTTGTATCCCCAATACTAATTTATATGTCTTCAAAATATTGCACCCAGAAATGGTGGAAGAAATACTCATGTCACCTGATCTACATATACATTTTATCACAGTAATATTCTGGACAAAACTACAAAGATCAAACTTATGTTTTTACCTAAGCCTAAATGGAAAGTGAGCATGGATTATGAAAAACATCTATTGCTCTCAAATGTCAATCCTATTGGTGACTACATATTTCTTTCTTCCTAAGATTATATATTCAACCTCAAGGCTGTTGAAAATGTCTAATCCTATCACTCACTTTATAATTGGCCTGATATCCTAAAATCTCTATTGATATCTGCTTTCCTACATATTTTCCCCAGTTCAACATTGTGACAGATTTTTCACATGTGCTAACATTTACATTCACTCTCTAACTGAAACCCTATTGCTAAAGAACTTTTGGTACAAATCCTATCCTCATTCTTCTTTCTAAACCTATTGAGTATCTTCCTAATCATATTGACTATCTCTTTTTTACTGGATGTTCTCTTCTACATTCAATCATCCAAGGTACAAGGACCTATGCCATTGTATATCGATTTATTGGAGACATTTTTGCAGAACATAATTCAAAGCTAAGTATCCCAATCAAGGGCCCCATGCCCTTCTGGTCTCCAAAGCTTACCTAGATTTCTGTTTACCTACTTATATTTCACGTATATATTCTAATAAATATCACAGGTCAGAATAACATTATTCATCCCGAAGAATGATTCCTAACCCAAATTGTACATGTTATTAACCCTAACCATACACTCTTTCCTCAATCTAACTTTACAAAAGAGGAGGTACAGAGTTGGTCTTATAATACAGGAATGGAGGGCATATTCCATCTACTGAGAACCTCAAAGTTCCATGCAGAATTTATCCCTGTAGAAGATGTAGGCTGCTGGGAAGGACCCGAGAGAGAAAAAGTCATCTTTCAAGGCAAACAACCTGGTCAGGATGAAGGGATGTGTCTGAATCAACATCTATCTCTTTATTGTAGAGAAGATGGACTAAACCAGGTCTGTGTAGAGAGCTGTTCCTGGGGGACAATGGTTGATATACCATTCTAACTTGTGAAAGTGTCACAGGAAGTAGGGGCAGCTTCCATTTCATGCGAACCTTGGAAGCAACTGTTAGGGCCAAGTGGTTGCCAGGGCAGTGACCTAATACAGTTCCTGATGGAAGTAACCTACCTAACGTCCTTGGTGATGGAACTCTCTGAACATGGGATCCTGGAAGCCAAGCAAACAGAGCAAGTCCCAGTCCCAGTCCACGTGGGCTCACTTATTTGGATTTACCAACGACAGAGTCAGTCTTTCTTGGTACCTACTGATGTGAGGATGGCTAAAAGCCAGGAGAGCTCTGAAAAGGGACCTTTCCTGAGAAAGCAGGATGTGGCTCACTGCTGGATCCTGACAGAGTTGGCCAACGAGATCAGATCTGAGACAGGACAGGCCATTTTGGGGTAACATTGTATGGCTCACCAGTCAGAGGACATTCCGGACAGTCACAGACCTACTTTGGGGAAGGAGATGCCTTTGTGGGTGTGGGTGTGTCTTTGTAGTTTTTTCTCATGTTCTGAGAATAATTAGAAAAGGAGGTTTGTTTGTTTTGGAGTGGGCTTATCTAGTAAGTCATTTGAAAAGGTGAGTTTTTCCATGTCTGTGTATCCCATTGTGTCCATTGATGTAGACAGTAGAAAAGAGAATGCATCAATGGATGTGCCCTGTTTAGTAGAATGCTTCCCAGCATTCATCCTGCCCAATTTATGAATGGACTGTGGCTTCCCTTAGGGATGAGCAACACCTAATATGTTCCTAAGTTCCTGTTTTCTTCCTGAATTCTGGCCAATCTCCAGAATAGGCTCATGGTTTTGTACCACCTCCAAGCTCAGTGACATGGCCATGTTCTGGATAGCTGAAGGGAATGGCCAGCATGTCAGAAAACTCAGATATCAGTGTGACCAGAAATGACTCAGTTGAGAAACCCTGCTTTGGGCCTTTTGCTTACATATAGTTCCGTTTCCCTGAATGTCAGGAAGGTCTTTTCTTCAGGCCAAACTTTTTTGAAGCCTAAAGAAAACAGTTTTCAAATGGAAATAAATGGGCATCACCTGTGGCTCTTTGCTTAATTGCTTTGGAAAGGGATGTGTCTGAATCAGCCTCTTGGTCCTGTGTGAGGCAGTGGGTTAGATTCTCAGCACCTGATGGATCTAAAGAAAGATCCCATGTGTGCATCCAAAACCAAAATGGCCAAAATTGCTGTCATTGTGGATGAAGTCTCTAGCCTTCTTCAGTAAGGTTCCTGACCTCCATCAAGAGAGAATAGGGATACATTGGGTCAAATGAGTTTTTCAAAGCCCTGCAGAGGCTAGCCCATAGGTGCTTGGCTTTTATCATCACTCCAATTCACATAAAGAATCTAAACACCACAATCCGAACGCCTCAAATTGAAGAAGCAGAGTATTATTAACGGTAGGCCTATTTGATCACTCCTGGTTCACAGGAAGGGTGCCCATTCCACCCTGACATCAGGCAAATGAGGGGCAAGGTAGCTTATTTTGTACACTGTCTAGGGCTGCGCCCCTCATCGAAAACTCCAGCCAGAGTTTATGATGAGTGTATATATGGACCTATTTGTATATAGGACCATGGTACATGGTCCTATGCCATTGTATATGGATTTATCTGAGACATCTGTGCAGAACATAATTCAAAGCTAAATATCCCAATCAAGGGCCCAATGCCCTCTGGGCATCAAATAATACTTGGATTTATGTTTTCATACATATATTTCACCTCTATAGTCTTATACATATCGCAGTTCCCAATACCATTTTTCATCCAGTAGAATGATTCCTAACCCAAATTGAAAATGTTATTAATCCAAACCATACACTGTTCCCTCAACCTAACTTTACAGAAGAGCATGAACAGGGTTGGTCTTACAATACAGGAATGTATGGGATCTTTGACTTGCTGAGAACCTCAAAAGTCCATGCAGAAATGATCTCTGCACAAGATATAGTCAGCGATGAAGGACCTGAGTGAGCAAAAGTCTTCTTCCATGGCAAACAACTTGGTCAGGATGAAGAGTTGTGTCTGAATCTGCCTCTCTCTTCTTAATGTAAAGAAGATGGGCCAAATCAGGCCTGTGTGGAGAGCTCTATTTGGGTGCCTATGGTTAATATATCATTCTAACTTGTGAAAGTGTCACAGGAAATATGGGCAGCCTCCATGGGACTCTGGAAGCAACTGTTAGGACAAATTGGTTGCCAAGGCAGTGTGTCCTCATTCAGTTTCTGAAGGAAGTGACTTCACCTCACTCCCTTGGTGATAGAAATCTCTGAACGTGGAATCCAGGAAGCCAGGAACACAGAGACAGTCCCAGTCCCAGTACCAGTGTTCTCACTTGTTTGGATTTACCAAGAACAGAGTCAGTCTTTCTTGGCACCTACCGATGTGAGAATGGCCAAATGCCAGTATAGCTCAGAAGAGGGGATTTCCTGAGAAAGCAGTTAGTGGCTCAATACTGGCTCCTGACAACTTCACACAGTTGGCCAAGGAGACCAGAACTGAGACAGGACAGTCCATTTCAGGGGAACATAGTATGGCCCACCAGTCTGAGGACACTGCGCCTAGTCACAGACCTACTTGGGGAAAGGAGGTGCCTTTGTGGGTGTGGATGTGGTTTTGTGGTTTTGTCTCATGTTCTGAGGATAGGAAAGGCGGTTTGTTTGGTTTAGAGTCAACTGTTTCTAGTAAGTCCTTTGGCAAGGCGAGTCTTTCTATGTCTGAATATCCCACTGTGTCTGTGGTTGTAGATATTAGAAAAGGAAATGCTTCAATGAATGTGTCCTGTCTTGTAGAACACTTCCCAGCATTCATCCTGCGTAATTTATCAATGGACTGCAGCTTGCCTTATCTTTGGGCAACACCTGTTATCTTTCTATGTTCTGGTTTTCTTCATAAATTCTAGCCACTCTCCAAAATAGTCTCATGGTATTGTGTCCAAGATGTGTACCACCTCCAAGCTCTGTGACATGGCCATGTAAAGGATAGCTGAAGGGAATGGCCAGCATGTCAGAAAACTCAGATATCAGTGTGACCACACAAGTCTCAGGGAGAAACCCTGCTTTGGGCCTTTTGCTTACCTACTGATATGTTGACCTGAATGTCAGGAAAGTCTCTTGCCTCAGGCACACCCTTTGTGAACCATGAAGAAACACTTTTCAAATGGAAATGAGTGGGCATCACCTTTGTCTCTATGCTTAATTGCTTTGGAAAGGGATGTGTCTGAATCAGCCTCTTGGCCCGGTGTGAAGCTGTGGCTTAGATTCTCAGCACTTGATGGATCTGAAGAAAGATCCAAAGTGTGCATCCAAAACCAAAATGGCCAAAATTGCTGTCATTGTGGATGAAGTCTTAGCCTTCTTCAGAAAGGTTCCTGACCTCCATCAAGTGAGAATAGGGACCCTCTGGGTCAAATGGGTTCTTCAAATCCCGGAAGAGGCTAGCCCATTTATGCTTGGGTATTCTCATGACTCCAATTCACATAAAGAATCTCCACCTCACAGTCTGACCTTCTCCAGAAGTCTTCACCATGGCTGCCTATGGGACTTTCAGGAAAAGAGTCGCTATAAAAGACTTCAGTGTACATAAACTTTCTCTTTTTGTGTTGACCTGGTCTACTTGGCAACTGGCTAAAAAATCAGCACTCCTGAGCTAGACACACCCTCACTAGTTTTTCACAAAATATGTGAACAAGGCTCCTGGCCTTGAGCTGGGGCTTCACAGACATTGCTACATTTCTAAGATAAAGAAGTTACAAACTGGGCTCCATGGAAAAAGCTGGCAGGGGGAAAAAAGAAAGGGAAGAAAAAGCTCTCCCCCTCCCAGGTGTTCTTGAAAATTTAACTTGCCCAGACCTAAGGAAAAAACAGAAACAAAAACTGCCTTTTGTGAACTTCTGAAGACTATGAACTTCTGAGCCCCTTCCATTTCATGTTGGGTACAAAATTCTGAAACTACATAAACTTAGGTTTCATGGGATTAATTGATTACAACAGAAGCAATGCCCTCTGAATCTGGTTGCAACCAAATAAGACTGTTTCCCTGTCTTTGGTGCTATCTTTGGTGCCTTGCCTTGTCCGTCCCTACAACAGTTTAATTCTATATACTTAAACATTGTTTGTGTTTTAATAAAATTGTCAACAGATGTGATTAAATGTGTAATGGTGCAGATGTTTCCCAGAGTGCTCTATCATGACACAGATTCATTTGAAGTTCAAATATGGGGGCATACAATCCTGTTCCTCTGAAAACATATATCCCTCACCTTAGCCATTCCATTGCAAATAGGAGTTGCTTCAGGGTTGGGCAGAGGAACCACTGCTGTGGTCCATGGGACACAACGAATGACCCAATTAGGAGCAGGAATATATAAAAACTTAAAGATATTAGTAACCTCCATCACAGCTTTGCAGGAATCTTTAACCTTTCTCTCTGAAGTTGTTTTACAGAACAGTAGAGGGTTGGATCTCTTTTTCACTAGAGAAGGGGGCCTTTGTGCTGCATTGAGGGAAGAATGTTTTTTTAATGTCGACCATAATGGAGTTGTAAAATAATCTATGAGTAAATTAAAAAGATGCCTTGAAGAGAGTCAAGGAGAGAGAGAGGCCCAAAAATGGTGGTTTGAGTCTTGGTTTACACAGTCCCCCTGGTTAACTAGGTTTTTATCAACTCTGGCCCGTCCAATAATAATCCTCATATTATTGCTAACTATAAAACCCTGTTTCCTCAACCATGTAATTTATTTTCTCCAAGCTCAAATTGGACAAGTTAAACTTATGGTAATACCCCACTAGCAAACATAGAATGTGACATCCCCCAATGATCATTTTTATGATTAAAAGTTGCCAGAAGAAGTGGGGAATGAAAGGTCAATAAAATATATACTTGTCACTTCCTGTTTTTCTGTACACTTAACAAAACACTGTTGAAATGTTGAGAAATGTTTCCTAATCTTGTCCCAGAATGTGCTGTCCCCAACGGCCAAACTGCATAATGTACTCCCTCACCCGGTTGAATGCAAACCACCCACTCACCCTGAACCATCAATAAACTTCCCTTTCTGCCCTCTCCAAGAAAAGTATATAAACTCTGCATAAGCTCTTCTCAGGGCTCTCTGCTCTAATTAAGTGAGCTCTGAGACCCAGCATGTTGGACCCCAAATAAACCCTTTGCTGTTGCATGATGTATTCTCTTGGTAGTCTCTTCCTCCGATGCTCGCACGACCTTTACTTGGATGATTGAATATAGAAGAGAACATCCATTCAAAAACTGATAGTCGGAAGGATTAGGAAGAAGAGTGAATATAGAATTTGGAAAAAAAGTTCTTTAGAAATACGGTTTTGGTTAGACAGTGAATGTAAATGTCAACACAAGTTAAGAGTCAGTCACAATGATGAACAGGGGAAAATATGTAGGAAAGCAGATATCAATAGAGACATTATGAAATCAGGCTAAGTATAAAGTCAGTGAGAGGATTAGACATTTTCAACAGGGTTGAGTTTGAATACACAATCTTAGGAAGAAACAAATATGTACTCACCAATAGGACTGACATTTGAGAGCATTAGGCAACATCACATGGATGATTGTAGTAATCCTTTCTCACTTTCCATTTAGGCTTTGGTACAATCATAAGTGTGACCTTTGTATTTTGTGTCCAGAATATTACTCTGATAAAATGTATATGTAGATCAGGTGACATGAGTATTTCTTCCACCTTTTCTGAGGGCCATATTTTGAAGATGAATAAATTAGTATTGGGGGTACAGAGAGGTGTACACATTGTCTATGAATATAGAGATAATGTATGAATACACAATACAGTGAATAAATAATATAACTAGTTCCACTTTAAATAATGGATTGAATTGATATCTTAAAATATATAAGAAATCTTATATTGATATACAATCATTCATTCCAACGAGTTATACATCTAATGGTAATATTAGAGTTATGTTTTCTCATGAAGGGTGTGTGAGTTTTGCTTCAAAACTGATTATGGATTTGGAAAATATTGTGTTTGGAAAGAAGTCTCATAAAAATACCAGTCAACAAACATAGAGGAATTCATGTGTTCTGAATAGGAAGTGATTGAAAGTGAAACAAATGCAAATAATTTTGCTAACTTGTGAATGAAATACATATCCGATGATATGCATAACCTGAAGAAATAGTAATGTACCAGGTTTGAATGAAAATGAACGTCAAAACATACATCATGTCCCATTGTAATCTACTTGGATTGATGTTAAACAGGGTCAGTTACTGTAGAATAATTAGGATTTGTATGCACCATTCACTGAAGTTAGTTTTCAGTACTAGAAAATAAATATGTATTTCAGGTGGATGAATAATTCTGAGAATAATCTTGTGAAAAGTTGATTCTAAATCCACATACATGAATATGAGTGAATTTAGGAAGTGTAAAATAAGACATATATATTTCATATTTTGAAAAATCTGGAAAATATATATATATATATATATATATATATATATATATATATATATATATATATATATATACATACACACACACATATATACAAAAGAACCCCACAGATATTAAAAGGTAGAAATATATGCAAATCGAAATTCATTATGAAATATATATCATCCACAGATGCAAAAATATTCATTTTACTGAACATGGATTTATGTATAATATTGTAATACTAGGAAGCTCACCCATAGGTTGTATTTTCAGTTCCAACTGCGTTTAGGAGGAGTGATCTCTTCTCCTAAGTTGTATCTTCCATCAGCCACCTCACAAATTGTGCATGTGATACCATGTAGGAATCTAAATGTGCATATAAAAATGCATGTGTTGAATTGGCTACAAAGCAAGGGAGAAAGGAATTCACATATTTGTTTACTTTAAAAACACATGGAGAACTATTTCAATTAAAAATTGTCTACATATTTAACACCTACCATTTGTCATGCAAAAGGCAAGTCCAACTATACAGCATGCATCCTCTGAACTGCTTGTATTTCTATTCTGCTTGGGTTATTTTTCTACATCATTTTAGGATTATTAGTCAGAGTCTAGTAGGGTATATGTTCATGTCAGGGATTCTGTATTTCAATGGAAAATAGGAAAATGAATCTATGAGTATGCAAATATGTGCTACACAAACATCTTCTCACTTTCATCCAGAACAAAGCCTTAACATTACCTTGGGCCCAAGTAAGACACAATGAGAGGGGAAGTGTTAGAAAATCTGTGAATACATATCTGGAATGGAAAATGCTCAGGAATTCACAAACTTGGAGGTGGTAGATGAGTTTCAAAAAGTAAGGGACAGGGTAAACTCTCCACAAACATGGAGCTCTGCTGGCCTAAAGACTTCTTGAGTAACTGCCTCTGAGGATGGGTCCTTGAAATATATGTTGTTGTCAGGAGCTTTAGCTTCCTTTGTAGTGAGACCATCAGAGCTGGATCTGCATCTATGTGACCTGGAGGACATGTTTTCTTATTTTCCAATGAACATGGTGCATCAGTGATGAGTTCTATTTTTGTAGTTAAACTATGGCCATTGGGGAAAAGTGTCTCCCCGTGTGGACTGTTTCTTGCTGCTGCATAGGGAGTTTGTTATTTGTTTAACAAAATACAAGGAGTTCAACTGGGACACGGTGCTGGAGGGAGTTCTGTCACGTGTGGTGAGTCAGGGTCTGCAGAAGAATGCACCAACAGGCTTCTATCCCACAGACATTGCCCCCTTGACCATAGCCACCTGATTCTGGACATTGCCCTGAAACTTCTCCATATAACAAGATGTCTTTACATATAAGGGACTCCTGGCTGCACCATGTCAGTCACAAGCCATTCAGAAGCCAATGGAAGATCCACATGGCCCCGCCACAGATGTTTTATTACACACCTGCACACCACTGCTCTAGGCCCACTACTCAGCAGGTTCCAAGTTACTGGAATCTCTGTTCTACACCATTTTCATGAAACCCAGTCAGTCAAGGCACTGTCTGGTATACTCTTGATTAGCAACAGGACATCCACAGGTTCTCCAGTGCCACCTGGTCATGGGAAATTCAAAAATTCCCTGGTATTTATCTAGCCATTTTTCAATAATACAGTTGGAGGCTCTGTGGGTTTCAATTAATTCAGGAACCATTAAATGATGAGGAAGCTCGTTTCAATGAAAATTCTGCAGAACTATCACAGGCAAGGCTTCCCAAAGAGTGCCCAAATGGTCACATGAATCCAGGCCCATTGAGGTCTAAAATGTGAGCTCCATGTGTGTATTGACTCTCACCTATGGCTGCCAAGTCCTTAAGAATAAAATCATATGATATACTGGCTGAGATTCCCAGTGCTCTGTGCAAATCCACCCTGGGCGTAGATCTCAGTTTCCAAGGCGACTCTCATGTGTGGCCTCTTAAAATCCCAACACAATTCATGGCAATACTTCTCTGAGGTCAGTTCCAGAACTCAGTCTCTAAGGGGAATCACACCAGAGAACAAGCCCAGGTGGACCCAGTCATCTCTTCCAACCACCACACAAATGACCAAAATAAAAACCAAAATACTGCCACATGGCCCAAATCTTCTTCCATATCATAACCTCTGACTGGAGGTTACCATGAAGGGTGCAGCCCAAGTTGGTGTCCCAAATAAGCTCCCTTCCCCCTCATTCGCCTAAAGTCAGTGTGGCCTGGACACCATTCCTGTGAACCAAGAGTGATCAAATAGGCCTGCCGTTAATATTGCTCGACTTTTCCATGGGCCTGGTACAGAGGAGGAAGACAGGGAAGCAGGGCTGAGAGCAGCTCCTTGGATCTGAGAATGAGGAAGGAGAGATGTAAAAGAATAATGGGAAAGGGTTTTGGGATTTTCCTAGCAACAAAAACATGAGCAGTAGAACATGTAGAACAGAGGGGGAAACGGGAGTGAGTATACCAAAAAGCCTGTGAGGGACTTTAAATTTTTAGTAACCGTTTTCAGTGATGACAAAGCAACATTAAAGGCCATTTTCATTACATCTTGGATACTGGTATGTGGGTTCTCCTCAGCTGGTTTGAGATTTTGTTTAGCTGGTAAGAGGACCTGTTGGGACCCAGTGCGGCCACTGACAAGAAAAGAGAGGAGTGAGTGAGTGGAGGGGTACCTCAGTAGCTGCTACCTCAGGAAGGGGGCAGTGGTCTGAGATCCAGCGGAGGTTTGGGGTTTTGATCTATTAATTGTAGGGGAGAAATCAAGTTGCTGATGTGGGAGTGACAGCAGAGAGTCTGGAGTAGAAGGCTGAGGGTGAGCATCTATTGGAGAAGCATAGTTCAGGATGTGAGCAAAGGAGGGAAAAAGCCTCCACATAGGGGAATCACCTTTCACCCTTTTGAGCACTTGTAGAAGTTTAAAAGGTCACACATAATTTGAGGATCTAGAGACCCCTCTGTGGGCCATCAGGTTTGGTTATCTAATTGGTAATAATGCCAATATTGTGTACAAAATTTGATGAGGAGTTTGGGTTCCATCTGGAAGTCCCTGTATGCTGACATCCCCATGACTTACAGAAGAAGTCGGCTTTCCCCCACACAGCTGTGACTGTTTATGGCTTTCACAGTCCGCCAGGCAAACATAGTAATCTAGGCTAACCAACCTGCATGTGGCTTACGTGTCCCTACAAACATAATGTTTGTTTCCATTATCTATGTATGGAAGGGATTTAATGGAATTTTAGTGTAATCCTCTTCATCAGGGATATCCCAATAGATAAGACTTATAGCCAGCTGAGAAATGTCTGGGTGGAGAGATGGTCATCAGGTCCTTAAGGGGGATGTATGCAAGATAGACCATACTTCCGGTTTTCTTCCTAAATTCTGGCCACTCTCAAGAATAGGCTCATGGTTTGGTGTCCAAGATATGTACCACCTCCAAGCTCTGTGACATGGACATGTACTGGATAGCTGAAGGAAATGGCGAGCATCTTATAAAACTCAGATATCAGTGTGACCAGTAAAGTCTCAGTGGAGAAACCGTGCTTTAGGCCTTTTGCTTACCTTTTGTTCTGTTCCCCAGTAAGTCAGGAAGGTTGATGCCTTAGGCAACACCTCTATGAAGCCTGAAGAAAATATTTTTCAAATGGAAATGAATAGGCCTCACCTGTGGCTCTCTGCTTAATTGCTTTGGAAAGGGGTGTGTCTGAATCAGCCTCTTGGCCCTATGTGAGGCTGTGGCTTACATTGTCAGCACCTGATGGATGTAAAGAAAGATCCCATGTGTGCATCCAAAACCAAAATGGCCAAAATAGCAGTTATTGTGGATGAACTCTCTCACCTACCACTGTAAGGTTCCTTACCTCCATCAAGTGAGAATCCGTATCCTTTGGGCCAAATGAGTTCTTCAATGCCCTGCAGAGGCTAGCGTAGAGGTGCTTGTGTTTTCTCTGGGCTCCAATTCACATTAAGAATCTAAACCTCACAGTCAGAAGGCATCAAATTGGAGAAGCAGAGCAGTATTAACGGCACACCTATTTGATCACTCCTGGTTCACATGAAGGGTGTCCAGGCCACCCTGACTTAGGCCAATGAAGGGCAAGGGAGCTTATTGTGGACACTGTTTTGGGCTGCATCCCTCATGGAAACCTACAGCTTGAAGTTAAGATGAGTGTCTATATGGAATAAGATGAGGGTGATGTGGGAGTGTTTTGGTTTTAATTGTGGTCATTTGTGTGAGGGTTGGAAGAGAGGTGTAGGTAAACCTGGGCTGGAACTCTGGTGTGTTTCCCCTTAGAGACTGAGTTCTGGAACTGACCTCAGAGAAGTATTGCCATGAACTGTGTTATGATTTTAAGGAGGCCACGCATGAGAGTCGCCCTTGGAAACTGAGATCTAGGCCCAGGGTGGCTTTCCACAGAGCACTAGGTATCTCAGCTAGGATATCACATGATTTTATTCTGAAAGACTTGGCAGCCATAGTTGAGAGTCAAAAGACACATAGACCTCACATTGTAGACCTCAATGGGCCTGGCTTCATGTGACCTTTTGGCTACTCTTTGGGAAGACATTCATGTGAGTGTCCTCCAGAGAGGAGGTTCCTCACCATTTAATGGTTCCTGAATAAATTGAAACATACAGTGCCCCAACTTCAACCTTGAAAAATGGATAGATAAATACCATGAAATTTTTGAAATTCTAATGACCAGGTGGCACTGGAGAACCTTTGTATGCCCTGTTGCTGATCATGAGTGTACCAGATAATGCCTTGATTTACTGGGTTTCATGAAAATGGTGTAGAACAGAGATGCCAGTAAGTTGTAGACTGCTCAATTGAGGGCACGAGCTGTGGTGTGCAGGTTTGTGATAAAACATTTGTGGTGGGGCCATGTGGATCTGCCATTGCTTCCAAATGGCTTGTGACTGACGTGCTGCAGCCCGTAATCCCTTATATGTTTGATCTCTTCATATAAAAGCATCTTGTTATATGGAGAGGTTTCAGGGCAATGTTCAGAATCAGGTTGCAATGGTCAAGGGGGCAAGCTATGTGAGATAGAAGCCTGGTTGATGTATTCTCCTGCAGACCCTGACCCACCACACCATTAAATTTTGAGGAAGCTCATTTCAATGAAAGCTGTGGATAACTCTCACAGGCAAGGCGTCCCAAAGAGTGCCCAAAAGGTCACATGAAGCTAGGTCCATTGAGGTCTACAATGTGAAGTCTATGTGTGTTTTGAATCTCAACTATGGCTGCCAAGTCTTTCAGAATAAAATCATGTGATATTCTGGCTGAGATACCCAGTGCTCTGTGGAAAGCCACACTGGGCCTAGATCTCAGTTTCCAAGGGCGACTCTCATCCATGGCCTCCTAAAATCCCAACAAAATTTATGGCAATACTTCTCTGAGTTCATTACCAGAACTCATTTTCTAAGGGAAATCACACCAGAGTTCAAGTGGGGAAGTTTTTGAACCCCTGTGGGAGTCTAATCCAGGTTTGTTGGCCAGATGTTCCTGTTTCTGGGTCTATCCACTCGAAAGCAAACAGCAACTGACTGTCCTTATGTAGTGGCAAGCAGAAGTAAGCATCTTTTAAGTCCAGCATAGTGTACCATTACCTCTCCGGATTCAGAGTGCTAAGCAAATTATGTGGATTGGGTACCGTGGGGTGAATGTCCTGCAGTCTGTTTTTGATCTCTTTTAGGTCTTGAACAGGACAGTAGTCCCCAGTTACTGGCTTTCTTACTGGTAGCAGGGGGGTATTCTAGGCCGATTGACAGGGCCTTAGGACCCCAAGAGCCAGGTATTTCTGAATATTGGGCCTTATCCCATCCTTAGCTTCTTTGATTAGAGGATATTGTTTAACACTGATTGGAGAGGTAGAGGCTTTTAATTCTACTACTATTGGAGGTTTTTTTTATGGCTAGACCTAACCCAGCAGTTTCTGCCCAGGCATTAGGATAATCTTTTATCAATTTCTGGGATAGTTTTCATGTTTGATCAGTTCTAGGGCGCGCGAAGAGTTGATGTTCATCTTCTACGGACATAGTCAAAGCCGTGACTATGGGAGTTTTTACTGAAGCGTTTAGAAACACCACTTGGGGACCATCAGGGTTAAAGGTTATTCTAGCCCTGAGTTTTGTAAGCAGATCCCTGCCCATCAACGGGGCCTGGCATTCTGGGATTACTAGAAAAGAGTGGTGGACTTTTCCATTTCCTAGGTCCATTGTCCTCTTAGTTGTCCAAGCTCATTATCTACTGTCATTAGCCCCTTGAACAAGCGACCATTTATTTGATAGGGGGCCCAGTGGGGTCTTAAAGGTTGAGTATACTGGTCCTGTTTTCACTTCAAAGTTCAATGGGGTTTCCTCCACTTAAAATGTTACCCTGAGCTTGCGGAGGAGATCCGACTCCCGACTTCCCTAGTCCTGTTCTAGAGTCAGCACGGCGGTCTGGCATCTCTGCTTTTTTTCGGGGCACTCTTTGGCCCAGTGTCCTTTTTCTTTACAGTAGGCACATTGACCTGAGGCCAGGGCCAGCCTTTGGCATGGGCCCATGTATCTCTTCCTATCTCCGTGCTTTTTAACTTCTGGCCTATTTACTGCTCTGACCAGAACCTTAGCCAGTGCTTTAGTCTGCCTTTTGCTCCTTTCATCCTCCTTTTGTTCCCTTTCCTTCTGTCTCCTCTGTTCCCATTCCTCCTCAGTTTCTTTCTTATAATATATTTTCTCAGCTTCTCTGACTAAATCTCTTAAGGTCATATCTTGTAATCCATCTAGACGTTGCAACTTTCTCTTAATATCTAGGGCAGCCTGCTGGATAAAGGCCATTGCAACAGATGTCTTTTCGTACTCTGTCTGAGAATCAAAAGGAGTATATTTTCTAAATGCTTCCATAATTCTCTCCAAAATCATAGAGGGAGACTCATTAGGCCTTTGGATAATCTCTCTTACCATGGCCAAATTAGTCGGCCTTCTGGCGGCCACTCAGAGACCCGCTATTAGAGGCCGGTGATAAGTGGACAGATGCTACCTAACTTCAATGGTGTTGGGGTCCCAGTTTGGTCAGTTCATCGGCCCATAGGGATGGAGAGGGAGCATCACAGGGGTTTCTGAGTTTTTTATTATCTGTCACTGGCGGGTTCCTTTAGATGGCCCAGCTTCCACCAGAGGAGGAGGGGCTGCTGCTGCTGCTGCTGCGAAGTCCCCTGGAGGGCTTGGGACTGGCCCAATTGCCTCTAGTGGCGGAGAGGCTGTGTCAGCGGCAGGAGGATCATCCGGAACGTGTTCGGTGTTGGGGAGCCAGGGTAGAGGATAAGGAGGGGGAGGAGTGTCCAGTCTTGTGACTCAGGGAGAATGGAGGGAAGCGGGGGGAGCGGAAGGTTTGAATGATAGGATCCTGGGGAAGGGGTATATGGCTATTGATCTGGGTGGCCACGTGGTCCCGGCTGAAAGACAATATCTCTGATTTTCGGATTAGAGGGAAGCGGAAGGATCCTTCTGGGGGCCACCCGACTTTGAGAATGGGCCATTCTGAAGCACAGAGAGTCTGCCAGGTCCGGCATTTTACTGAAAAATAAAGATTCTGGGCCCTTGAGTGGACATGAGTCCAATGATCAACGGTCAGGGACAGAAGCGTGGAAGTGATTTGTCCCATAATGGGAGTTACTCAAAGAGAGACAGTGAAGACACAATCGCAACACAGACAAAGACAAACAGTAAACGTTTAACGTGTGTCCAAGACAAAGATTAGAACTGAGTAACTGGCAAAACCTGATGTGTTAGACAATAAAGACAGACAATAAACTTAACATGAGTTCAGGACAATGAACAAAATTGAGTAGCCGGCAAAACCTGATGGGCTGGCAAACCGAATTCTGAAGCAAAATATAACCGAGTTGAGGAAACTACTATTCCTTGATTTTCCTCGTCCCCTGGAGTGTCCCACAGGGACGTGGCCTGCAGCTCTGTGACACGTCTGTCAGCCACTATCAGAGAGAGCTAATGCTCTTCACCGACAGCCACTTTGCCAAGCCCTAACCTGAAACCCGAAACCAGAAAGAGGCGCCTTACTTACCCTGAGAGAAGTCCCTTGGGGTCTTTCATCCGCCACGCCAAATATCTCACCTGTGGCCTCCAGATGAAAAGGTGGGGTGAACATCGGAGGAAAAGACCATCAACAGGCTTTCTCATGCAACTCTAAAGGGTTTATTGGGGGTCCAGCATGCTGGAGCTCAGGACTCACTTCAGAGGAGCAAAGAACAAAGAGCCCAGAGAACAACTTGAGCACAGTTTATATACATTCTTTAGAGAGGGCAGGGACTTTACATACATCATAGCCTCCTTTAGCAAATCATCATATACCAAGAGAAAATCAAATAACAACTCTAAAACATGATTAGAACATTCATTGGCGGGAACAGGTCGGGCAGGGGGTGATTGATCAGCCCTAAGAAGGAGTATACATTTAAACTGATTGGTTGAAGCCCTGAGATGTATACGTGGTGAGCTGCACGGTTTCTGGGAAGGGGTTGTTAAGTACCTAGGTGGTCAGGGAAGATTTCAACACACACCTAATATGCAGATCTGGAAATTGTCTTAACTGCCACCGGAATTTCACGTGCTGAGTGCAGCTTGGAAACTTTAGGAAACCTGGTTCTTTACATTTCAATTTCAATTTCTATTATTCTTTCAGAACCTTACAGAGAAAGGCGAGAGACTTCATCCACAATGACTGCTATTTTGGTCATTTTGGTTTTGGATGCACACATGGGATCTTTTTTTAGATCCATCTGGTGCTGATAATCTAAGCCACAGCCTCAAACAGGGCCAAGAGGCTGATTAAGTCATATTCATTTCCAAAGCAATTACTACTCTGAGGTCAGTTACAAAGCTCAGTCTATGAGGAGAATCAAACCAGTGTTCTAGCGCAGATGAACCCAGTCATCTCTTCCAACAGCCACACAAGTGACCACAATTAGAACCAAACAATCCCACATGGTCCTCATCTTCTTCCATGTAGTCACTCATCATAACCTCTGCCTGGAGGTTTCCTTAAATGGCACAGCCCAAGAGAGTATCCAAAATAAGCTCCCTTGCCCTTCATTTGCCTAAACTCAGGGTGGCCTGGACACCCTTGAAGTGAACCAGGATTGATCACATAGTTCTGCCATTAATACTGCTCTTCTTCTACAATTTGAGGCCTACTGACTGTCAGGTATTGATTCCTTATTTGATTTGGAGTCATGATTAAACACAAGCACCTCTGCAGGGATTGGAAGAACTCATTTGACCCAAAAAATCCCTATACTCCCTTGATGGAGGTCAGGAATCTAATAGAGGAAGGCAAGAGACTTCATCCACAATGACTAATCTTTTTGCCATTTTGGTTTTGGATGCACACATTGGATCTTTCTTTAGATTCATCAGGTGCTGAGAATCTAAGCCACTGCCTCACACAGGGCCAGGAGGCTGATTCAGACACATCCCTTTCCAAAGCAATTAAGCAAAGTTATTGATCTGGGTGGCCACGTGGCCACTGGTGAGGCCCATTCATTTCCATTTGAAAACTGTTTTTTTCAGGCTTCACAAAGTGGTGGCCTGAGGCAAAGACCTTCCTGACATTCAGGGCAACAGAACAATATGTAAGCAAAAGGCCCAAAGCAGGGTTTCTCCACTGAGACTTTTCTGGTCACACTGATATCTGAGTTTTCTGAGATGCTTGCCATTCCCTTCAGCTATCCATTACATGGCCATGTCGCAGAATTTAGAAGTGGTACATATTTTGGAAACAAAACCATGAGCCTATTCTGGCGAGTGGCCAGAATTCAGGAAGAAAACAAGAACTTAGGAAGATAGTAGGTGTTGCCCATCGATAAGACAAAAGGCAGTCCATTCCTATAATGGGTAGGATGAATGCTGGGAAGCTTTCTACTAGACAGGAAACATCCATTGATGCATTCTCTTTTCTAATGTCTACAACCACGGACACAGTGGGATACACAGACACAGAAACACTCGCCTTGTCAAAAGACTTTCTAAAAACAGTCCACTCCAAACCAAGCAAACCGCCTTTTCTACCTATTCTCAGAACATGAGACAAAACCACAAACTCACACCCACACTCAAAAAGGCACCTCCTTCCCCCAAGTAAGTCTGTGACTATCCAGAGTCTCGTCTGACTGGTGGGCCATACTATGTTCCCCAAGGTGGCCTGTTCTGTCTCAGATCTGGTCTTTTTGTCAAACTCTGTGAAGTTGTCAGGAGCCTGCGCTGACCACTACATGCTTTCTCAGGGAAGGCTCTCCTCGCATCTGACCATCCTCACATCAGTAGGTACCAAAAAAGACACACTTTGTCCTTGGTAAATCCAAACAAGTCAGCCCACTGGTACTGGGACTGGGACTGGCTGTGTGTTCCTGTCTTCCTGGAACCCAAGTTAAGAGAGTTCCATCACCAAAGAAGTGAGGTAGGCCAATTCCTTCAGGAACTGAATGAAGTCAGTTCCTTGGCAAACACTATTTTATTAAATTTTCAAAATAATTATGAAAACAGAAATCAAGGTAAGATTTGAAGTCCAGAAGGGCCCTTGATTGGGATACTTAGCATTGAATTAGGTTCTGCACAGATGTCCGAGATAAATCAATATACAATGGCATAGGACCTTGTACCTTGGATGATTGAAGGTAGAAGAGAACTTCCTGTCTAAAAGGGATAGTCGGTAGGATTAGGAAGATAGTCGGTAGGTTCAGGAAAAAGAGTGAGTATAGGATTTAGACCAAAAGTTCTTTAGCAATCAAGTTTGGGTAGAGAGTGAACAAAAAATCCTCACATGTGAAGAGTCAGTCACAATGATGAATGGTGGAAAACATGGAAGAATGCAGATATCAATAGAGACATGAAATCAGGCAAAGTATAAAGTGAGTGATAGGATTAGACATTTTCAACATGGTTGATGTTGAATATATAATCTTTGGAAGAAACAAATATGTAGTCACCAATAGGATTGACATTTGAGAGCATTAGGCAACCTGGACATGGTTGTTTTTGTAATCCAAGCTCACGTTCTATTTTGCTTTGGTGAAAGGTTAATAAAATAGGCACTTGTCACTTCCTGTTTTTCTGTATGCTTAACAAAACACTGTTGAAATCTGGAGAACTTTTTGCTAATTTTGTTCCCAGAATGTGCTGTCCCCAACTGCCAAACTGAGGATTGTACTCCCTCACCCGCTTGTACCAAACCTCCCACTTGCTCTGACCCATCGATAAGTTTCCCTCCCTGCCCACTCCAAGAAAAGTATATAAGGTCTGATTAAGCTGTTCTCAGGGCTCTCTGCCGAGAAAAAAACCATTGTGCAGATACCACCCCCATCTAACAAGAGACAACTCAAGAGAGTTTCTTGGGACTGCTGGCTTTTGCAGGTATGGATACCTGGGTTTGTGTTCTTAGCTTTTCCTTTATACCCGCTGTTAAATGAGGATGCCCAATTCCAATGGACCCTTTGAGCACCAGCAAGCTTTTGATAACATCTAAGGACACTGACATTGAATTCCTCAACTTCACTGAGCCCAGCCTTCAATTACAGAAAGCCCTACACTACTTTAAAAATGTACATCAACTCACTCACCTTGGTTAAAAGAAACTGCAGGCATTCCTGAAGGATCAAGAACAGAGTTTTCGATTAACCAACTCACAGCGAAAGGAAATATCTGAACGGGTAACAAAAGCCTGTCGGATATGTCAATTGGTTAATGCTTACCATTCCAAGCTTCCTGCAGGAAAGTACCTATGAGGAACCAGACCAGGACAATTCTGAGAAGTGGACTTTACTGAAATTAAGCCAGCATGGTATGGACTTAAATATCTCTTAGTCTTTGTAGATACATTTTCAGGATGGATTTAAGCCTTTCCCACAAAATAAAAATTAACGGCGCAAATGATGGTCAAGAATATCCTGAAAGATATTTTCCAAGATACGGCCGGCCTAAAGTAATAGGTTCTGATAATGGACCGGCGTTCATGGCCCAGGTAAGTCAGGGGTTAGCCAGGACCCTAGAAATTAATTGGAAGTTACATTGTGCTTGTAGACCCCAGAGCACAGTACAGGTAAAAAATAAATAGAACCATTAAAGAGACCTTAAAGAAATTAAGCTTAGAGACCAGCATAAAAGATTGGACTATGCTCCAGCCTTATCCACTGTTTCATGCAAGAAATTCTCCCTCTGTTATTTTGTGTAACCTCACCCCCTATGAAATTCTCAATGGTGTCCCTCCTCCAGTAAGGGACCTAACCCCAACTCTAAGACCGAACGATCCCTTCCACACCCCCTTGCTTGACAGACTAAAAGTTCGTGAAAGAACTCAGCGATACCTGTTGAAACACCTGGCCACTGCCTACCAACCTGCAGACGAGGGGACTCCACATCAATATCAAGAGACTTCATCTACATAAGATGACATCAGGTGTCATCCCTGGAACCCCGCTGGAAAGAACCATACCAGGTGCTACTTATAACACCTACAGCGGTAAAAGTAGACGGAATCACTTCCTGGATCCATGCCTCAAGTCTCAAGTCTGTGCCCTGTCCAGACTCTGGCTGGAAACTGGAAAAGACTGGTAACCCTTTCAAATTTTGTATTCGCCATACGGATATGGCTATAGACTCTCCCCTTGGCCACCAGTAGTCCTAACCCTCATCAGCCTGTTCAGCAGCGATTGCTGATCACAAATTCTACTAGACAAAAAGTATGGTCTATCTTGCATACAGCCCACTTAGGTACCTGGTGGCCTTCTCTCCATCCAGACATTTGTCAGCTGGCTATAGGTCTTTCCTATTGAGATATTCCTGATGAAGAGGATCCCACTAAAATTCCATTAAATACCTTCTGTACCATAGATAATGGAAACAAATATTATGGATATAGGGACACGCTAGCCAGATGCAGGTTGGCTAGCCTAGATTACTATGTTTGCCAGGCAGAGTATCAAAGCCACAAACAGCCATAGCTGTGTGGGGGAAAAGTTGACTTCTTCTGTAAGTCATGGGGATGTGAGCATACCGGGGGTGCCTGGTGGAAAACAACTGTTCATCAAATTAAGTACACAGCATTGACCATATTAACAAATAGAGAAAGAAAACTGATGGCCCACAGAGGGGCCTCTAGGTCCTCAAATTCTGTGTGACCTTTTTAACTTCTGCAAGTGCTCAAAAGAGTGAAAGGAGATTCCCCTATGTGGAAGCCTTTTCCCTCCTTTGCTCACATCCTGAACTATTCTTCTCCAATAGATTCTTACCCTCAGCCTTCTGCTACAGACTTTCTGCTGTCACTCCCACCTCAGCAACCTGATTTTTCCCCTCCAATTACTAGATCCAAAACCCAAACCTCCGCCGGTTCTCAGACCATTGCCCCCTTGCTGAGGTAGCAGGCACTGAGGCACCCCTCCACCCACTCGCTCCTCTCTTCTCCTGTCAGTGCCTGCACCCCGTCCCACCAGGTCCTCTTACCAGCTAACCCAAAGCTCAAACCAGCTGAGGAGAACCCTCAGACCCCTATCCAAGATGTAATGAAAATGGCCTTTAAAGTTGCTTTGTCATCACTGAAAACAGTTTACTAAGAATTCAAAAGCCCTCACAGGCTTTTTGGATACTCACTTCGGTCTTTCCCTTGGCACTATCTGTTCTACTGCTCAAGTTGTTGTTGCTAGGAAAATCCCAAACCCCTTTCCTATTATTCTTTTATATCTCTCCTTCCTCATACTCAGATCCACCAACCGGGTCTTACCCCCCGCCTTTCCCATCTTTTCCCTCTGTACCAGGCCCACAGAAAAGTCTGAACTGAATTCTCCAGAAGTTTTCACCATGGCTAACTTTAGGACTTTCAGCAAAAGAGACCCTATAAAAGAGTTCAATGTAGATAAACTTCCTGTTTTCGTGTTGCCTGTTCTACTTGGGCACTGGCTTGAAAAATCAACACTCCTAAGCTAGACACCCCCATACTAGTTTTTAACAAAATATGTGAACAAGGCCCCTGTCCTTGAGCTGGGGCTTCAAAGAGATGGCTACATTTCTAAGATAAAGAAGTTACCAACTGGGCTCCATGGTAACAGGTGGCAGGTAGAAAAAAAAAGATAGAAGAAAAAAGCTTAGGTGTCCTTAAAAATGTTACTTGCCCAGAACAGAGGGAAAAAAAAATCTTCTTTTTGTGAAATTCTGCAGACTGTGAACTTCTGAGCCCCTTCCCTTACATGTTGGGTACAAAATTATGAAACTAACTAAACTTGAGGTTCAGGGGATTCATTGATTACAACAGAAGCAATGCCTTCTAAATCAGGTTGCAACTAAATATAACTGTTTCCCTGTCTTCCATTCTATCTTAGGTACCTTGCCTTTTCCATACCTAAAACAGTATAATTCTATATACTTAAACATTGTTTATGTTTTCATAAAATGGTCAACAGATATGATTAATAATGTAATGATGCAGATGTTTCCCAGAGTGCTCTATCATGACACAGTATCATTTAAAGTTCAAATAGTGGGGCATACAACCCGGTTCTGCCAGGAACCTGTTTTCCTCACTTTAGCCATCCTTTTGGGAATAGGAATTGCTGCAGGGGTGGGCACAGGAACCACTGCTCTAGTTCATGGGACACAAGAAATGACCCAATTAGAAGCAGCAGTATACAAAATCTTAAAGATAGTAAAAACCTCCATCACAGCTTTACAGGAATCTTGAACCTCTCTCTCTAAAGTTGTTTAACAGAACATGCGAGGGTTGGAACTCCTTTTCATGAGAAAAGGGGGCATTTATGCTACATTGAGGGAACAATGTTGTTTTTATGCCGACCATACTGGTTGTAAAAGAATATATGAGTAAATTAAGAAGACGCCTTGAAGAGCGTCAACGAAAGAGAGAGGCCCAAAAAGGGTGGTTTGAGTCTTCGTTAACATAGTCCCCCGGGTTAACTACGCTTTTATCAGCCCTGGCTGGTCCATTAATAATCCTCATTAATTGCTAACTGTAGGAACTTGCTTGCTCCACCATGTAGTTTTATTTCTTCAAGCTCAAATTGGACAAGTTAAACTTTTGGTAATCAGACAAAAATATACGCCACTAGCAGGCATAAAATATGACACCGTCCAATGATCACATTTATGATTAAAAGTAACGAGAAGAAGTGGGGAATGAAAGGTTAATAAAAAAGGTATTTGTCACTTCCTGTTTTTCTGTATGCTTAACAAAACACTGTTGAAATCTTGAGAGCTATTTGCTAATCTTATTCCCAGAATGTGCAGTCCCCAACTGCTAAACTGCAGATTGTTCTCCCTCACCCGGTTGCACGCAAACCGGCCACTCGCCCTGAACCATCAATAAACTTCCCTCCCTGACCTCTCCAAGGAAAGTAAATAAGCTCTGCTTAAGCTGTTCTCAGGGCTCTCTTCTCTATACAACTGAGCTCTGAGCCCCAGCATGCTAGACCCCCAATAAACCCTTTGCTGTTGCATGAGACAATCTTTTGGTGGTCTCTTCCTCCGACGCTCAAATGACCTTTACATTGGTACAATCATAAGTATGATATTTGCTTTTTGTGTCCAGAATATTACTGTGATAAAATGTATATGTATATCATGTGACATGAGTATTTCTTCCACCATTTCTGGGAGCAATATTTTGAACATATATAAATTAGTATTGGGGGCACAAATAGGTGTACCCTTGTCTATGAATATAGAGATATTGTATGAATAGACCATTCAGTGAATAAATAATATAACTAGTTCCAACTTTAAATAGTGGATTGAATTGATATCTGAAAAAATATAGGATATCTAATATTGATATATACGTTCATACATTCATTACAAAAAGTTATACATAATTTAGTTTAAAAAGGAAGCTCACACATATGTTGAATTTTCATTTCCAACAGCATTTAGGAGGAGTGATCTCTTCTCACAATTTGTGTCTGAAAATTCAGCCACCTCCCAAGAATGTACGTGTGGGACCAGGTAGGATTCTATATGTGCATATAAAAATACATGTGCTGAATAGGCTACATAGAAAGGGAGACAGGAATTCACATATTTGTTAACTTTAAATTCACATGGAGAACTATTTCAACAAAAAATTGACTTGATTTATAACTCCTACCCTATATAATGCAAAAGGCCCGTCCAACAATACAACATGCCTCCTCTGAACTGCTAGTATTTCTATACTTTTTTGGTTAATTTTTCTCCATCTTATTAGGATTAGTAGTCAGAGTCTAATAGGGTAGGTTTTAGTGTCAGGGATTCAGTATTTTAAACTCTGGCCACTGGGGGCCTAGTATCTCCCTGTGTAGACTGTGAAACCATTTGGTAATCCTCCACTTTTCCTGGTGTTCCTTGCTCCTGCACTGAGAATTTGATATTTGCTTCACAAAATACAATGAGTTCAACTGGGACACAGTGCTGGAGGGAGTTCTGTCACTTGTGGTGTGTCAGGGTATGCATGAGCATGCACCAAACTGGCCTATATACCGCATAGCTTGCCCCCTTGACCATAGCAACCTGATTCTGTATATTACCCTGAAACCTCTCCATATAACAAGATGCCTTTACTTATAATGGTCTCCTGCCTGCACTATGTCCATCTCAAGACATTTGAAATCCAATGGCAGATCCACATGGCCCCACCACAGATGTTTTATCACACACCTGCCCACCACTGCTCTAGGCCCGCTACTCAGCGGGCTCCATCTTACTGGCATCTCTGTTCTACACCATTTTCATGAAACCCAATGAATCAAGGCACTGTCTGGTACACTCATGATCAGCAATAGGACATCCAAAAGATCTGCAAGCCACCTGGTCATGTGAATTTCAAAAATTTAATGGTATTTTTCTAGCCATTTTTCAATAATGAAGTTGGATGCACTGTGGGTTTCTATTCATTCAGGAACCACTAAATGGTGAGGAAGCTCATTTCAATAAAAACTCTGCAGAACTCTCATAGGCAAGGCATCCCAAAGAGAGTCCAAAAGGTCAAATGAAACCCGGCCCATTGACGTCTACAATTGAGGTCCATGAGTGTTTTGATATCAACTTAGCCACCCTGGGACTATATCTCAGTATCCAAAGGCGACACTCATGCGTGGCCTCCTAAAATCCCAACACAATTCATGGCAATACTTCTCTGAGGTCAGTTCCAGAACTCACTGTCTAAGGGGAATCACACCAGAGTTCAAGCCCAGGTGGACCCAGTCATCTCTTCCAACCACAACACAAATGATTACAATTAAAACCAAAACACTCCCACATGGCCCTCATCTTCTTCCATATAGACACTTATCAAAAGCTCTGGGTGGAGGTTTCCATAAGGGACACAGCCAAAAAAAGTATCCACAATAAGCTCCTTGGCCCCTCATTTGCCTAAAATCAGGGTGGCCTAAACACCCTTCCTGTGAACCAGGAGTTATTAAATGAGCCTGCTTTTTATACTGCTCTGTTTCTCCAATTTGAGGACTACTGACTGTCAGGTATAGACTTTTTATGTGATTTGGATTCATGAGAAAACCCAAGCACATCTGCAGGGCTTTGAAGAACTCATTTGACCCTAAAGAATCCCTATTCTCACTTGGAAGAGGTCAGAAACCTAACAGAGGAAGGAAAGAGTCTTTATCCACAATGACTGATCTTTTTTGCCATTTTGGTTTTGTATGCACACATGGGATTTTTCTTTAGATCCATCAGGCGCTGAGAATCTAAGTCACAGCCACACACAAGGCCAAGAGGCTAATTCAGACACACCCCTTTCCAAAGCATTAAGCAAAGAGCCACAGGTGATGCACATTAATGTCCATTTGAAAACTGTTTCTTCAGGTTTCACAAAGGTGTGCCCTGAGGCAAAGACCTTTCTGACATTCAGTGCTACAGAACAATAGGGAAGAAAAGGCCCAAAGCAGGGTTTCTCCACTGAGACTTTCCTGGTCACACTGATATCTGAGTTTTCTGAGATGCTCCTCATTCTCTTCAGCTCACGAGTACATGGACATGTCACAGAGCTTGGAGGTGGTACATATCTTGGACACAAAACCATGAGCCTATTCTGGAGAGTGGCCAGAATTCAGGAAGAAATCAGAAACTTAGGAAGATTGTAGGTGTTGCCCATCCACAAGTCAAGCCGCAGTCCATTCATAAATTGGGAAAGATTAATCCTGAGAAGCTTTCCACTAGACAGGACACATCCATTAATGCATTCTCTTTTCTAATGTCTACAACCACGGAAACAGTGGTATACACAGACATAGAAACACTCGCCATGTCAAACGACTTACTAGAAACTCTCCACTGAATACCAAACAAACTGCCTTCCCTACCTATTCTCAGAACATGAGACAAAACCACAAACTTTCACCCACATCCACAAAGGCACATCCTTCCCCCAAGTAGGTCTGTGACAATCCGGAGTGTCCTCTGTCTTGTTGGCCATTCTATGTACCCATGAAATGGCCTGTCCTGTCTCAGATCTGATCTCTTTGTTCAAATCTGTGAAGTTGTCAGGAGCCAGTGGTGAGTCACTAACTGCTTTCTCAGGAACGTCCCCTCTTGAGAGCTCTCCTGGCATTTGGCCATCCTCACATCAGTAGGTACCAAGAGAGACTGACTCTGTCATTGGTAAATCCAAACATGTGAGTCCACTGGAATTGAGACTGAGACTGGTTCTGTGTGCCTGGCTTCCTGGATCCCAAATTCAGAGAATTCCATCACCAAGGAAGTGAGGTAGGTCACTTCCTTCAAGAATTGAATGAAATCACTACCTTGGCAACCACTTTGTCTTAACAGTTGCTTCCAAGGGTCCCATGAGATAGAGGATGCCCCTACTTTCTGTGACACTTTCATAAGTTAGAATGGAATATCAACCATAGGAAACCAGGAACAGCTCTCCCCAGAGTCCAGGTTTGGTCCATATTCTCTACATTAAAAAGAGAGAGGCTTATTCAGACACATTCCTTCATCCTGACCAGGTTGTCTGCAATGGAAGATGACTTTTGCTCTCTCAGGTCCTAAAAAGCTGCCTACAAGTTCTCCAGGGATCATTTCTGCTTGGACCATTGAGGTTCTCAGCAGGTTAAAGATGCTCTACATTCCTGTATTGTAAAACCAACTCTGTCCCTGGTCTTCTGTAAACGTAGATTGAGGGAACAGTGTATGGTTAGGGTTAATAACAGGTTCAATTTGGGTGAGGAGTCATTCTGCTGGATTAATAATGGCATTGGGAACCTACAATATTTACAAAAATATATAGGTAAAATATAAGTATGAAAACAGAAATCTATTTAGATTTGAAGCCCAGAAGGGCATTAGGCCCTTCATTTGAGATACTTAGCTTTGAATTATGTTCTGCACAGATGTCTCAGATTAATCGATATACAATGTTATAGGACCTTGTACCTTGGATGATTGAATGTCGAAGAGAACATCCAGGCAAAAAGGAATAGTCGGTAGTATTAGAAAGACAGTTGGTAAGTTTAGAAAGAAGAGTGAGTATAAATTTGGACCAAAATTTCTTTAGCAATAGGTTTTCGGGTAGACAGTGAATGTAAATGTCAGCACGTGTGAAGAGTCAGTCACAATTATGAACAGGGGAAAATATGTTAGAAAGCTAATATCGATAGAGACATTAGGAAATCAGGCAAAGTGTAAAGTGAGAGATAGGATAAGACATTTTCAATAGGATTGAGTTTGAATATATAATCTTAGAAAGAAACAAATATGTAGTCCCCAACAAGATTGACAAGTGGGAGCATTAGGCAACCTGCACATGGATGTTTTTAGTAAGCCATGTTCATTTTCCATTTAGGCTTTGGTACAATCATAAGTGTGATATTTGCATTTTCTGACCAGAATATTACTGTGATAAAATGTATATGTAGATCAGCTTACATGAGTATTTCTCCCACCATTTCTTGGAGCAATATTTTGAATATGTATAAATTAGTATTGTGGGCAAAAATAGATGTACCCTGTGTCTATAAATATAGAGATAATGCATGAATAGGCCATACTGTGAATAAATAATGCCACTTCTTCCAACTTTAAGTAATGTATTGAGTAGATATTTGAAAATATTCAGGAAATCTTATATTGATATACATACATTCATTCCAACCAGTCATACATCTAATGTTAATAATAGGGTTATGGTTTATCATGAAGGGTGTGTGAGTTTTGCTTTAATCTTACAATGGAACTAAAAAATATTATTTTTGGAAAGAAGTCTCATGAAAAGACCAGTCAAGAAACATGGAAGAATACATGTGTTCTGAAGCAGGAAGTGATTGACAGTGAAACAAATGCCTACAAATTTGTGAACTTGTGGATGATATATATATATATATTCTATGATGTGCATAAACTGAAGAAATAGTAATGTACCAGTGTTGAAAAAAATGAACGTCAAAATACACATGATGTCCCATAGGAGTCTACTTGCATTGATGTTAAACTGGGTCAGTTACTCTAGAAATATTAGGATTCGTATGTACCTTTCACTGAAGTTAGTTTTCAGTACTTGGAAACAAATATATATTTCAGGTGTATAAATATTTCTGAGAATAATCTTGTGAAAAATTGATTATAAATCTAAATACATGAACATGGATGAATTTATGGAGTGTATATAAGACACATATATTTCATATTTCGAAAAATCTGGAGAGTGTATATATATATACAAAACACACACACAGACATTAAAAAGTAGCAATACATATGCTAATCGATATTCATCATGAAATATATATCATTCAAATATGCAAAAATATTTATTTTACTGAACATGCATTTATGTATAATGTTTTCAACTAGGAAGCTCACCCATAAGTTGAATTTTCAGTTTCAACAGTGGTTAGTAGGAGTGATCTCTTCTCACAAGTTGTATCTGCCAAGTCAGACAACACACAAAAATTAACCTGTGATACCAGGTAGGATTCTATATGTGCATATAAATACACATGTGCTGAGTAGTCTATAGTGAAAGGGAGACAGTAATTCACATATTTGATAATTTTAAATACACATGGAGAACTATTTTAAGCAAAAATTGACTAGATTTATAACACCAACCCTTTATCATGCAAAAGGCAAGTCCAAATATCCACCATGCCTCCACTGAACTGCTTTTATTTCCATTCTGTTTCGGTTATTTTTCTCCATCATATTAGGATTAGTAGTCAGAGTTTAGTAGGGTAGGAGGAGTGATCTCTTCTCACAATTTGAATCTGCCAAGTCAGACAACACACAAAAATTAACCTGTGATACCAGGTAGGATTTTATATGTGCATGAAAAAATACATGTGCTAAATAGTATATACAGAAAGGGAGACAGGAATTCACATATTTGTTAATTTAAAAACACATGAAAAATTGTTTTAAACAAAAATTTACTAGATTTATAACACCTACCCTTTATCATGCAAAAGACAAGTCCAAATATATACCATGCATCCACTAAAATGCTTGTATTTGGGTTTTTTTTCTCCATCATATTAGGATTAGTAGTGAGAGTCTAGTAGGGTACAGGTTAGTGTCATGATTTCGGTATTTTGATTGGAAAATAGGAAAATGAATTCAATGTGTATGCAAATATGTGCCACAGAATAATATTCCAACTCTCATCCAGAACAATGCCATGACATTACCTTCGCCCCAATAAGACACAGTTATAGGAGGAGAGTTAGAAAATCTATGAATACATATCTGGAATGGAAGATGCTCAGGAGTTCACAACCTTGGAGTTGGTAGAGGAGTTTCCAAAGTAAGGATCAGGGTAAACACTCCACAAACATGGAGCTCTTCTTGTCTAAAGACTTCTTGAGAGACTGCCTCTGAGATTTGACCCTTGAAATATATGTTCTTCTCTCTTTGTAGTGAGACCATCAAAGCTGGGTCTGCATCTATGTGACCTGGAGGACATGTTTCTTATTTTATAATGAACATGAGGGAGCAGTTGCTGAATTCTCTCTTTGTAGGTAAACTGTGACCACTGGGGGCTAAGTGTCTCCCCGTGTGGACTGTGAAGCCATTTGGTCATCCTCCACTTTCTGTGGTGTTTCTTGCTGCTTCACTGGGAGTATGGTATTTACTTCACAAAATACAATGAGTTCAACTGGGACAAAGTGCTAGAGGGAGTTCTGTCAGGTGTGGTGGGTCAGGGTCTGCAGGAAAATGCACCAAAATGTCTTCTATTTCACGTAGCTTGTGCCCTTGACCATAGCAACCTTATTCCTAAAATTTCCCTTAAACCTCTCGATATAACAAGATGCCTTTACATATAAGGGTCTGTTGGCTACACTATGTCAGCCACAAGCCATTTGGAAGTCAATGGAAGATCCACATGACCCCACCACAGATGTTTTATGACACACCTGCACACCACTGCTCTAGGCCAACTACTCAGCAGACTCCAACTTACTGGCATCTCTGTTCTACACCATTTTCATGAAACCCAGTCAATCAAGGCACTGTCTGGTACACTCATGATCAGCAACAGGACATCCAAATATTCTCCAGTGCCACCTGGTCATTGGAATTTCAAATATACCGTGGTATTTATCTAGAATTAGGAAGTTAGACGACAGTATTAAAAAGAAGAGTGAATAAAGGATTTGGACAAAATGTTCTGCGTTCCCAATTTGAGGCCTACTGTCATGCGTGGTCGAATCTCATGCTTCTCCTCCTAAAATCCCAACACAATTCATGGCAATACATCTCTAACGTCATTTCCAAAACTCCATTTCTAAGGGGAATCACACCAGAGTTCAAGCCCAGGTGGACCCAGTCATCTCTTTCAACCACCGCACAAATGACCACATTTAAAACCAAAACACTCCCACATGGCCCTCATCTTCTTCCATATAGACACTCATCATAACCTCTGGCTGGAGGTTTCCATGAGGGGCACAGCGCAAGACAGTGTCCACAATAAGCTCCCTTGCACCTCATTTGCCTAAAGTCAGGGTGGCCTGGACACCCTTCCTGTGAACCAGGAGTGATCAAATAGGCCTTCAATTAATACTGCTCTGCTTCTCCAATTTGAGGCCTACTGACTGTAGGGTTTAGATTCTTGATGTGAATTGGAGTCATGAGACAACCCAAGCACCTCTGGGCTGTCCTCTGCAGGGCTTTGAAGAACACATTTGAGTGAGTCTAGGAGTTGTACCAAATGTTCTTTAGCAATACGGTTTTGGTGAGAGAGTGAATGTAAATGTCAGCACATTTGAAGGGACATTCCCAATGATGAACTGGAGAAAAGGTGTTTGAAAGCAGATATCAATGGAGACATTAGAAAATTAGGCCAAGTACAACATGAGTTGTAGGGTAAGACATTTTTAACAGGGTTATGGTTCAATATATAATCTTAGGAAGAAACAGATATGTCGTCACCAATAGGAATGATATTTGAGAGCATTAGGGAACCAGGACATGGATGTTGTTAGTAATACATGCTCAAATTCAATTTAGGCTTTGGTACAATCATAAGTGTGACCCTTGCCTTTTGTGTCAGGAATATTACTGTGATGAAATGTATATGTATATCAGGTGACTATAGTATTTCTTCCACCATTTCTGAAAGCAATATTTTAAAGACTTAGAAATTAGTATTGGGGATACATTTAGGTGTACCCTGTATGTATGAATATAGAGATGATGCCTTAATAGACCATACTGTGAATAAATAATATAACTGGTTCCACTTTTAATAATAGATTGAATTGATATATGAAAATATATAAGAAATTTTATGTTCATATACAATCATTCATTCCAACAAGTTATACATCAAATGGTAATAATAGGGTTACGGTGTATCATGATGGGTGTGTGAGTTTGCTTCAAAAGTGATTATGGAAATCAAAAATAATGTGTTTGGAAAGATGTCTCATGAAAAAAACTATCAAGAAACCTGGAGGAATACATGTGTTCTGAAGCAGGAAGTGATTGAAAGTGAAACAAATGCCTATAAATTTGATAACTTGTGCAAGAAATATATATCCTATGATGTGCATAAAATGAAGAAAAAGTAATGTACCAGTGTTGAATAAAAATGAACGTCAAAATAGACATCATGGAACATAGGAATGTACTTGCATTGATGTTAAGCTGGGTAAGTTACTGTAGAAATATTAGAATTTGTGTGCAACATTCACTGAATTTAGTTTTCAGTACTAGGAAACAAATATGTATTTCAGGTGGATGAATATTTCTGAGAATAATCTTGTGAAAAGTTGATTAGAAATCCACATAGATGAACATGAATGAATTTAGGCAGTGCATAATAAGACGCATATATTTCACGTTTTGAAAAATCTAGAGCGTATATATATATATATATATATATATATATATATATATATATATATATACACACACACAAAAAAAAACCCACACAGAGACATTAAAAAGTAGCAATATATATGACAATCAAAATTCATCATGATATATATATATATATCGTCCAAAGATCCAAAAAATATTTATATTACTGAACATGGATTTATGTATAATGCTGTTTAACTAGGAAGCTCCCCCATAGGTTGAATTTTCAGTTCCAACAGAGATTAGGAGGAGTGATCTTTTCTCACAATTTGTATCTGCCAAGCTGGCCACCTCACAAGTGTATACGTGTGATACCAGGTAGGATTCTATATGTGCATATACAAAAGCATGTGCTGAATAGGCTACAGATAAACGGAGACAGGAATTCACCTATTTGTTAACTTTAAAAACACACTGAGAACTACTTCAATTAAAAATTGACTAGATTTATAACTCCTACCCTATATATTGCAAAAGGCAAGCCCAACTATACACCACCCCTCCTCTGAACTTTTTTTATTTCTATTCTGTTTGAGTTATTTTTCTCAATCATATTAGGATAAGCAGTCAGAGTCTAGTAGGGTATGGTTTAGTGTCAGGGATTCAGTATGTCGAATGGAAAATTGGAAAATTAATCCAAAGTGTATGCAAATATGTGGTACACAAAAATCTTCTTACTCTCATCCAGAACAATGCATTGTCATTACCTCCACCCCAAGTAATACATAATGAGAAGAGAAGAGGTAGAAAATCTGTGAATACATATCTGGAATGGAATATGCTCAGGAGTTCACAACTTTGGAGGTGTTAGAGGAGTTACCCAAAGTAAGGGACAGGGTAAACTTTCCAAAAACATGGAGCTCTGGTGCCCTAAAGACTTCTTGAGAAACTGCCTATGAGGTTCGGCACTTGAAATATATGTTTTTGTAAGGAGCTTTTGCTTTCTCTCTAGTGAGCCCATCAAAGCTGGGTCTGCATCTATGTGACCTAGAGAACATGGTTTCTTATTTTCCAATGAACATGAGGCAGCAGTGCTGATTTCTCTCTTTGTAGGTCAATTGTGGCCAATGTGGGCTAAGTGTCTCCCCATGTGGACTGTGAAGCCATTTGGTCATCCTCCAATTTTCAAGGTGTTTCTTGTTGCTGCACTGGGAGTTTGGTATTTGCTTCATGATATACAAGGAGTTCAACTGGGACACAGTGCTGGAGGGAGTTTTGTCATGTGCGGTGGGTCAGGGTTCTCAGGAGAATGCACCAACCAGGCTTCTATCCCCCATAGCTTGCCCTCTTGTCAATAGCAACGTGGTTCTGAACATTGCCCTGAAACCTCTCCATATAAAAATATGCTTTTACATAGAACATTCTGCTGGTTGCACCATGTCAGTCACAAGCCATTTGGAAGCCAATGGCAGATTCACATTGGCCCACACAGATGTTTTATCATACACCTTCCCACCTCTGCTCTAGGCCCTCGACTCAGCAGGGTTCAACTTACTGGTATCGCTGTTCTACATCATTTTTATGAATCCCTGTCAATCAAGGCACTGCCTGATACACTCATGATCAGACGTAGGACATCCACAGGTTTCCCAGTGCGACCTGGTCATGGGAAATTCAAAAATTTCATGGTATTTATCTGGGCATTTTTCAAGATTGAAGTTGGAAGCACTGTCGGTTTCAATTCATTCTGGAACCATTAAATGGTGAGGAAGCTCAATTCAATGAAATCTTTGGAGAACACTAACAGGCAAGGCTTTCCAAAGAGTGGCAAAAAGGTCACATGAAGCCAGGCTGATCGAGTTCTACACTGTGAGGTCCACGTTTGTTTTGATTCTCAACTATGGCTGCCATGTTTTTAAGAATATAATCATGTATTATCCTGGCTGAGATTGCCAGTGCTCTGTGGAAAGGCACCTTGGGCCTATATCTCAGTTTCCAAGGGCAACTCTCATGCGTGGCCTCCTAAAATCCCAACACAATTAATGGCAATACTTCTCTGAGGTGAGTTTCAGAACTCAGTCTCTATGGGGAATCACACCAGAGTTCAAGCCAAGGTGGACCAAGTCATCTCTTCCAACCGCCACACAAATGAACACAATTGAAACCAAAACACTCCCACATGGCCCTCATTTTCTTCCATATAGACACTCATCATAACTCTTGCTAGAGGTTTCCATGAGGGGCACAGTCCAAGACAGTGTCCAAAATAAGCTCTTTTGCCCCTCATTTGCCTAATGTTCGAGTGTCCTGACACCCTTCCTGTGAACCAGGAGTGATCCAATAGGCCTGCATTTGATACTGCTCCGCTTCTCCAATTTGAGGCCTACTGATTGTGGGGTTTAGATTCTTTATGTGTATTTGAGTCATGAGAAAAAGCAAGCCGCAATAGGCTAGCCTCTGCAGAGCTTTGAAGAACTCATTTGATCCAATGGATCCCTATTCTAACTTGATGGAGATCAGGAACCTTACAGAGAAAGGCGAGAGACTTCATCCACAATGACTGCTCTTTTGGCCATTTTGGTTTTGGATGCACACATGGGATCTTTCTTTACATCCATCAGGTGCTGACAATCTAAGTCACAGACTCACACAGGGCCAAGAGCCTGATTCAGACACATCCCTTTCCAAAGCAATTAAGCAAAGAGCCACAGGTGATGCCCATTCATTTCCATTTGAAAACTGTTTTCTTCAGGCTTCACAAAGGGTTGGCATGAGGCAAAGACCTTCCTGACTTTCAGGGCAAAAGAAGATTTTATAAGCAAAAGGCCCAAATCAGGGTTTCTCCACTGAGAGGTTAGTAGTCACACTGATATCTACGTTTTCTGAGATGCTCACCATTCCCTTCAGCTATTCAGTACATAACCATGTGACAGAGCTTGGAGGTGGTACATATCTTGGACACAAAACCATGAGCCTATTCTGGAGAGTGGGCAGAATTCCAGAAGAAAACAGGAACTTAGAAAGATAGCAGATGTTGGCCATTGATAAGGCAAGCCCTGGTCCACTCATTAATTCATCAGGATAAATGCTGGGAAGCATTCTAGTAGACAGGACACATCCATTGATGCATTCTTTTTTCTAATGTCTACAACCACGGACACAGTGAGGTACACAGATATAGAATCACATGCCTTGTGAAACGACTTAGTAGAAATAGTTCACTGCAAACCAAACAAACTGCCACTGCTACCTATTCTCAGAACATGAGACAAAACCACAAACCCACACCCACACCCACAATGGCATCTCCTTTCCCCAAGTAGGTCTGTGACTATCCGGAGTGTCCTCTGACTGCTGGGCCATACTATGTTCCACCCAAATGGCCTGTCCTTTCTCAGATCTGGTCTCCTTGGCCAACTTTGTAAAGTAGTCAGAAGCCAGCAGTGAGCCACTACCTGCTTTCTCAGGAAAGGCCCCTCTCAGAGCTTTCCTGGCATTTGACCATCCTCACATCAGTAGGTACATAGAAAGAGTGACTCTGTCCTTGGTAAAACTAAACAAGTGATCCCACTGTGACTGGGACTGGGACTGGTTCTGGATGCCTGGCTTCTTGGATCCCAAGTTAAGAGAGTTCCATCACCAAGGAAGTGAGGTGAGGTCACTTCCTTCAGGAAGTGAATGAGGTCACTACCTTAGCAACCAGTTTGTCCTAATAGTTGCTTCCATACTTCCTCTGACACTTTCACAAGTTAGATTGGTATATCAACCATAGGAACCCAGGAAAGCTCTCCACACAGGCCTTGTTTGGTCCATCTTGTCTACATTAAGAAGAGAGAGCCTGAATGAGACACAGTTCTTCATCCTGACCAGGTAGTTTGCCATGGAAGATGACTTTTACTCTCCCAGGTCCTTCATAGCTGCCTACATGTTCTCCAGGGATCATTTCTGCATGGACCTTTGAGGTTTTCAGCAGGTGGAAGATCCACTACATTTCTGTATTGTAAGACCAACTCTGTCCCTGCTGTTCTGCAATGTTAGATTGAGGGAACAGTGTATGGTTAGGGTTAATAACATGTTTGATTTGGGGTAGGAATCATTCTGCTGGATGAATAATGGTATTGGGAACCTGCGCTATGTATGAGAATATATAGGTGAAATATATGTATGAAAACAGAAATCTACGTAAGATTTGAAGCCCAGAAGAGCATTGGGCCCTTGATTGGGATACTTAGCTTTGAATTAGGTTCTGCACAGTTGTGTCAGATTAATCAATATACAATGGCATTGGACCTTGTACCTTGGATGATTGAATGTCGAAGGAAACATCCAGTCAAAAAGGGTTAGTCGGTAGTGAAAGGTTAATAAAATAGGTACTTGTCACTTCCTGGGAAGAATGTTGTGTTTATTCCGAGCATAATGGAGTTGTAAAAAAATTATGATTAAATTAAAAAGACACCCTGAAGAGCGTCAATGAGAGAGTGAGAGGACAAAAAAGTGTGGTTTGAGTCTTGGTTCACATAGTCCCCCTGTTTGACTACTTTTTAACAACCCTGGCCTGTCCAAAATAATCTCCATAATATTGCTAACTATAAAACCCTCTTTGCTCAACCGTGTAATTTCTTTTCTCCAAGCTCAAATTGGACTAGTTAAACTTATGGTAATACTCCACTAGAAGACATTGAATGTGACACCCCCCAATGATCACTTTTATGATTAAAAGTAGATAGAAGAAGAAGTGAGGAATGAAAGGTTAATAAAATAGGTACTTGTCACTTTTTTTCTGTATGCTTAACAAAACACTCTTGAAATCTTGAGAACTGTTTGCTAATCTTGTTTCCAGAATGTCCTGTCCCCAACTGCTAAACTGCAGAATGTACTCCTTCACCCGGTTGAACGCAAACCGCCCACTCGCCCTTTCCCATCAAAAAACTTCGCTCCCTGCCCTCCCCAAGGAAAGTATATAAGCTCTGCTTAAGCTCTTCTCAGGGCACTCTGCTCTATTCAAGTTAGCTCTGATCCCCCACATGCTGGACCCCCAATAAACCCTTTGCTGTTGCATGAGATAGCCATTTTTCAAGGATGAAGTTGGAGGCACTGTGGGTTTCAATTCATTCAGGAACAATTAAATGGTGAGGAAGCTCATTTCAATGAAATCTCTGGAGAACGCTCACAGGCAAGTCTTCCCAAAGAGTGGCCAAAAGGTCACATGAAACCAGGCACATTGAACTCTACAATGTGAGGTCCATTTGTGTTTTGGCTCTCCACTATGGCTGCCAAGTTTTTCATAATAAAATCAAGTGATATCCTGCCTGAGATTCTCAGTGCTCTGTGGAAAACCAACCTGGGACTAGATTTCCGAATCCAAGGGTGAATCTCATGCGTGGCCTCCTAAAATCCCAACACAATTCATGGCAATACTTCTCTGAGGTCAGTTCCAGAACTCAGTCTATAAGGGGAATTACCCAAGAGTTCCAGCCCTGGCGGACCCACTCATCTCTTCCAACTGCCACAAAAATGACCACAATTATAGTCAAAACATTCCCACATGGCCTTCATTTTCTTCCATATAGACACTGATCATAACTTCTGGCTAGAGGTTTCCATGAGTGATGCAGCTCAGGACAGTGTCCAATATAAGCTCCCTTGCCCCTCATTTGCCTAAAGTCAGTGTGGCCTGGACACCCTTCCTGTGAACCAGGAGTGATCAAATAGGCCTGCCATTATTACTGCTCTGCTTCTACTATTTGAGGCCTACTGACTGTCAGGTATAGATTCTTTATGTGGTTTTTATTCATGAGAGAACACTAGCACATCTGCAGGGGTTTGAAGAACTCATTTGACCCAAGGGTCCATATTCACACTTGATGGAGGTCAGGAACCTAACAGAGGAAGGTGAGAGACTTCATCCACAATGACTGATTTTTTGAATTTTGGTTATGGATGCAAACATGGGATCTTTCTTTAGATCCATCAGGTGCTGACAATCTAAGCCTCAGCTTCACACAGGGCCAAGAGGCTTATTCAGACACATCTCTTTCCAATTAAGCAAAGAGCCACAGGTGATCCCCATTCATTTCCATTTGAATACTGTTTTCTTCAGGCTTCACAAAGGGGTGGCCTGAGCCAAAGACTTTCCTTGCATTCAGGGCAACAGAAAAATAGGTAAGCAAAAGTCCCAAAGCAGGGTTTCCCCACTGAGACTTTCCTGGTCACCCGGATATCTGAGTTTTCTGAGATGCTCACCATTCCCTTCAGCTATCCAGTACATGGCCATGTGACAGAGCTTGGAGGTGGTACATATCTTGGACACAAAACCATGAGCCTATTCTGGAGAGTGTCCAGAATTCAGGAAGAAAACAGGAATTTAGGAAGATAGTAGGTTTTGCCCATTGATAAGGCTAGCCGCAGTCCATTCATTAATTGGCAGTATGAATGCAGGGAAGCTTTCTACTAGACAGAACACACCCATTGATGCATTCTTTTTCTAATACTACAACCACGGACAGAGTGGGATACACAGTAATAGAAACACTCACTTTGTCAGAGAACATACTAGAAACAGTCTTCTCCAAACCAAACAAATTGCCTTTGCTACCTATTCTCAGAACATGAGAGAAAACCACAAACTCACACCCACACTCAAAAAAGCACCTCCTTCCCCAAAGTAGGTCTGTGACTATCCGGAGTGTCCTCTGACGGGTGGGCCATACTATATTTCCCCGAGGTGGACTGTGCTGCCTCTGTTCTGGTCTCCTTGGCCAAATCTGTGAAGTTGTCAGAAGCCAGTGGTGAGCCACTACCTTCTTTCTCAGGAAAGGCCCCTCTTCTTAGCTTTCCTGGAATTTGGCCATCCTCACATCACTAGGTACCAAGAAAGACTGACTCTGTCCTTGGTTAACCCAAACAAGTGAGACCACTGGGACTGGGACTGGGACTGGCTGTGGTTGCCTGACTTCCTGAATCCCAAATTTAGAGAGTTCCATCACCAAGGAAGTCATGTGAGGTAACTTCCTTCAGGAAGTTAATGAAGTCACTGCCTTGGCAAACACTTTGTCCTAACAGTTGCTTCCAAGGGTCCCAAGAGGTGCAGGGTACCCCTACTTCCTGTGACATTTTCACAAGTTAGAATGGTATTTCACCATAGGCACCCGGGAACAGCTCTCCACACAAGCCTGGTTTGGTCCATCTTCTCTACATTAAGATGAAAGAGGCTGATTCAGACACATCCTTTCATCCTGACCAGGTTGTTTACCATGGAAGTTGTCTTTTCCTCCCTCAGGTCCTTCATAGCTGCTTACAACTTCTCCAGGGATCATTTCTGCATGGACCTTTGAGGTTCTCAGCAGGTGGAATATCCCCTACACTCCTGTATTGTAAGACCAACCCTGTCCCTGCTTTTCTGTAAAGTTAGATTGAGGGAACAGTGTATGGTTAGGGTAATAACAGGTTAAATTTGGGTTAGGAATCATTCTGTGTGATGAATAATGGTATTGGGAACCTGTGATATTTACAAGAATATATAGGTGAAATATAAGTATAAATACAGAAGTCTGGGTAAGATTTGAAGCCCAGAAGAGCATTGGGCCCTTGATTGGGATACTTAGCTTTGAAATACCTTCTGCACAAATGTCTCAGATAAATTGATAAACAATGGCATTGGACCTTGTAAATTGGATGATTAAATGTAGAAGAAACCATCCAGTCAAAAAGGGTAGTCGGTAGGATTAGAAAGATAGTCAGTAGGTTTAGGAAGAAGAGTGAGTATAGGATTTGGACCAAAAGTTCTTTAACAATAGGGTTTCCGGTAGAGAATGAACGTAAATGTCAGCACATGTGAAGAGTCAGTCACAATGATGAACTGGGGAAAATATATAGGGAAGCAGATATGAATAGAGACATTAAGAAATCAGGCAATGTATAAATTGAGTGATAGGATTAGACATTTTCTACAGGGTAGAGGTTGAATACACAATCTTAGGGAGAAACAAATATTTAGCACCAATACGATTGACATTTGAGAGCATTAGGCAATCTGGACTTGGTTGTTTTTAGTAATCCATGCTCACTTTCCATTTAGGCTTTGGTACAATCATAAGTGTGAACTTTGCATTTTGTGCCCAGAATATTAGTGTGATAAAGTGTATATGTAGTTCAGGTGACATGAGTATTTCTTCCACTAATTCTGTGGGCAATATTTTGAAGTTGTATAAATTAGTATTGGGTGTACAAATAGGTATACCCTGTGTCTACGAAAATAGATAAAATGAATGAATAGACCATACTGTGAATAAATAATATAACTGGTTCCAACATTAAATAATGGATTGAATTGATATCTGAAAATATACAGTAAATCTTATATTTATATACATACATTTATTACAACCATTTATACATCTAATGGTAATATTAGGGTTATGGTTTGTCATGAAGAGTGTGTGAGTTTTGCTTCAAAAGAGATTATTGAAACCTAAAATAAAAGAAGTCTCATGAAAAAAACAGTCAAAAACATGTAGGAATACATGTGTACTGAAGCAGGAAGTGATAGAAAGTGAAACAAATGCCTATAAATTTACAAACTTGTGAATGAAATATATATCCTATGATGTGCATGAACTGAAGAAATAGTCATGTAACAGTGTTCAATAAAAATGAACGTCAAAATACACATCATGTACCATAGTAATCTACTTGCATTGATGTTAAAGAGGGTCAGTTACTGTTGAAAAATTATGACTTCTATGCACCATTCACTGAATTTAGATTTCAGCACTAGGAAACAATATATATTTGAGGTGGATGAATATTTCTGAGAATAATTTTGTGAACATTTGATTATAAATCCACATGCATGAATATGAATGCATTTAGGGATTGTATAATAAGACACATATATTTTATATGCTGAAAAATCTGGAGAGTATATATATATACACACACACACACACACACACGCAAATGCACAGACATTAAATGGTAGCAATATATATGCCAATCGAAATTCATCATGAAATATATATCATCCACAGATCCAAAAATATTCATTTTACTGAACATGGATTTATGTATTATCTTGTTCAACTAGGAAGCTCACGCATAGTTCTAATTTTCAATTCCAAAAATGTTTAGGAGTAGTGATCTCTTTTCACAATTCGTATCTGCCAAGTCAGCCACCTCACAAAAATGTACATGTGATACCAGGTAGGATTCTATATGTGCATACAAAAATACATGTGCTGAATAGGCTACATATACAGGGAGACAGGTATTCACATATTTGTTAACTTTAAAACACACGGAGAATTATTTCAATTTAATATTGACTAGATTAATAACACCTACCCTTTATCATACAAAAGGTAAATCCAGCTATACACCATGCCTCCTCCGAACTGCTTGTATTTCTATTCTGTTTTGGTTGTTTTTCTCCATCAATTTATGATTGCCACAGTCTGGCTGGGCACAATTCAGGAGCCACTTGTCAAATAAAGTAACTTTATTTTTAGAACTACACACGACAAAAAAATAGCTCCTCGGGAAATACCCTCAGAGCACAACTGCCACCACCAGCTTCCCACAAGCTCTCAACCTCTCCACTCCTCCTGCTCTTGAGTTCGATTGGCTGGGTCATTTGGGCAGAGCCAAAAATGTCCCCCAATGAGCAGCTTGGTAGTTTGAAAGGGTGGGGAAACAGCCCAATGGGCATCACCGCAGAGTAGCCAATCAGCTAGATGTTGCTGGGGCCGCTGTGAGCAAACCATCAGCTGGCAGTCTCAAAGTTTTCTTTGGCCCCTCGGGCTGTGGCTCTCAACATCTCCCCCTCTCTGTTTAAACAACAAGCATGTGGCTTAGGGACCATGCCTGCCTTAGGTTGTCCAATAGTACATATGGTCCTTACCCATTATCGAATGAGCTGACCTCAAGGTGTCAGCCTCCAGTCTTAGGTTGGTACCATTGCAACTGGATCTTACCGGTCACTAACTACAGGTCCAGTATACAGCCACACCTATGGAGAGGACTTTGTACCAGTGGGGGGGTAAGGTTCTTTGTCTCATCTCTGTTGGACCCCAAATTTTAGCTGAACAACCATGACAAGCAGAAGGGAGGAAGATACACCAAGCCAATTGAGGGCTCCTTTTGGAAAAATTGTACCACCGATGACATCATCAGCAAAAATACCCCAACACTACCACATGTCGATGCACCAACATATTGATCACAATGCATGCAGGTGAGTTCACAATGCATACAAGTGATACATAGTCCAGGCAAGTTCTGCAAGCAGTTCAGTGATGGCTTTTGCAGAAGCTGTAGATTGGTTTTATCTTTGTCTTCACAGGCACTGGGATGAAGATAGGAATTCTGGCAACAATGCCTAAAGAAAAAATTATGTAACATTCCAGAAGGCACTAAAAGAAAACAATTTTCTTAACAATTTACATTGTCTTGAAGAGATTTATTAAATATACTGAAAAGGAAAGGTGAAAGAAAGCAAACAGATCTGTTAACCTCCCTTTTTGTTCACATTTTAAAACAATCCTCAACGGGTGTTTACCCAATTTAAATTAAAATATTTACATCACGTGAATAAAAAAAATATATTTGGATCCATTTTTTCATGAGCGCTCATCACATATGATATATGGTTATGTACATTCAAACATATAACACAAAACACAAGTGTGCACACATAATATAATGCATACAACACATAACATAATAGTAAAGGCTTTATAACTTTTTACATGTGAAATCTCCATTGCAAAGTCTAAAAACTCTATAGTCCAAAAATAAAACTGATCAGCAAAACATTAACCTAGGTCTGTATGAGCTCAAAAAACAAAAAAGAACTTCATGATATGGGAAAGGGCAATAATAAAATAGATATTGAAAAAAACATCCTGGTTCTGTCACAGATGTAAGAATAGCCAAACTGGAGTTCTGGATATCAGCTGTAATTGATTTGAGCCAAATCATCTTCTTTTGGGTCTGTAGAAATCTCTTTAGTTAATCTCTCTAGAATCCAAATCGGCTCCTGTTCTCCCTGTGAAAACACACAAACAGGCCCCCGACTCCAGACAATTACTGGGTCAGGACCTTTCCATTGTCCTGTTAGAATATCCTTCCAAAGTACCTTGGGCTTATGTACATTTTTTGGACATATATGCCTTTCTGCAGCACAAAGCCCTGTTGAATCCAAATTTAAAAAGTTTAGAGTAAAAAGGGTTATTTTAAGTTTATCTTTGGGGAATATATACCCCTTCCCAATTCCTTCTTTTTGCTTTAGTAAGTACATTTTAATAGTTTGATGTGCTCTTTCAACTATACCTTGTCCCTGCTGATTGTATGGGACTCCTGTTATATGAGTGATGCCAAATGATGAGCAAAATTGTTTAAAAGAAGTAGAAGTATAACCAGGGGCATTATCTGTTTTTAACTGTTTTGGAACACCCACAGTGGCAAAATTTTGTAACCAATGAGCTATAACATCTTTAGTTTTTTTCTCCGACAAGAAGGGAGCCCATCAAAAATCCAGAAGAAGTATCAACTGTAACATGCAAATATTTTAATTTTCCAAATTCTGGCAAGTTTGTGACGTTCATCTGCCAAATATGGTTAGGTATCAATCCTCTAGGATTGACTCAAAGATTAACGTGTGGTAAAAAGGTCACACAATTTTGACATTGTTTTATTATTTGTCTAGATTTTTCCTTAGTTATTTTAAAGCACTTTTGTAAACTATTAGGATTGACATGGAACTTTTTATGAAAATTTGTAGCTTCTTCTACTATAGAGAAAATATGTATGTCATGTGTAGTTTTATCTGCTAAATCATTGTCCAAACTAAGGGCTCCAGGCAATCCTGTATGTGTTCTGATATTTCCTATAAAGAACAGATCTTTTCTGTCCAAGATTAGACTTTGTATAGTGGAAAGCAAAGAGAAAACAGTAGAGGAAGGGGAAATCCTACCAGCATCTTCAAGGGATACTATAGCATTAACTATATTCTGACTATCGGAAAATAAATTAATTACAGAATCTTTAAACATCACAAAAGCTTGTAATACTGCATTAAGCTCTACCTTTTGAGATGATTGTTTGGGTACTAGAAATGTAAAAGTTTGATCAGGTGTAACTATTGCTGCTGTACCATTATTTGACCCATCAGTGAATATATTTGGAGCATTCATGATAGGTGTTTTTCTTGTCATTTTTGGAAAAATTACAGGATGAAATGATCAAAAAGACAATAAAGGATTAGATGGTAAGTGATTATCAAATGAAATATTAGATTTGCACATGATTATTGCCCAAGTATTTAACTCATTAGCTAACTCATCAATTTGATTCAGAGTATATGGAGTAATTATTTTATTGGGAGAAATTCCAAACACTTCCTTTGCTGCTTTTGTTCTTTTCAGTATTAATTGTCCTACAGCCTCAGTATACCGAGTAAGAATATTGTTAGGGGAATAAGATAAATGCATCCATAATAATGGACCTTCTTGCCAAAATACTCCTGTAGTAATATTTTTTGTTGGTAGTACAATAAATAATAAAGACAAACTTAAATCAATTCTATCCAAATGCATATTTTCCATATATGTTTCAATAATTTTTAATGCCTTTCTTGTTTCAGGCGTTAACATGCGGGGTGAATTTGGATCTGATGGACCTTTTAGGATATCAAAAAAGGTTCCAACTCTATTGTGCGTATACCTAGATAAGGCCTTATCCAATTTATGTCTCCTAATAACATTTGAAAGTCATTAAGTGATTTGAGTTGATCTATTCGTACTTGAATTTTTGGTGGACAGATCATGGTTGAGGATAATAGAACTCCTAAATAATTAATTGGAAAATTTAATTCTACTTTATCTATTGTTATCTCTAGTTTATATTTTTTAATATGTTTTTAAGTGTGGCATAACATTCTAGCAATGTGTTTTTAGCTTCTTGTGCTAATAATATATCATCCATATAGTGAAATATTTGTAGTTCAGGATTTTCATTTCTAAGTGGCTGGATTACTTTGTTAACATAAATTTGACACATAGTTGGGCTATTAGCCATCCTTTGAGGGAGTACTTTCCATTTGTATCTCTGATCAGGACCTTCATGATTCAGTGCAGGGTTAGTAAATGCAAAACATGGACTATCCTAAGGTTGAATTGGAAATGAAAAAAAAAAATCTTTAATATCTATACATAAATCATACCAAGTTTTGGCAAAGCAGATAATTGTGGAATCCCTGATTGAGCATGTCCCATAATAACCATCTCATTATTAATGCCTCTTAAATCTTGCAATAATCTCCATTTACCAGATTACTTTTTGATGACAAAACTGGGAGTATTATGGGGAGATACAGATGGTTTTATATGTCTTCTGCTAATTGTTGTTTGACCAGATCATGGGCTGCTGGTACCTTTTCTTTAGTCAGGGTCCACTGAGGAACCCATACTTGTCTTTCTTATTTCCAAGTAATTTTTATTGTCTTAGTGTCCCTTTCTTAAAATCCAACCCATTTCTGTCTGTTCCTTGATCTATTAGTATTGGAGCTGCTATACCTTGATATTGTTTTTCTAATCTTTTTCCTATCCTAAAACCTTGTCTAACCATAATTGTGGGTATATTTTAATTGATGTTTTTTGTTAATTTCAAACCTAATTCATCTAGGACATCTCATCCCCATAAATTTACGGGAAGATGATCCATACATATGGCTATATAGTTCCTTCACATCCTTCAGGATCCTTCCAATCTAATACCATTGCTCTTTGATGGGGATTAGTCGCCAATTCTAGGCCTTGAAGTGTTTGAGTGGATGGTTGTAATGGCCAATATTTTGGCCATTCTGGACGAGAGATGATGCTAAGTTCTGCATCTGTATCCAGTAGCCCATTTAATTCATGTCCTTGAATATTTAGTTTTAGTATGGGGCAAGAATCTAACTTTAGAGAAAACATACCCAAATCTACATCTGTGCAGCCTAATCCCTTGGAACCTCATTCTACAACATGACTGGAAAATTTATCATGTAAGCGTGGTATTATTAGTAACTGTGCTATTCTGTCTCTTGGTGAAATTACTGATATACCCTTTGGAGAACTGGCTATAATTTTTATTTCACCTTCATAATTAGGGTCAATTACCCCAGGACTTATCATAAGTCCTTTTAGAGTAGAAGAGCTGCGTCCCAATAATAAGCCTACTGCTCCTTGGGGAAGAGGTTTTTTACCCCTTAGAGAATGATTTGAACTCCCATCTCTGGAGTTAGTACTGCTCTGACAGAGGTGCAGATGTCCAACCCTGCACTCCCTCTGGTTTGTCTGTTGAGGGCTCTGATGGACAATGTGTCTTTGGCACTACCCTGATGGGGTTGCTGGGTTCCTCCAGTGCTCCGTATATTTGTGGTTTGGGGCCCCAGAGCATTGGGTCCCCCTGTCCATTTTCTGGCAACGTAACCTGATGCCTTTCTCCATGATATCATGGATAAACACCTGGTCCTTGTTTGTTTTTTGATAATATACTACCCTCTATGGTGGTTTGAGAATGGCATTCATTAGTCCAATGTCTCCCTCTATGGCATCCTGGGCAAATACCCCGTATTCTACTCCTTTGATACCTAGTTTTGTTAAACCCTCCTCTTATGGGGCAATTCCTTTTAAAATGTCCTGTTTGTTCACAATTGTAGCATGTTCTTGTCCTGGCATCTAAAGCCTATTTTACTGCAGCTGCCACGACTTGCCCTTGTTCTAAAGCCTGTTTTACTGCAGCTGCCATGACTTGCTCTTGTTCATTAATTTCTCTACATAATTTAATATATGGGAATTGGAGCATTTTAGAAAAATCAGACATCAGTGTGTCTTGTAAAGTCTCAGTAGAGAAACTCTACTTTGGCCCATTTGCTTACCTATTGTTAATTTGCCCAGAATGTCAGGAAGCTCTTTGTCTCAGGGCACACCTTTGTGAAGCCTGAAGCACACAGTTTTCAAATGGAAATGAATGGGCATCACCAGTGGGTATTTGCTAAATTGCTTTGGAAAGGGATGTGTCTGAATCAGCCTCTTTGATCTGTGTGAGGCTGTGGCTTACATTCTCATCACCTGATGGATCATTCCGTGTGTGAATCCATAACCAAAATGGCCAAAAGAGCAGTCCCTGTGCATGAAGTCTCTCACCTTCCTCTGTAAGGCTCCTGACCTCCATCAAGTGAGAATAGGGATTTTTTGTGTCAAATGAGTTCTTCAAAGCCCTGGAGAGTCTAGCACATAGGTTCTTGGGTTTTCTCATGACTCCAGTTCACATAAAAATATCTATACCTGACAGTCAGTAGGCCTCAAATTGGAGAAGCCTAGGCGTATTAAGGGCAGGCCTATTTGATCACACCTGGTTCACAGAAAGGGTGTCCAGGCCACCATGACTTTAGGCAATGAGGGGAAAGGGAGCTTATTTTGGACACTCTCTTGGACTTCGCCGCTCATGGAAACCTCCAGACAGAGCTTAGAATAAGAGTGAATATATGGAAGAAGATGAGGGCCATGTGGGAGTGTTTTGATTTTAATTGTCATCATTTGTGTGGTAGTTGGAAGATATGACTGGGTACACCTGGGCTGAAATCTGGTGTGATTCCCCTTAGAGACTGGGTTCTGGAACTGACCTTAGAGAAGTATTATCATGAAATGTGTTGGGATTTTAGTTGGCCACGCATGAGAGTCGCCCTTGGAAACCGAGATCTAGGCCCAGGTTTGCTTTCCACAGAGCACTGGGAATCTCAGCCAGGATATCACATGGTTTTATTCTGAAAGACATGGCAGCCACAAATGAGAGTCAAAACACACACGGACCTCACCTTGTAGACAGCAATAGGCCTGGGTTCATGTGACCTTTTGGCCACTCTTTGGGAAGCCTTGCCTCAGAGATTTCACCAGAGCTTTCATTCAAATGAGCTTCCTCACCATTGAATGATTCCTGAATGAATTTAAACCACAATGCCTCCAACATCAATCTTGAAAAATGGCTAGATAAATACCATGAAATTTTTGAAATTTCCATGACCATGAAAATGGTGTAAGAACAGAGATGCCAGTAAGTTGGGGCCTGATGAGAAGTGGGCCTAGAGAAGTTGTGTGCAGGTGTGTGAGAAAATATCTGTGGTGGGGCCATGTGGATCTGCCATTGGCTTCCAAATGGCTTGTAACTGACATGGTGCAGCCAGCATACCCTTCTATGTAAAGGCATCTTTTAATATGCAGAGTTTTCAGGGCAATGTTCAGAATCAAATTGCTATGGTCAAGGATGCAAGCTATGTGGGATTGAAGCCTGGGTGGTACATTATCCTGCAGACCCTGAAACACCGCACGTGACAGAACTCCCTTTAGCACTGTGTCCCAGTTGAATTCCTTGTATTGTGTGAAGCAAATACCAAGCTCGCATTGCAGCAGCAAGAAACACCACGACAAGTGGAGGATGACCGAATGGCTTTAGAGTCCACACGGAAAGAGTTAGCCCCCAGTCCCCACAGTTTACCTACAAAGAGAGAATTCAGCACTGCTGCCTCATGTTCATTAGAAAATAAGAAACCATGTCCTCCAGGTCACTTAGATACATACCCAGCTTTGATGGTCTCTCTACAAAGGAAGCTAAAGCTCCTGACAACAACAAATATTTCAAGTGCCCAAACTCAGAGGCAGTTTCTCAAGAAGTCTTTAGTCCAGCAGAGCTCCAATTTTGTCGAATATTTACCTGTTCCTAACTTTTGGAAACTCCTCTACCACCTTCAAGGTTGTGAACTCTTGAGCATATTTCATTCCAGATATGTATTCACAGTTTTTCTAACTCTTCTCCTCTAATTGTGTTTTACTTGGGGCGAAGGTAATGTCAAGGCATTATTCTGGATGAGAGTGGGAAGATTTTTGTGTAGCACATATTTACATACACATTGGATTTATTTTCCTATTTTCCATTCAAAATACTGAATCCCTGAAACTAACCCATACCGTACTAGACTCTGACTAATAATTCTAATATGATGGAGAAAAATAACCCAAAAAGAATAGAAATACAAGCAGTTCAGACAAGGCATAGTGTATAGTTGGACTTGCCTTTTGCATTATACAGGGTAGGAGTTATAAATCTAGTCAATTTTTTGTTGAAATAGTTCTCCATGTTTTTTTTTATTGGTTGTTCAAAATATTACAAACTCTTGACATCTTGTATTACATATATTAGATTCAAGTGGATTATGAACTCACATTTTTACTCCAAATACAGATTGCAGAATCACATCGGTTACACATCCACATTTTTACATAATGCCCTATTAGTATCTGTTGTATTCTGCTACCTTTCCTAGCCTCTACTATCCCCCCTCCCCTCCCCTCCCCTCCCATATTCTCTCTCTACTCCATCTTCTGTAATTCATTTTCCTACTTGTTTATTTTCCCCTTCCACTCACAACTTCTTATATATAATTTTGTAAAACATTGAGAGTCTCCCTCCATTTCCATGCAATTTCCCTTTTCTCTCCCTTTCCCTCCCACCTCATGTCTCTTATTAATGTTGACCTTTTCTTCCTGCTATTCCTTCCTGCTCTGTTCTTAGTTGCTCTCATTATATCAAAGAAGACATTTGGAATTTGTTTTTTTAGAGATTGTCTAGCTTCACTAAGCATAATCTACTCTAATACCATCCATTTCCCTGCAAATCCCATGATTTTGTCATTTTTTAGTGCTGCGTAATACTCCATGGTGTATAAATGCCACATTTTAAAAATTATTTTGAAAACCTATATTCCAATAAAATAGAAGAGAGTGAAGACATCGATAAATTTTTTAAATCCTATGATTTGCCCAGACTGAGTCTGGAGGATACACACAATTTGAACAGACCAATATCAATGGATCAGATTGAAGAAGCAATCAAAAGACTACCAACCAAGAAAAGCCCAGGACCAGATGGGTATACAGCGGAGTTTTACAAAACCTTTAAACAAGAATTAATACCAATACTTTTCAATTTATTTCAGGAAGTGGAAAAAGAGGGAGCTTTGCCAAATTCATTCTATGAGGCCAACATCACCCTGATTCCGAAACCAGACAATGACACCTCAAAGAAAGAAAACTACAGACCAATATCTCTGATAAAACTACATGCAAAAATCGTCAATAAAATTCTGGCGAATCGGACAAAAAGGCACATCAAAAAAATTGTGCACCATGATCAAGTAGGATTAATCCCTGGGATGCAAGGATGGTTCAATATACGGAAATCAATAAATGTTATTCACCACATAAATAGACTTAAAATAGGAACCATATGATCATCTCAATAGATGCAGAAAAAGCATTCGACAAAGTACAGCATTCCTTTATATTCAAAACATTAGAAAAACTAGGGATAACAGGAACTTTCCTCGAAATTGTGAAAGCTATCTATGCTAAGCCTCAGGCTAGCATCATTCTGAGTGGAGAAAAATTGAAGGCATTCCCTCTAAAATCAGGAAGAAGACAGGGATGCCCTCTATCACCACTTCTATTCAATATAGTTCTCAAAACACTGGCCAGAGCAATTAGAAAGATGAAAGAAATTAAAGGCATAAAAATAGGAAAAGAAGAACTTAAATTATCACTGTTTGCGGATGACATGATTCTATACCTAGAAGACCCAAAAGGGTCTACAAAAAAACTACTAGAACTAATAAATGAATTCAGCAAAGTGGAAGGATAAAAAATCAACACGCACAAATCAAAGGCATTTTTGTATATCAGTAACAAAACTTCTGAATCGGAAATGAGGAAAAACACTCCATTCACAATATTTTCAAAAAAAAATAAAATACTTGGGAATCAACCTAACAAAAGAGGTGAAAGACTTATACAATGAAAACTACAGAACCATAAAGAGAGAAATAGAAGAAGATCCATGTGTTTTTAAAGGTAACAAATAGGTGAATTCCTCTCTGCCTTTCTCTGTAGCCAATTCAGCACATGTAATTTCATATGCACATATAGAATCCTACCTGTTATCACATGTACATTCTTGTGAGGTGGCTGACTTGGCAGATACAAATTGGGAGAAGAGATCACTCCTCCTAAACACAGTTAGAACTGAAAATTCAACCTATGGGTGAGCTTCTTAGATGAACAACATGATAAATAAAATCATATTCAGTATAATGAATATTTTTGGACCAGTGGATGATATACATTTCATGAAGAATTTCGATTGGCATATATGTTGCTACTTTTTAATGTGTGTGTATGTGTGTGTGTGTGTGTGTATATATATGTATATATATATATATATATACTCTCCAAATTTTTCAAAATATGAAATATATGTGTCTTATTGTACACTCCCTAAATTCATTCGTATTCATGTATGTGGATTTATAATCAAATTTTCAAAAGATTATTCTCAGAAATATTCATCCACCTGAAATACATATTTGTTTCCTAGAACTGAAAACTAACTTCAGTGAATGGTGCAAAAGAATCCTAATATTTCTACAGTAACTGACCCAATGTCACATCAATGCAAGTAGATTATTATGGAACATGATATGTATTTTGATGTTCATTTTTAGTCAACACTGGTACATTACTATTTCTTCAGTTTATGCCCATCATAAGATATATATTTCATACACAAGTTAGCAAATTTATAGGCATTTGTTTCACTTTCAATAACTTCCTTCTTCAGAACACATGTATTCCTCCATGTTTCTTGATAAGACTTTTCATGAGACTTCTTTCTAAACACATTATTTTTGATTTCCATAATCACTTTTGAAGCAAAACTCACACACTCGTCATGATAAAATATAACCCTAATATTACCATTAGAAGTATAACTGGTTGGAATGAATGATTGTATATCAATATAAGATTTCCTGTATATTTTCAGATATCAATTCAATCCGTTATTTAACGTTTACCAATTATATTATTTACTCTCAGTATGGTCTATTCTTGCATTATCTCTATATTCATAGAGAGATGGTACACCTCTTTGTACTCCCAATACTCATTTATACGTCTCCAAAATATTGCTCCCAGAAATGGTGGAAGAAATACTCATGTCACCTGACCTACATATACATTTTATCACAGTAATATTCTGGAAAATAAAGCAAAGGTCACACTTATAATTGTACCAAAGCCTAAATTTAAAGTGAGCATGGATTTCTGAAAACATCCATGACCAGGTTGCCTAATGCTCTCAAATGTCAATGTAATTGTTGACTACATATTTGTTTCTTTCTAAGATTATATATTCAAACTCAACCCTGTTGAAAATGTCTAATCCTATCACTCACTTTAAACTTTGCCTGATATCCTAATGTCTCTATTGATATCTCTTTTCCTTCATAATTTCCCAGTTCATCATTTTGACTGTGCATTTGTGCTGACATTTACATTCACTCTCTACCTGAAACCCAATTGCTAAACAACTTTTGGTCCAAATACTATACTCTCTTTTCTTTCTGAATCTACCGACTATCTCCCAAATCCTACTGACTATCCTTTTTAGAATGGATGTTCTCTTCAACATTCAATCATCCAATGTACAAGGTCCGATGCCATTGTGTATTGATTCATCTGAGACATCTGTGCAGGACATAATTCAAAGCTAAGTCTCCCAATCAAGGGCCCAATCCCTTTCTGGGCTTCAAATCTTACTTAGATTTCTGTTTTCATACATATATTTGACCTCTATATTCTTATAAATATTGCAGGTTTTCAATACCATTATTCATCCAGCAAAATGATTCCTAACCCAAATCGAACATGTTATTAACCAAAACCATATACTGTTCCCACATTCTAACTTTATAGAAGAGCAGGGACAGTGTTTGTCTTACAATAAGGAATGTAGGGGATATAACACCTGCTGAAAACCTCAAAGTTCCATGCAGAAATATTCCCTGGAGAAGATGTAGGCAGCTATGAAGGACCAGAGAGTGCAAAAGTCTTCTTCCATGGAAAACAGCCTTGTCTGAATGAGGGGTTGTGTCTGAATCAGCCTCTCTGTTCCTAATGTATAGAAGATGGACAAATCCAGCCCTGTGTGGAGAGCTGTTCATGGGTGCCTATGGGTGATATACCATTCTAACTTGTGAAAGTGTCACGGGAAATAGGGGCAGCATCCATCTCATGGGACCCTTGGAAGCAACTGTTAGGACAAAGTGGTTGCAAAGGCAGTGAACTTATTCAGTTCCTGAAGGAAGTGACCTCATCTCTATTCCTTGGTGATGGAACTCTCTGAACTTGCAATATAGGAAGCCAGGCACTCAGAGCCAGTCCCAGTCCCAGTCCCAGTGGGCTCACTTGTTTGGATATTCCAATGACAGAGACAGTCTTTTTTGGTATATACTGATGTGAGGATGGCCAAATGCCAGGAAAGCTTTGAAGACTGGCCTTTCCAGAGAAAGCAAGTAGTGGCTCACCGTGGGCTCCTGACATTTTCAGAGTTGGCCAAGGAGACCATATCTGAGACAGGACAGGCCATTTCAGAGGAACATAGTAAGGCTCACCAGTGAGAGTACACTCTGAATAGTCACAGACCTACTTGGGGAAAGGAGATGCATTTGTGGTTTTAGTTGTGTGTTTGTGGTTTTGTCTCATGTTCTGAGAAAATGTAGGAAAGGCGGTTTGTTTGGTTTGGAGTGAACTGTTTCTAGTAAGTCGTTTGACAAGGCAAGTGTTTCTATGTCTGTGTTTCCCAGTGTGTCTGTGGTTGTAGACATTAGAAAAGAGAATGCATCAATGGATGTGTCCTGTCTAGTAGAAAGCTTCCCAGCATCAATCTTGCCCAATATATAAATGGATTGTGGCTTGCCTTATCGAAGGGCAACACCTTCAAACTTCCTAAGTTCTTGTTTCCTTCCTGAATTCTGCCTAAACTCCAGAATAGGCTCATGGTTTTCTGTCCAAGATATTTACCACCTCCAAGCTCTGTGATATGGGCATGTACTGGATAGCTGAAGGGAATGGCGAGCATCTCAGAAAACTCAGATATCAGTGTGACCAGTAAAGTCTCAGTGGAGAAACTCTGCTTTGGGGCTTTTGCTTGCCTATTGTTCTTTTGCCCTGAATGTCAGGAAGGACTTTGCCTCAGGCCACCCCTTTGTGAAACCTGAAGTAACCAGTTTTCAAATGGATATAAATGGGCATTACCTGTGGCTCTTTACTTAACTGCTTTGGAAAGGGATGTGTCTGAATCAGTCTCTTGGCCCTGTGTGAGTCTATGGCTTAGATTCCCTACACCTGATGGATGTAAAGAAAAATCCCATGTGTGCATACAAAATCAAAATGGCAAAAATTACAGTCATTGTAGATGAAGTCTCTCGCCTTTCTCTGTAAGGTTTCTGACCTCCATCAAGTGAGAATAAGGATCCTTTGGGTCAAATGAATTCTTCAAAGCCATCGAGAGGCTAGCCCATAGGGGCTTCAGTTTTCTCTTGACTACAGTTCACATAAATAATCTAAATGCCACAGTTAAAAGTCCTAAAATTGAAGAAGTGGAAAAGTATTAATGGCAGACCTATTTGATCACTCCTGGTTTACGGTAAGGGTGTCCAGGCCACCCTGACTTTAGGCAAATGAGGGTTAAGGGAGGTTATTTTGGACACTGTCTTGGGCTGCACCCCTTATGGAAAACTCCAGCCAAAGGATATGATGAGTGTCTATATGGAAGAAGATTAGGGCCGTGTGGAGTGTTTTGGTTTTAATTGTGGTCATTTGTGTGGTGGTTGGAAGAAATGACTGGGTCTACCTGTGCTTGAACTCTGGTGTGATTCCCCTTAGAGACTGAGTTCTAGAACTTACCTCAGAGAAGTATTGCCATGAATTGTTTTGGGATTTTAGGAAGCCACGCAATGAAAGTCGCCCTTGGAAACTGAGATCTAGGCCCAGGGTGGCTTTCCACAAAGCACTGGGAATCTCAGCCAGGATATCACTTGATTGTATTCTGAAAGACATGGCAGCCATAGTTCAGTGTCAAAAAACACATGGGCCTCATATTGTAGACCTCAATAGGACTGGATTCAAGTGACCTTTTGGCCACTATTTTGGAAGCCTTGCCTTTGAGAGTTCTCCAGAGCTTTCATTGAAATGTGCTTCTTCACCATTTAACGGTTCCTGAATATATTGAAACCCATAGTGCTTGCAACATCATCCTAGAAAAATGGCTAGAAAAATACCGTGAAATTTTTGAAATTCCCATGACCTGGTGGCACTGGAGAACCTTTGGATGTGCTGTTGCTGATCTTGAGTGTGCCAGACAGTGCCTTGATTGACTGGGTTTCATGAAAGTGGTGTAGAACAGAGATGCCAGTAATTTGGAGCCTGCTGATTAGTGGGCCTAGAACAGTGGTGGGAAGGTTTGTGATAAAACATGTAGTGGGGCAATGTGGATCTGCCCTTGGCTTCCAAATGGTTGTTACTGACATGGTGCAGCCAGCAGACCCTTCTTTGTAAAGGCATCTTGTTATATTGAGAGGTTTCAGGGCAATGTTCAGAATCAGGTTGCTATGGTCAAGGGGGAAAGCAATGTGGGATAGAAGCCTGGTTGGTGCATTATCCTGCAGACCCTGACCCACCACTCCCGACAGAAATCCCTCCAGCACTGTGTCCCAGTTGAACTCCATGTATTTTGTGAAGCAAATACCAAACTCCCAGTGCAGCAGCGAGAAACACCACAAAAATTGGAGGATGTCCAAATGGCTTCACAGTCCACACGGGGATACACTTAGCCCCCAGTGGCCACAGGTTACCTACAAAGAGAGAATTCAGCACTGCTGCCTCATTTTCATTGGAAAATAAGAAACAATTTCCTCCATGTCACATAGGTGCAGACCCAGCATTGATGGTCTCAGTACAAAGGAAGCTAAAGCTCCTGACAACCACATATAGTTCAAGGGCCCAACCTCAGAGGCAGTTTCTCAAGAAGTCTTTAGGCCAGCAGAACTCCATGTTTGTGGAGTGTTTACCCTGTCCCTTTCTTTTCGAAAATCATCTACCACCTCCAATTTTTCAAAACTGTGAGCATATTCCATTCCAGATATGTATTCACTGATTTTCTAATTCTTCTCCTCTAATGGTGTTTTAGTTGGAGCGAAGGTACTGTCAAGGCATTTTTCTGTATGAGAGTGGGAGGATATTTGTGGAGCACACATTTACATACACATTGGATTCATTTTCCAATTTTTCTTTCGAAATACTGAATCCCCGACACTAACCACTACCCTACTACACTCTGACTACTAATACTAATAAGATGGAGAAAAATAACTCAAACAGAATAAAAATACAAGCATTTCAGAGGAGGCATGGTGTATAGTTGGACTTGCCTTTTGCATTATATATTGTGGGAGTTATAAATCTAGTCAACTTTTTGTTGAAGTCGTTCTCCATGTTTTTTTTAAAGTTAACCAATATGTGAATTCCTGTCTCCCCTCTCTGTAGCCTATTCACCACCTGTATTTTTATATGCAAACATAGAATCCTACCTGGGACCACACGTCCATTCATGTGAGGTGGCTGACTTGACAGATACAAATTGTAAGGGATCACTCCTCCTAAATGATGTTGGTATTGAAAATTCAAATTATGGGTGAGCTTCCTACTTGATCAATATTATTCATAAATCCATGTTCAGTTAAATAAATATTTTTGGATCTGTCAATGATATATATTTCATTTTGAATTTTGATTGGCATATATATTGCTATTTTTAATGTCTGTGTGTGTGTGTGTGTGTGTGTACACACACACACACACACATATATATAGATAGATAGATAGATAGATAGACTCTCCAGATTTTTCAAAATATGAAATATGTGTTTTATTTTACACTCACCAAATTCATTCATATTCATATATGTGAATTTATAATCAACTTTTCACAAGATTATTCTTAGAAATATTCATTTACCTGAAAAACATATTTCTTTCCTAGTACCGAAAAGGAACTTCAGTGAATGGTGCACACAAATCCTAATATTTCTACAGTACCTGACCCAGTTTAACATCAATGCAAGTAGATTCCAATTGGACATGATGTGTATTTTGACGTTCATTTTTATTCAACACTGGTAGATTACTATTTCTTTAATTTATGCACATCATAGGATATGTATTTCATCCACAAGTTAGGAAATTTATAGGCATTTGATTCACTATCAATCACTTCCTGCTTCAGAGCACATGCATTCCTCCATGTTTCCTGACTGGTCTTTTCATGAGAAAAGGGATGGACAATGCAAGGTAAGGCAACTAACATAGCACGGAACACAGCGAAACAGTCCTATTTGGTTGCAACCGGATTTAGAGGGCATTGCTTCTATTGTAATCATTTAATCCCCTGAACTCCAAGTTTAGATTGTTTCAGAATTTTGTACCCAACATGTAAGGGAGGGACTCGGAAGTTCACAGTCTGCAGAAGTTCATTAAAAGCAGTTTTTGTTTCTGTTTTTTTTTTTTTTTTCTGTTCTGTGCAAGTTAACATTTCAAGGACACCTGGGAGGGGCAGAGCTTTTTTCTTCTCTTTTTTTTTCTCCATGCCAGCTTTTACCATGGAGCCCAGTTGGTAACTTCTTTAACTTAGAACTGTAGCCATCTCTGTCAAGCCCCAGCTCAAGGCCAGAGGCCTTGTTCACATATTGCCAGCATTGTGACTGACTCTTTCCAAACACATTATTTTCGATTTCCATAATCACTTTTGTAGCAAAAATAACATATCTTCATGATAAACCATAACCCTAATATTGATATTAGATGTATAAATGGTTGGAATGAATGGTTGTATATCAATATAAGATTTCTTATACATTTTCAGATATCAATTCAATCCGTTATTTAATGTGGAACCAGTTATATTATTTATTCACTTATGGTCTATTCATGCATTATCTCTATATTCATTGACACAGTGTATACCTCTTTGTACCCCCTATACCCATTTATATGTCTTCAAAAAATTGCTCCCAGAAATGGTGGAATAAACACTCATGTCACCAGATCTACATATACATATTATCACAGTAATATTCTGGACACAAATGCAAACGTCACACTTATGATTGTACCAAAACCTAAATGGAAAGTGAGCATGGATTACAAAAAACATCCATGTCAAGGTTGCCTAATGCTCTCAAATGTCAATCCTATTGGTGACTACATATTTGTTTCTTCCTAAGATTATATATTCTAACTCAACCCTGTTGAAAATGTCTAATCGTATCACACACTTTATACTTTGCCTGATTTCGTAATGTCTTTATTGATATCTGCTTTCCTACGTTCTTTTCCCATTTCATTATTGTGACTGTTCACATTTGCTGACATTTACATTCACTCTCTAACCGAACCCCTATTGCTAAAGAGATTTTGTTCCAAATCCTATACTCACTCTTCTTCCTAAACCTACCGACTATCTTCTTAATCCTCCCGACTATCCCTTTTTGACTGGATTTTCTCTTCTACATTCAATCATCCAAGTAATGTTCGTGCAAGCATCGGAGGAAGAGACCACCAGGAGAGTGTCTCATGCCACAGCAAGAGGTTTATTGGGGGTCCAGCATGCTGTGGCTAAGAGCTCACAAGAATAGAGCAGAGAGCCCTGAGAACAGCTTAAGCAGAGCTTATATACTTTCCTTGAAAAGGGTAGGGACGGAAATTTATTGATGGGTCAGAGCGAGTGGGCGGTTTGCGTGTAACCGGATGAGGGAATACATTCTGCAATTTCGAAGTTGGGGACAGCACAATCTGGGAACAAGGTTAGCAAACAGTTCTCAATATTTCAACAGTGTTTTGTTAAGCATACAAAAAAACAGGAAGTTCCAAGTTCCTTTTTTATTAACCTTTCATTCCCCACTTCTTCTTCTGGCTAATTTTAATCATAATAGTGATTATTGGGGGGTGTCACATTCTATGTCTGCTAGTGGGGTATTACCATAAGTTTAACTTGTCCAATTTGAGCTTGGAAAAAAGAAATTACACGGTTGAGCAAACAGGGTTTTATAGTTAGCTATAATATGAAGATTATTATTGGACAGGCCAGGGGTGGTAAAAGCGTAGATAAACAGGGGGACTGTGATAACCAAGACTCAAACCACCATTTTGGGGCGTCTGTCTCTCATTGACACTCTTCAAGGCATCCTTTTATTTTACTCATAGGTTTTTTTACAACTTCATTATGGTCGGCATAAAAACAGCATTCTTACATCAATGCAGCACAAAGGCCCCCTTCTCTCATGAAGAGGAGGTCAAACCCTCGACTGTTGTGTAAAACAACTTCAGAGAGAGAGGTTAAAGATTCCTGAAAACTGTGATGGAGGTTTCTAATATCTTTAAGTTTTGGTCTATTGCTGCTTCTATTTGGGTCATTTGTTGTGTACCATGGACCAGGGCAGTGGTTCCTGTGACTACCCCTGCAGCAACTCCACTTCCTAATATGATAGGTAAAGTAAGAAATATATGTTCCCAGTGGAACTGGGTTGTATACCCCCCTGTTTGAACTTCAAATGAACCTGGGTCATTATAGAGCAATCTGGGAAACATCTTCACCATTTCACAATTAATCACATCTGTTGACCATTTCATTAAAACATAAACAATGTTTAAGTATATAGAATTATACTGTTGTAGGGGCTGTCAAGGCAAGGCACCTAAGATAGCACAGAAGACAGGGAAACAGTCCTATTTGGTTGCAACCGGATTCAGCGGGCATTGCTTCTGTTGTAATCAATTAATTCCCTGAACCCCAAGTTTAGGTAGTTTCAGAATTTTGTACCCAACATGAAAGGGAAGGGACTAAGAAGTTCACAGTCTGCAGAACTTCACAAAAAGAAGTTTTTTTTCTGTTTTTTCCTCTTTGGTGGGCAAGTTAAACTTTCAAGGACACCTGGGAGTTGGAGAGCTTTTTCTTCCTTTTCTTTTATCCCCCTGCAGTGTTACCATGGAGCCCAGTTGGTAATTTTATATCTTAAAAATATAGCCATCTCTATGAAGCCCCAGCTCAAGGCCAGAGGCCTTGTTCACATATTGTGTGAAAAACTATTAAAGGGGTGTCAAGCTTAGGAGTGCTGATTTTTGCAGCCAGTAGCCAAGTAGAGCAGGGCAACAGAAAAACAGGAAGTTTATCTACACTGAACTCTTTTATAGGGACTCTTTTGCTGAAAATCCTAAAGTCATGGTGAAGACTTCTGGAGAAGTTCAGTTAAGATTTTTCTGTGGGCCTGGTACAGAGGGGGAAGACGGGGAAGGCGGAGGGTGAGAGCTGCTCCGTGGATCTGAGAAATAGGAAGGAGAGATATAAAAGAATAATGGGAAAGGGGTTTGGGATTTTCCTAGAAACAAAAACTTGAGCAGTATAACAGGTAGAGCAGAGGGGAAGACGGGAGTGACTATCCCGAAAAGCCTGTGAGGCCCTTTAAATTCTTAGTAACCTGTTTTCAGTGATCACAAAGCAACTTTAAAGGTCATTTTCATTACATCTTCAATAGGGGTCTGAGGGATCTCCAAAGCTGGTTTGAGCTTTAGGTTAGCTGGTAAGAGGACCTGGTGCGACCCGGTGCGGGTACTGACAGAGGAAGAGAGGAGTGAGTGGGTGGATGGGTACCTCAGTACCTGCTAACTCAGCAAGGGGGCAATGCTCTGAGAACCAGCGGAGGTTTGGGTTTTGGATCTAGTAATTGGAGGGGAGAAATAAGGTTGCTGAGGTAGGACTGACAGCAGAGAGTCTGGAGCAGAAAGCTGAGGGTGAGGAACTATTGGAGAAGCATAGTTCAGGATGTGAGGGAAACAGGGAAAAGGCCTCCACATAGGGGAATTTCCTTTCACCCTTTTGAGCACTTGCAGAAGGTAAAAAGGTCACACAGAATTTGAGGATCTAGAGACTCCTCTTGGCGCCATCTGTTTTAGATGTCTAAGTAGTAATATGGCCAATGCTGTGTACTGAATGTGATGAAAATTTTACATTCCACCAGGCAGCCCCTGTATGCTCAAATCCCCATGACTTACAGAAGAAGTCATCTTTTCCCACACTCAGCCATGGCGGTTTGTGGCTTTGATAGTCTGCGGGGCAAACATACTAATATAGGCTAGCCAACCTGCATCTGGCTTGCCTGTCTATACAACCATAATGTTTGTTTCCATTATCTATGGTACGGAAATGATTTAATGGAATTTTAGTGGGATCCTCTTCATCAAGGATATCCTAATAGGAAAGACCTATATCCAGCTGACAAATGTCTGGGTGGAGAGATGGCCACCAGGTTCCTAAGGGGGCTGTATGCAAGATAGACCATACTTCTTGTCTTGTAGGATTTGTGATCAGCCATTGCTGCTGAACGGGCTAATGAGTGTTAGGTCTACTGGTGGCCAAGGGGAAAGTCTATAGCCTTATCTACGTGGCAAATACACAATTTGAAAGGGTTACCAGTCTTTTCCAGTTTCCAGCCAGAGTCTGGACAGGTTGCAGGCTTGAGATGAGAGGCATGGATCCAGGAAGTGATTCCGTCTACTTTTACCGCTGTAGGTGTTATAAGTAGCACCTGGTATGGTCCTTTCCAGCGGGGTTCCAGGGATGACAACTGATGTCCTCTTATGTAGAGGAATTCTCTTACTTGATATCGATGTGGAGTCCCCTTGTCCCCAGGTTGGAAGGCAGTGGGCAGCTGTTTCCACAGGTATAGCTGAGTTCTTTAAAGAGATTTAAGTCTGTCAAGCAAGGGTGTGTGGAAGGGATACTTAGGTCTTAGAGTTGGGGTTAGGTCCCTTACCAGAGGAGGGGCCCCATAGAGAATTTCATAGGGGGTGATGTTACACAAAGAAACAAAGGAAGTATTTCTTTCATGAAACAGTGCATAAGGCAGGAGCATAGTCTACCCTTTTATGACGGTCTCTAAGCTTAATTTATTTAAGGTCTCTTTAATGCTTCTATTTATTTTTTCATGTGTCCTGAGCTTTGGGGTCTATAAACACAATGTAACTTCCAATTAATCCCCAGGGTCCTGGCTAACCCCTGGTTTACCTGGCCCATTAACGCCGTTCAATTATCAGACCACATTACATTAGGCAGGCCCTGTCTTTGAAAAATATCTTTCAGGATCTTCTTGACCACCATTTGTGCCGGTTTTTTTTTTTTTTTTTTTTTTTTTTTGTGGGAAAGGCTTCAATCCATCCTGAAAATGTATCTACAAAGACTAGGAGATATTTAAGTCCATATCTCGCTGGCTTAATTTAGGTAAAGTCCACTTCCCAGAATTGTCCTGGTCTGGTTCCTGGTACGTGCTTTCCTGCAGGAAGCTTGGAATGGTAAGCATTAACCAATTAACAGAACCGACAGGCTTTTGTTACCCATTCAGTTATTTCCATTCACTGTGAGTGAGTTAGTCTAAAACTCTGTTCTTGATCCTACAGGAATGGCTGCAGTTTCTATGAACTAAGTTGATTGAGTTGATGTACATTTTTAACATAGTGTAGGGCTTTCTGAAATTGCAGGCTGGGCTCAGTGAAGTTGAGGTGTTCAGTGTTAGTGTTCTTAGATGTTATCAAAAGCTTGCTGGTGCTCAAAGGGTCCATTGGAATTGGGCATTCTCATTTAACAGCGGGTATAAAGGAGCAGCTATGAACACAAACCCAGGTCCATAACCTGCAAAAGCCAGCAGTTCCAAGAAACTCTCTATGTTGTCTCCTGTTAAATGGGGGTGGTATCTGCACAACGTTTTGTTTCCTGGGGTCAGTGAGCCATCATTTACAGTGCCTAAGGAAATGCCCCAGGAAGATTACTTCTTGCTGGCAAATTTGGGCCTTTTTGGCCAAAGCTCTATACCTGAGTTGAGCAAGCTCAGATAATAGTGCTTGGGTCACAGACTCAAAGTTTTCCTTGGTGTTGGCTGCCAGGAGCAGGACATCCACATATTGAATCAGGGTGACTTCGGGGTGTGTAGTTCTGAAGTTGTTGAGATCTCTGTGAAGGGCGTCATCAAAGAGAGTGGGGGAGATTTTGAACCCCTGTGGGAGTCTAGTCCAAGTTAGTTGACAAGACGTTCCTGTTTCTGGGTCTACCCACTCGAAAGCAAACAGCAACTGACTATCTTTATGCAGAGCCAAGCAAAAGAAAGCATCTTTTAAGTACAGAACAGTATACCATTTTCACTCAGCCACAGCAAAGTGTTTATTGGGGGTCCAGCATGCTGGGGCTCAGAGCTCACTTGAATAGAGCAAAGAGCCCTGAGAACAGCTTTAACAGAGCTTATATAATTTCCTTGGACAGGGCAGGGAGGGAAATTTATTTATGGGTCAGGGCGAGTGTGCAGTTTGCATGCAACTGGGTGAGGGAGTACATTCTGCAGTTTGGCAGTTGGGGATAGCACATTCTGGGAACCAAAATAGCAAACAGTTCTCAAGATTTCAACAGTGTTTTGTTAAGCATACAGAAAAACAGGAAGTGACAAGTGACTATTTTATTAACCTTTCACCAAAGCAAAATGGAAAGTGAGCATGGATTATTAAAAACAACCATGCCCAGGTTGCCTAATGCTCTAAAATATCAATCCTATTGATGACTACATATGTCTTTCTACCTAAGATTATATATTCATCCTCAACCATGTTGAAAATGTCTAACCCTATCACTCACATTATACTTTGCCTGTTTTCCTAATGTCTCTATTGATATCTGCTTTCCAACATATTTTTCCCAGTTCATCATTGTGACTGACTCTTCGTATGTGCTCATATTTACGTTCACTCTCTACCCGAAACCCTATTGCTAATGAACGTTTTGTCCAAATCCTATACTCACTCTTTTTTCAAAACCTACTGACTACCTTCCTAATCCTGCCGACTATTCCTTTTTGACTGGATGTTCTCTAAGACATTTATTCATCCAAGGTACAATGTCCTCTGCCATTGCATATCGATTTATCTGAGACATCTGTGTAGAACATAATTCAAAGCTAAGTATCGCACTAAAGGGCCCAATTCCCTTCTGGGCTTCAAATCGTACCTAGATTTCAGGTTTTATACTTATATTTCACCTATATATTCTTGTGAATATCGCAGGTTCCTAATACCATTATTTATCCCACAGAATGTTTCCTAACCCAAATAAAATATATTATTAACCCTAACCATACACTGTTCCCTCAATCTAACTTTACAAAAGAGCAGGGACAGAGTAGGTCTTACAATACAGGAATGTAGGGAATCTTCCACCTGCTGAGAACCTCAAAGGTTGATGCAGAAATGATCCCTGGAGAAGATGTAGGCAGCTATGAAGGACCTGAGAGAGCAAAAGTCATCTTCCATGGCAAACAAGCTGGTCAGGATGAAGGTATGTGTCTGAATCAGCCTCTCTCCTATTGATATAAAAAAGATGCACCAAAACAACCCTGTGTGGAGAGCTTCTCCTGGGTGTCTATGGTTGATATACCATTCTAACTTCTGAAAGTTTCACAGGAAGTAGGGGCAGCCTCCATCTCAAGGGACCTTTGGAAGCAACTGTAAGGACAAAGTTTTTGCCAAGGCAGTGACCTCATTCCCTTCCTTTAGGAATTGACCTACCTCACTTCTTTGGTGATGAAACTCTCTGAACTTCAGATCCAGGAAGCCAGGCATCCAGAGGCAGGCCCAGTCCCATTCCCAGTGGGCTCACTTGTTTGGATTTACCAAGGAGAGAGTCTGTCTCTCTTGGTACCTAATGGTTTAAGGATGACCAAATGCAAGTAGAGCTCTGAAGACGGGCCTTTCCTGAGAAAGCAGGTAGTGGTCAGCACAGGCTCCATACAACTTCACAGAGATGGACAAAGAGACCAGATCTGAGACAGGAAAGGCCATTTCAAGGGAACATACTATGGCCCACAAGTCAGAGGACACTCTGGATACTCACAGACTTACTTGGGGAAAGAGGTGCCTTTTTGAGAGTGGGTGTGAGTTTGTGGTTTTGTCTCATGTTCTGAGAATAGGTAGGAAAGGCGGTTTGTTTGGTTTAGAGTGGACTGTTTCTAGAATGTCCTTTGACAAGGTGAGTGTTTCTGTGTCTGTGTATCCCACTGTGTTCTTGGTTGTACACATTAGAAAAAGGAATGCATCAATGGATGTATCCTGACTAGTAGAAAGCTTTCCAGCATTCATCCTGCCCATTTTAAAAAAGGACTGCTGGTTGCCTTTTCGATGGGCAACACCTACTAACTTTCTAAGTTCCTGTTTTCTTTCTGAATTCTCGCCACTCTCCAGAATAGGCTCATGGTTTTTTGTCCAAGATATATATACCACCTCCAAGCTCTGTGACATGGCCATGTACTGGATTGTTGAAGGGAATGACAAGCATCTCAGAAAACTCAGATATCATTGTGACTAGTATAGTCTCAGTGGAGAAACCCTGCATTGGGATTTGCTTACTTATTGTTATGTTGCTCTGAAGTCAGGAAGGTCTCTGCCTCAGGCCACCCCTTTGTGAATCTTGAAGAAAACAGTTTTCAAATGGAAATGAATGGGCATCACCTGTGGCTCTTTGCTTAATTGCTTTGGAAAAGGATGTTCTGAATCAGCCTCGTGGCCCTGTGTGTGGCTGTGGCTTAGATTAGCAGCGCCTGATGGATATAAAGAAAGATCCAATGTGTGCATCCAAAACCAAAATGGCAAAAAGATCAGTGATAGTGGATGAAGTCTCTCGCCTTCCTCTGTAAGGTTCCTGACATCCACCAAGTGACAATAGGTATCCTTTGGGTCAAATGAGTTTTTCCAAGCCTTGCAAATTTACTTTGGTTTCCTAATGACTCCAAATCACATAAAGAATCTATACCTGACAGTCAGTAGGCCTCAAATTGGAGAAGCAGAGCAGTATTACAGGAAGAACTATGTGATCAATCCTGGTTCACAGGAAGGGTGTTCAGGCCACCCTGAGGTTAGGCAAATGAGTTGCAAGGGAGCTTATTTTGGACACTCTCGTGGGCTGCGCCATTCATGGAAGCCTCTAGCCAAAGGTTATCATGAGTGTATGTATGTAAGAAGATGAGTGCCATGTGGGAGTGTTTTGGATTTAATTGTGGTCATATGTGTGGTGGTTGGAAGAATGACTGGGTCCACCTGGGCTTGAACACTGGTGTGATTCCTCTCAGAGACTGAGTTCTGTAACTGACCTCAGAGATGTAATTGCTTTGGAAAGGGATGTGTCTTAATCAGGCTCTTGGCCCTGTTTGAGGCTGTGGCTTAGATTATCAGCAACAGACGGATCTAAGAAAAGATCCCATGTGTGCTTCCAAAACCAAAATGGCCAAAAGAGCAGTCATTGTGGATGAAGTCTCTCGCCTTCCACTGTAAGGTTCTGAAAGAATAAAACAAATTGAAATTGAAACGTAAACAACCAGGTTTTGTAAAGTTTCCAAGCTGCACTCAGAACCTAAAATTCCTGTGGCAGTTAAGACAATTCCTGAAACTGCCCATTAGATGTGTGTTGAAATCTTCCCTGAACACCTAGTTACTTAACAACCCCTTCCCAGAAACCGTGCAGCTCACCACGTATACATCTCAGGGCTTTAACCAATAAATTTAAACGTATACCCCTTCTCAGGGCTGACCAATCACTCCCTGCCTGACCTTTTCCCGCCAATGAATGTGCTAATCATGTTTAAGAGTTGTTATTTGATTTTCCCGTGGTACATGATGATTTCCTAAAGGAGGCAATGATGTATGTAAATCCCTGCTCTCTCTAAAGAATGTATATATACTCTGCTCAAGTTGTTCTCGGGGTTCTTTGATTTTTGGTCCTCTGAAGTGAGCTCTGAGCCCCAGCATGCTGGACCCCCAATAAACCCTTTGCTGATGCATGAGAAAACCTCTTTGTTGTCTTTTCCTCTGACGTTCGCCGCACCTATTTATCTGGAGGCCCCAGGTGAGATATCCGGCAGCGGTGGACGAAAGACCTCAAGGGACTCCTCTCGGGGTTAGTAAGGAGCCTATTTCTGGTTTCGGATTTCAAGTCAGGGCATGGCAAAGTGGCTGTTGGTGAATAGCATTAGCTCTCTCCTATGGTGTGACAGACCTGTCACAGAGCCCAAGGTCACATTTCTGGGGGACACTCCGGAAGACTAGGGAAATCAAAGAATAGTAGTTTCCTCATCTCAGTTACATTTTGCTTCAGGATTCGGTTTGCCAGCCCATCAGGTTTTGCCGGCTACTCAGTTTGGTTCATTGTCCCGAACTCATGTTGAGTTTACTGTCTGTCTTTATTGCCTAACCCATTAAGATTTACCAGTTACTCAGTTCTAATCTTTTTCTTGGAGTCATGTTAAACATTTACTGTTTGTCTTTTTCTGTGTTGCGTTTGTGTCTTCACTGTCCCTGTTTGAGTAATTCCCATTATGGGACAAAGCACATCCTCTTCTCTGTCTCCGACCCTTGATCATTGGACTGATGTCCGCTCAAGGGCCCAGAATCTTTATTTTCCAGTAAAACGCTGTACCTGGCAGACTCTCTGTGCTTCAGAATGGCCCATCCTCGAAGTTGGATGGCCCCCAGAAGGATCCTTCCACTTTCCTCTAATCCGAAAAGTCAGAGATATTGTCTTTCAGCTTTGGCCACGTGGCCACCCAGATAAAGAGCCATATACCCCTTCCCCCATGATCCTATCATTCAAACCATCCACTCCTCACCCTCTTCCTTCCATTCTCCCTGAGTCACAAGACTGGACACTCCTCCCCCTCCTTATCGTCTACTCTCCCTCCCCAACCCCCAACACAGTTCCTGATGATCCTCCAACCGCTGACTCAGCCTCTCCACTGCTAGAGGCAATTGGGCCAGACCCAAGCCCTCCAGGGGACTTCTCTGCAGCAGCAGCAGCCCCTCCTCCCCTGGAGGCAGCTGGGCAACCTAAAGGAACCCACCGGCGGCGGATAATAGAAAACTCAGAAGCCCCTGTGATACTCTCTTTCTGTCCCTATGGGCCCATGAACCGACCCAACTGGGACCCCAACACCTTTGAAGGTAAGAAGCATCTGTCCACTTATCGCCGGGCTCTAATAGCGGGTCTCCGAGTGGCCGCCAGAGGGCTGACCAATTTGGCCAAAGTAAGAGAGATTATCCAAGGGCCTAATGAGTCTCCCTCTATGTTTCTGGCGAGAATTATGGAAAAATATACACCTTTTGATCCTCAGGCAGAGGACCAAAATGCATCTGTTACAATGGCCTGTATTGAGCAGGCTGCCCAAGATATTAAGAGAAAGTTACAATGTCTAGATGGATTACAAGATACGACCTTAAGAGATTTAGTCAGAGAAGCTGAGAAAGTATATTATAAGAGAGAAACTGAGGAGGAGAGGGAACAGAGGATATAGAAGGAAAGGGAACAAAAGGGGCATGAAAGGAGCAAAAGGCAGACTAAAACATTGGCTAAGGTTTTGTTGACAGCAGCAAATATGCCAGAAGTTAAAAAGCTTGGAGTCAGGAAGGGATACTTGGGCCCATGCCAAAGCCTGCCCCTGGCCTCAGATCAATGTCCCTACTGTAAAGAAAAAGGACACTGAGCCAAAGAGTGCACCCAAAAGAAGCAACCACACCAGCATGCCATGCTGACTCTAGAAGAGGACTAGGAATGTTGGGGCTCGGATCTCCTCCCCGAGATCAGGGTAACATTTGAAGTGGAGGGGACTCCAGTGAACTTTGGAGAGGATACAGGAGCAGTATTCTCAGCCCTTAAGACCCCACTGGGCTCCTATCAAATAAATGGTCCCTAGTTCAAGGGGATAATGGCAGTACATATCGGGCTTGGACAACTAAGAGGATTATGGATGTAGGAAAAGGAAAAGTCCAACACTCTTTCCTAGTAATCCCAGAGTGCCCAGCCCCATTGATGCACAGGGATCTGCTTACCAAACTCGGGGCTAGAATAACTTTTAACCCTGATGTTCCCGAAGTGGATGTTCTAAAGCCTTCAGCGAAACCTCCCATAGTCACAGCATTGACTATGTCCGTTGAAGATGAACATCAACTCTTCGCGCTCCCTAGGACTGATCAAAGAGGCAAACTACCACAGAAATGGATAAAATATTATCTGAATGCCTGGGCAGAAACTGCTGGGTTAGGTCTAGCAATAAAACTACCTCCAATAGAACTAGAATTAAAAGCCTCTGCCTCTCCAATCAGTGTTAAACAATATCCTCTAAGCAAAGAAGCTAAAGATGGGATAAGTCCCCATATTCAGAAATAATTGGCCCTTGGGGTCCTAAGGCCCTGTCAATCAGCCTGGAATACCCCCCTGCTACCAGTAAGAAAGGCAGGAACTAGGGACTACTGTCCTGTTCAAGACCTAAGAGAGATAAACAACAGAGTGCAGGACATTCACCCAAAAATACCAAATCCATATAATTTGCTTAGCACTCTGAATCTGGAGCGGGAATGGTACACTGTGCTGGACTTAAAAGATGCTTACTTCTTCTTGCCCCTACATAAGGAAAATCAGTTTCTGTTTGCTTTCGAGTGGATAGACCCAGAAACTTTAACATATGGCCAACTAACCTGTACTAGACTCTCACAGGGGTTCAAAAACTCCCCCACTCTCTTTGATGAAGCCCTCCACAGGCCTCAGAACTGCATACCCCGAAGTCACCCTACTCCAATATGTGGATGATCTGCTACTGGCAGCCAACACCAAGAAGAACTATGAGTCTGGGACCCAAGCACTATTATCCGAGCTTGTTCGGCTTGGATATAGGGCTTCTGCAAAAAGGACCAAATTTGTGAGCAAGAAGTAATCTTCCAGGGTAATTCTCTTAGGGGTGGCAAAAGATGGCTCAGTGAGCCCAGAAAACAAACTGTTGTGCAGATACCGCCCACATCTAATAAGAGACTATTCAGAGAGTTTCTTGGGACTGCCGGCTTTTGCAGGTTATGGATTCCTGGGTTCGCATCTCTGGCTGCACCTTTATACCCGCTTATAAATGGGGATGCCCATTTCAAATGGACCCCTGAGCACCAAAAAGCTTTTGATAATGTCAAAAAAAGGCACTGCTATCTGCTCCAGCTTTAGCACTCTCAGAAGTAGAAAAACCCTTCACTCTCTACATCGAGAAAACGAAAGGAATAGAACTGGGAGTGTTCACTCAGACTTTGGGACCTTGAAAAAGGCCGGTAGCATTCTTATCAAAAAAATTGGACCCAGTGGCTAGCGGGTGGCCAAATTGCTTAAGAGCGATAGCAGCGGCAGCCCTTCTAAAAAAAGATGTTCATAAATGAACGTTGGGACAGAAGCTAACCATTATAGCCTCCCATGCCCTGGAGAGCATCATCTGTCAGCCTCCAGAGAGGTGGCTATCAAACTCCAGAATAAACCACTACCAGAGCCTCTGGATTAGCAAAGACAGAATAACTCTGGGACCCCCTGCTCCACTCAACCTGGGTACACTGCTGCCAGAAGAATCATCAGAACCCATCACTCATGAGTGTCAACACATACTGGCAGAGGAAACCAGTATAGGATGAGACTTGAAAGATCCAGCCACTGCCTCACCCAGAAGTCGTATGGTTTACAGACGAGAGCAGCTTCCTCCAAGATGGTAAGCGGCGGGCTGGAGCAGCAATAGTTAGCAAAACTAATGTCATCTGATCCTCTGGTCTCCCAGAAAAGACATCAATCCAAAAGGCAGAACTCATTGCCCTTCCGAAAGCATTGGAACTAGCAACAGGCAAAAGGGCCACCATATACACTGATAGCCGCTATCCATTTGCCAATGCTAATGTGCACAGGGCTATTTACCAGCAAAGGGGGCTATTAACCTCTGCTGGGAAAGAAATAAAGAACAAAGATGAGATCCTCCACCTTCTCTCAGCAGTGCAGAGCACTAAGGAACTAGGTATAGTGCACTGTCCAGGGCACCAGAAGGGAAACGACCCCATGGCGGTTGGAAACAGAAGGGCAGATGAGGAAGCTTAATTGGCAGCCCTAAACATAGTGACTCTGGTAACTTTTTCCACACTGGGGGGAACAAAAATCAGGAGATTTGGCCGCACTGGAACATTCAGGCAACTTATCATCTGAGGAGACAGATACAGGACTCTGGGACCCTTCAGAGCCAAGTTTACTATTTCAAAAAGCCCACCTTTATGTCAAAGACGTACACCAACTCACCCACTTAGGCTGAAAAAAGTTATAGGCACTTCTAAAGGACCGGAGAAAGGACTTATTATTGACTGACTCACAGAGGAAAGAAATAGCTGAGCAGGTGACTAGAGCTTGTCAAGTCTGCCAGTTAGTTAATGCTTACCCATGCAAGCTTCCTGCAGGAAAGCGCTTACGAGGAACCAGAACAGGACAATTCTGGGAAGTGGACTTTACTGAAATTAAGCCAGCAAGGTACGGACTTAAATATCTTCTAGTCTTTGTAGATACTTTTTCAATATGGTTTGAAGCCTTCCCCATGAAGAAACAAAAGGCTCAGAGGGTGGTCAAAAAGATTCTATAAGACATTTTTCCAAGGTTCAGCCTGCCTAAGGTAATAGGGTCTGATAATGGACTGCCATTCGTGGCCCAGGTAAGTCAGGGATTCGCCAGGACCCTGGGGATTAATTGAAAGTTAAATTGTGCTTATAGACCCAGAGCTCAGGACAGGTAGAAAGGATGAATAGAACCATCAAAGAGACCTTAACGAAAAAAGCTTGGAGACCGGCATAAAAAATTGAACTCTGCTCCTACCTTAAGAACTGTTTCGTGCAAGAAAAACGCCCTCTGCCTCTTTGTGTAAACTCACCCCTTATGAAATTCTCTATGGTCCCCCTCCTCCAGTAAGGGACCTAACCCCAACTCTGAGACTTAATGATTCCTTTCACACACTCTTTCTTGACAGACTTAAAGCCCTTGAACAAACCCAGCACCCAGCGATACCTGTGGAAACAGTTGGCCACTGCTTATCAGCCTGGAGATGAGGGAACCCCACATCGATATCAAGTGGGAGACTTCATCTACATGAGATGGCATTAGGTGTCATCCCTGGAACCCCGCTGGAAAGGACCATACCAGGTGCTGCTTATAACAACCACAGAGGTGAAAGTGGATGGGATCACTTCCTGGATCCATGCCTCCCATCTCAAGCCTGCGCCCTGTCCGGACTCTGGCTGGAAACTGGAACAGACTGGTAACCGTCTCAAGTTGTGTGTCTGTCATGTGGGTAGGGCTATGGATTCTTCCCCTGACCACCAGCAGTCCTAATCCCCATCAGCTTGTTCAGCAACAATGGCAATTTATAAATCCTACTGGGCAAGTAGTGTGGTCTATTTCACATACAGCCACCATATGGACTTGGTGGCCATCTCTCCACCCGGATATTTGTCAGATTGCCATAGGCCTGTCTGACTGGGATCTCCCTGACATAGAGGACCCCCACAGAGATCCCACTCAACCCCAAACCAGGGCAACATAGACCACCTTACCCCATGAATTATGGATATCATCTTCCGCAGCTCAGGTGTAAACTAGCCAATCTTGATTTTTATGTGTGCCCAGCTGATTTCCGAAGTCGCAAACAGGCCCAAACCTGTACAGGACCCAGTGACTTTTATTGTAGATCTTGGGGTTGTGAACAAACGGGAGCTGCATGGTGGAACCCAAACTCCCCCGACAGTACGATTCAGGAAGAAAGAAATGACACCTTGATTGATCCCAAGAAATGTGCTGCTAGCCAAGTGGTGTCAAAAACTCACTGTGGAAAGAATAGTCTATGTTACCCCCTAATTTTAACTTTCAATTCCAAGGGAAGGGGCTACCTCGGAACAGCATGGCCTATGGGAAATACGTGGGGAATGCGATTCTATATATATGGCCCTCGTTATGACTTTGGTCACTGGTTCACCATCCGGCTGAAAAAGGAAGAAAATATCACAGCAATAGAGCCCAATCCCCTCAACCCAGGAATTAAGCCTCCTAAACCTCCCATGGCTAGATCTACCAGAACCCCTCTACCATCTCATACTTCCCGGTTTCCGTCTTTGCCTACTTCCCCAGTCCAGAGTACAGCTGACTCCTCCCCCTGGGAACTAATTAAAGGAACCTTTATTGTACTGAACTCCAAACAGTCAGAACTCCTTGCATTTCAGCCCAGGTATTTGACATCTCTGTAAATTATTGTGTAATGGTGCAGATACTCCCCAGGGTGCTCTATTATGATGTAGAATCATTTGAAGGTCTACTAGGGGGAGAAACAACCCGATTTTGCGGGGAGCCAGTGTCCCTTACTCCTGCCATCCTATTGGGGATAGGAGCTGCTGCAGGAGTGGGTATGGGAACAGCTGCTACTATATGTGGGTCACAACAAATGGCCCGATTAGAAACAGCAATAGATAAAGACTTGAAGACGTTAGAGACCACCATCACAGCTTTGCAGGAATCCTTAACTTCTCTCTCTGAAGTTGTTTTAAAGAACAGGCGAGGATTAGACCTCCTCTTCATGAGTGAGGGGGGCCTCTGTGCTGCACTGAGAGAAAAATGTTGTTTTTATGCTGACCATACTGGAGTTGTAAAAGAATCCATGAGTAAATTGAGAAAATGCCTTGAAGAGCACCAGAAAGATAGGGAGATTCAACTAGGGTGGTTTGAGTTATGGTTTACCCAGTCCCCCTGGTTAACTACACTCCTATCAGACTTAGCTGGACCCTTGATCATCCTTATGGTGTTGCTAACTGTAGGACCTTGTTTGCTTAACCACATAGTTTCCTTTCTCCAGGCTCAAATTGGGCAGGAAAAACTCATTGTAATCAGACAGAAATACGGTCCACTGGCAGAAATAGAATGTGAGACCCCGCAATAATTATGATTTATTACGTTTAAGATTAAAAGTAGTAAGAAAAAGGAGTGGGAAATGAACGAATAAAAGAAATTGAAATTGAAACATAGAACCAGGTTTTTTAAAGTTTCCAAGCTGCACTCAGAACCTGAAATTCCTGTGGCAGTTAAGACAATTCCCGGAACTGCCAATTAGATGTGTGTTGAAATCTTCCCTGACCACCTAGTTACTTAACAACCCCTTTCCAGAAACCGTGCAGCTCACCACATATACATCTCAGGGATTCAACCAATCAGTTTAAACGTATACCCCTTTTCAGGCCTAACCAATCACCCCCTACCCGACCTCTTCCCGCCAATGAATGCACTAATCATGTTTTAGAGTTGTTATTTGATTTTCCCGTGCTATGTGTTGATTTCCTAAAAGAGGATATGATGTATGTAAAGTCCCTGCCCTCTCTAAAGAATGTATATAAACTCTGCTCAAGTTGTTCTTGGGGCTCTTTGTTCTTTGCTCCTCTGAAGTTAGCTCTGAGCCCCAGCATGCTGGACTCCCAATAAACCCTTTGCTGTGACATGAGACAGTCTCTTGATGGTCTTTTCCTCCGACTTTTGACCGACCTTTTCACCTAAGAAGGACCTGAGAGAGCAAAAGTCAACTCCATGTCAACTTCCATGTCAAACAACCTGGTCAGAATGAAGGAATGTGTCTGAATCAGCCTCTCTCTTCTTAATGTAGATGAAATGGACCAAACCAGGCCTGTATACAGAGCTTTTCCTGGGTGCCTATGGTTGATATACCATTCTAATTTGTGAAAGTGTCATAGGAAGTAGGAGCAGCCTCCATCTCATGGGACCATTGGAAGCAACTGCTAGGACAAAGTGGTTTTCCAAGGCAGTGACCTCATTCAGTTGCTGAAGGAAGTGACCTACCACACTTCCTTGGTGATGGAACTCTCTGAACTTGGGACCAGGAAGCCAGCCACCAAGAGCAAGTCCCAGTCCTAGTCCCAGTGGTCTCAATTGTTTGGATTTACCAAGGACAGAATCAGTCTTTCTTGGTACCTACTTATGTGATGATGGCCAAATTCCAGGAGAGCTCTGAGGAGGGACTTTTCTGAGAAAGCAGGTAGTGGCTCAACCATGGCTCCTGACAACTTCAAAGAGTTGGCAAAGAAGACCAGATCTGAGGCAAGACAGGCCATTTCATGGGAACATAGTATGGCCCACCAGTCAGAGGACACTCAGGATAGTCACAGACATACTTGGGGAAAGGAGGTGCCGTTGTGGGTGTCGGTGTGAGTTTGTGGTTTTATCTCATGTTCTGAGAATAGGTAGGAAAGGCAGTTTGTAGGTTTGGACTGGAAAGTTTCTAGAAAGTCGTTTGACAACACGAGTGTTTCTATGTCTGTGTATCCCACTGTATCCGTGTTGTAGACATTTGAAAAGCAAATGCATCAATGGTTGTGTCCTGTCTAGTAGAAAGCTTCCCAGCATTCATCCTGCCCAATTTAGGAATGTAGAGCGGCTTGCCTTATGGATGGGGAACACCTACTATCTTCCTAAGTTCCTCTTTTCTTCCTGAATACTTGCCACTCTCCAGAGTAGCCTTATGGTTTGGTGTCCAAGATATGTACCACCTCCAAGCTCTGTGACATGGCCATGTACTGGATAGTTGAAGGGAATGGGAGCATCTCAGAAAACTCAGATATCAGTGTGACCAGTAAAGTCTCAGTGGAGAAACCCTGCTTTGGGCCATTTGCTTACTTATGTTTCTATTACCCTGAATGTCAGGAAGGTCTTTGCCTCAGGCCACCCCTTTGTGAAGCCTGAAGAAAACAGGTTTCAAATGGAAATGAATGGGCATCACCTGTGGCTCTTTGCTTAATTGCTTTGGAAAGGGATGAGTCTGAATCAGCCACTTGGCCCGGTGTGACAGCAGTGGCTTAGATTCTCAGCATCTGATGGACCTAAAGAAAGTTTCCAAGTGTGCATCCAAAACCAAAATGGCCAAAAGAGCAGTCATTGTGGATGAAGTCTCTCGCTTTCCTCTGTAAGCTTCCTGAGCTAAATCAAGTGAGAATAGGGATCTTTGGGTCAAGTCAGTTCTTCAAAGCCCTGCAGAGGCTAGCCGATAGGTGCTTGGGTTTTCTCATGAAACCAATTCACATAAAGAATCTATACCAGACAGTCATTAGCCCTCAAATTTGAGAAGAGGAGCAGATATAGAGCAGGCCTATTTGATCACTCTTGGTTCACTGGAAGGGTGTCCAGGCCACCCTGACTTTAGGCAAATGAGGGGCAAGGCTGCTTATTTTGAACAGTGTATTTGTCTGTGCCCTTCATGGAAACCTCCAGCCAGAGTTCATGATGAGTGTCTATGTGGAAGAAGATGAGGGCCATGTGGGAGTGATTTAGTTTTAATTGTGGTCATTTGTGTGGTGGTTGTAAGAGATGGCTGAATCCCACCGGGGCTTGAACTCTGGTGTGATTCCTCTTAGAGACTGCGTTATGGAACTGACGTCAGAGAAGTATTGCCATGAATTGTGTTGGAATTTAACGAGGCCACGCATGAGAGTCGCCCTTGGAAACTGAGATCTAAGCCCAGAGTGGCTTTCCACAGCACACTGGGAATCTCAGCAGGATATCACATGATTTTATTCTGAAAAACTTGGCAGCCATAGTTGAGAGTCAAAACACACATGGACCTCACATTGTAGACCTCAATTGGCCTGGCTTCATGTGACCTTTTTTCCACTCTTTGGGAAGCCTTGCCTGTGAGAGTTCTCCAGAGTATTCCTTGAAATGTGCTTCCTCAAAATTTAATGGTTCCTTAATGAATTGAAACCCACAGTTTCTCCAACTTCATCTTAGGAAATGGCTAGATAAATACTCTGAAATTTTTGAAATTCCCATGACCACCTGCAACTGGAGAATATTTGGATGTCCTGTTGCTGATCATGAGTATACCAGAGAGTGCCCTGATTGACTGGGTTTCATGAAAATGGTTTAGAACAGAGATGCCAGTATGTTGGGGCCTGCTGAGTAGTGGGTCCAGAGCTGTTGTGTGCAGTTTTGTGATGAAACATCTGTGGTCGGGCCATGTGTATCTGCCATTGACTTCCAAATGAATTGTGGCTGACATGATGCAGACAGGAATCGCTAATATGTCTCAAACCACTCCATTAAAGGCATCTTGTTATATGGAGATGTTTCAGGGCAATGTTCTGAATCCGGTTGCTATGGTCAAGGGGGTTAGCTATGTGGGATAGAAGCCTGGTTGGTGCATTCTTCTGCAGACCCTGACCCACCACAAGTGACAGGACTAACTCCAGCACTGTGTCCCAGTTGAACTCCTTGTATTTCTTTTTTTTTAATTAATTTTTATTGTAGGTTGTACAAAACATTACATAGTTCTTGATATATCATATTTCACACTTTGATTCAAGTGGGATATGAGCTCCCATTTTTACCCCATATACAGATTGCAGAATCACAACAGTTGCAGAACCATTGTTTTACATATTGCCATTCTGGTGTCTGTTGTATTCTGCTGCCTTTCCTACCCTCTACTATCCCCCTCCCCCCTCCCCTCCCCTCTTCTCTCTCTACCCCCTCTACTGTAATTCATTTCTCCCCCTTATATTTTTCCTCCTTTTTCCTCACTTCCTCTTCTATGTAATTTTTTATACCCCTGAGGGTCTCCTTCCATTTACATGCAATTTCCCTTCTCTCTCCCTTTCCCTTTCACCTCTCATCCCTGTTTAATGTTAATCTTCTTCTCATGCTCTTTGTCCCTACTCTGTTCTTAGTTACTCTCCTTATATCAAAGAAGATATTTGGCATTTGTTTTTAAGGGATTGGCTAGCTTTAACTTAGCATAATCTGCACTAATGCCATCCATTTTTCTCCAAATTCTAAGATTTTGTCTTTTCTTAATGCAGAGTAATACTCCATTGTGTATAAATGCCACATTTTTTTATCCATTCGTCTATTGAAGGGCATCTAGGTTGGTTCCACAGTCTTGCTATTGTGAATTATGCTGCTATGAACATGGATGTAGCAGTGTCCCTATAGTGTGCTCTTTTTAGGTCTTTAGGGAATAGACCGAGTAGGGGAATAGCTGGATCAAATGGTGGTTCCATTCCGAGCTTTCCAAGAAATCTCCATACTGCTTTCCAAACTGGCCACACCAATTTGCAGTCCCACCAGCAATGTACAAGAGTACCCTTTTCCCCACATCCTCGCCAGCACTTGTTGCTGTTTGACTTCCTAATGGCTGCCAATCTTACTGGAGTGAGATGGTATCTTAGGGTGGTTTTGATTTGCATTTCTCTGACTGCTAGAGATGGTGAGCATTTTTTCATATACTTGTTGATTGATTGTATGTCCTCCTCTGAGAAGTTCTGTTCAGGTCCTTGGCCCATTTGTTGATTGGGTTATTTGTTATCTCATTGTTTAATTTTTTTAGTTCTTTGTATATTCTGGATATTAGGGCTCTATCTGAAGTGTGAGGACTAAAGATTTGTTCCCAGGATGTAGGCTCCCTATTTACCTCTCTTATTGTTTCTTTTGCTGAGAAAAAACTTTTTAGTTTGAGTACGTCCCATTTGTTGATTCTAGTTATTAACTGTTGTGCTATGGGTGTCCTATTGAGGAATTTGGAGCCCGACCCCACAGTATGTAGATCATAGCCAACTTTTTCTTCTATCAGACGCCATGTCTCTGATTTGATCTCAAGTTCCTTGATCCACTTTGAGTTAACTTTTGTGCATGGTGAGAGAAAGGGATTCAGTTTCATTTTGTTGCATATGGATTTCCAGTTTTCCCAACACCATTTGTTGAAGATGCTATCCTTCTTCCATTTCATGTTTTTAGCCCCTTTATTGAATATAAGATAGTTGTAGTTTTGTGGATTGGTTTCTGTGTCCTCTATTCTGTACCATTGGTCCACCCGCCTGTTTTGGTACCAGTACGATGCTGTTTAGAAGTCAGTTCGGTTTGAAGTCTGGTTGTGGAAGAACAGGTTGTAAAGTCATCTGGGAATGGGTTCTTCTATGAGAGAAACAAAAAACATGAGTACTGAATAAATGTTGCAGCAGCTGGAACATGTCACTGTATAGAAGTTCCCTCACAAGCCTTTAATATCCCCAGTTATCAGGACTGTTAACTTAATATTTAACTTTTAGTGTTACAGTTGTCCCTCCCCATAAGATACAGTTTAATAATTTAATGTCATCTGATCTTGCAAAATCCTTTTAGTATGACCTCTGTGTCTAATAGAGACACCTTTAATTCTCTTACTCAGGGCTGGATAATCATACTTACAAATACCAAGCCTATGTGTTTAGCTTAAGAATATCTGTAGGCCTTAAACTAAAAACTTCTGCCTCTGGCAGATCCTTTTGATAGTCTCATTTTATAGTTATCAGGCATTCCTGTCTGAGAATCCTTCTTTGTAGCCTCCAGTCTTACTTATTTTGGGAGGCTAACATGAAGTGAATACCATAATATATTATTATTACTATTATTATATAAAATGCCTAGGAATGGCTGTATTTTGTTTTTAACTGTCTATTCTAAGTGTTTAATATGAAGCAGTCAAACTGACTTTTGTTTCTCTATATTGTGAACAGTCAGCTGAGCTTTTATGGGAGTCATTCTTGGGGAAAATTGAGAGCAGCTTCTCAGTTCTGCTAGTGCCATTTGCGCTAGGTGGGTCCAGGTCTTCCTTGACCATGTGGCTTCCCTTGGAAGCATCAGGGATATCTCCCTTCTCTGATGACTATCCTCTTTGTAGCAATGCACTGATTGGCTTTCTGTTCTCCAGTGGTCTTATTAATCTCCCTGATCAGGAGGTTATGTGGTTCAGAGTTGCAAAGCTCTTTAGAGAAGTCCGCTGTTCTCTGGATACAGACTGACTCAGAGGGCAAGAGCCAAATATTAGTTTTCTTGTCCCTTTTCATTTAACTTTAATTTTAAATCCTAATCTTAAACATCCATCAAATAAATTTTAACAGCCTTATATTAAGAGTACTGGGCTTTCATGTCTATAATTTAAAATTATTTAACTTTTAATTAATTGGGATCTGTATTATTCTGTCTGTCTTGTAGGTGATGGGTTATTATCTTAAATTAACCCATGCTGTGTTCTTAAAGCAACACTTCTGTAAAACACTAACAGGAAATCTTTATGTCACCTATAAGGAAATTACAAAATAAAATTAACAAGAGTAAACATACTCAGTTCTTGTAATAGCTACCCTGAATTTTTTGGCTGAGTTATAGATTACATCCCCTTTTTGAGATGCTAGTGATCTTGACCGAAAAAAAAAAAAAAAAAAAAAAAAAAAAAAAAAAAACTTTTGAACATAACTTTAAATGAAATAACATCTGACCTACTGCTTTCGTAGTCATTCTCACATATAGTAAGATGGGACACAGAGCCTTATCTCAGGTAAGGCAGTGCTCATTATAAATCTTAAGTGTTTTAGTTCTAAAGCTAATCTTTGTTTTGAAAATATCATTTTACAAAGTTTACATAATTTTTTTGAGGTCACATGAACATTAGTTAACACCATATGATATAACATTTAAAACATTAATTAAAGAAAGGCTGAAACTTTTTAACCTTTACATAGATTAGGCTCTCATTAACTTAAAAATACATATAAATTGTTCCCCAATGTAAAAAGTAACATAAAAGTTTACATGTCTTATTGATTTCAGGTAAATAAATCCCCAATATATTTTTTTACCATACAACTTCAGAACACCAGCTTGATGTAATGCTGTTTTAAAGTTTCTACCTTACAGACTTGTATACCTGGAAGATATAAGCACATTAATAGCATCACAACTGCATTGATGTTTCTACATTAACCAAGTTTAGCTTTTAAAGAAATGGCAGTACAGTGCTTTAAAATAACAGTTCTTATTTAATCAGTTGTTTAATTTTTATGGTTGCTAGCTCTAGAAAAAATAAAACTTAATAATCACAATGTTATGGGTAAACTTATGTTTAAGAAATTTTTGTCTCTTTAACACATGACTGATTTTTACAATCTTATACAGACTTTAGGACAAACTTATACAGACCTTAGTAAATCAACCAGATATCTAACAAAAGTACTCTTGAATGAGTAATCCCATATCAAATTTACATTACTTATTTTTCAAAATATTAGACAAATGTATTGAACAGTGTAAGCGATTTTTTTTGTTGAAGGAAAAGTCCTAGAACCAAGGCATATTAGACCTTTTGTCGGCATTAATATTTTATTAGATTTTTGAACACCTAGAAAAACTAGTAAGCTTAAATTTAAAGACATTTATTTTTATCTCTTTATCCAATTTAAATTGAACCAATTAGATCAGGTGAATTTAAGTTCTTTGAATCCACTTTTTAAAATTTGTTTTTATGAGTGCTTTTTTTATGAGTGCTCCATATATATGTTAATTTGTATATCATCAATATGATATACGGATATATGTATATATAGACATACAACACATAAAAAATGTGTGCACACATAATAATAGTAAAGGCCTTGTAGCTTTTTGCAGGTGAAATCTCCACTGAAATGTTTCAAAATTCCACTGTTGGTCAAAGATAGAAATGATCAGAAAAACATTAACCTAGGTCTGTATGATCAAAATCATGAGCTCAAAAAAAATACAGAATCTAAGGAAAAAAATTAGAGTCCTGGAAAAAATGACTGGCCAGTAATTAGTAAATACCATACAATTCAACTTTTTCCCCCCCTTAGGCCTCAGATCAGTCTCCTACTGAGCTTGCAGGCTTCTTTCATTTGAATTTCAACATAAGTCCTGGCTGAGGTCTGGAAGGAGGAGGAAAAAACTGCTATTCTGAGCAGACACCTCAGGCCTAAGGCATTTTAACCATAATTTTCAGATTCGGATGTTGAAATTTGATACAATTTTAAGATAAAATTCACAAAATTTTATATCTTTACATCTTGTTTTGTCAAAAGATACCTTACTATGATTTACTATCCTTGTCCAAATGAATGCACTGGTACACACTGTGACATTTTCCCAGTCTACCCAATTCAAAATTAGTGAAAAACAAAACTGAATGTTTGGGAAGTTACTTGCCAACTTGGAAGTAGAGTTCTTTAGTTTTCCATCATAAGAATTTAAGTTATCTGGCATGAATTATCTGAAATCATAAACTAAACAATTCCCTAAACCCGACTTTTAACTGCAAGATTGAGCAATGCTTCAAAAACCCATTCAGATACCAGATTGTTACAATAAAACATCATCATTAAAACACACATTGAGCTAAGATCATTCCCAAGAAACAATTTATAATATCAGCACATTATTCCACATGTCTTAAAGGGCCAGAAACAAAGACACAAGACAGACAGAAAGGAGCTCCAGACTATGGCTGACAGACAGAAGCCTTAAAAACAGAGGAGATAAGAGAAAAATCTCCTACACCAGTGGCACGATAGATGTCCCCACAAGAGGATCAGATGTTTTCACAGAGTGGCAACCTGAAATGTAATATCAAGTGTTTCCATGGTGACTTTACTGCATTTAGTGTCCCTTTTACTTTTTCTGTTTTTTAAGAAGACAGGGGTGGCATAATTTTTACAGTGCAGGGAAGTAAAGAGGGAATTCCCTGAAGCAACAGGGCTTTGGCAGCTGCTGGGAGTCCCTCAGTCCCTCCTTTTACTTACAGGATTAGCTCCTCTGGTTTGTTTCCACCCCAAGCACGCTCCATCTCCTAACATTTCAGTAGTCAGCTTTCAAAAAGTTCCTGGGCGTTGGGGGGGTGTTTATCAAAATTTGTAACTTAAAGTTTGGTTCCTGACCTTGAAGCGAATTAATACCTATTTAATAATGAGGACAGGGTTGGAGGAAAATAAAAAGGGAGGTTTACTGCTTTGCTAACAAAGCATAAACACAGGGAACTCTGCCCAAAAGTTGTGACTCTCTTGATCTGGAGCGACAAGGGGTTTTAAAAAAGTTTCCATTGTTAACCTGGGAGATACTCTGTTTTTAGGTCACCAGCAGGCATTGCCCTGTGCAGTGGGTGGGCTCCAGGCAGCCAGCTAGGGGCTTCTCTTATCCTGCTTAACAAAGGGGTGTAAACTTCATCACAGTTCCTTAATGCACAGTCCAAAGGGGTGTCAGGCTTACTTGCTTTATTATCCATTTTTACATCCAATATCCTTAAGTTTTTAACCACAGAAATCACACAACAAGATGCACAAAAACAAACAAACAAAAACATATAAAACACAGAACAAAACACAAAGAAACACAAACCTGGCGAAGATACAGAAAAACAGAGGAGCAATGCAACGTCTTGCTGAAGCTCCGAGGTAGGAGCTCCTGCGTGCCTGGCTGCACCTTTCTACTCTTTCAGAGAAATTCCCTACAGAACAGAACAGAGGACAGGACAATTCTTGTTACTGTCCAGGACAGGAGTATATGTGAGCTTCCCCAGGCCACCTCTCTGTCATCAGAAGACATCTCACTTAATCGGATATCAGATGTTATAATGGCACCACTTACCTATGGAGGCTTCCTCCACCAGGTGCTTGCTAATAGTTTTAGTGTGATGGTTCAGTGCAGTGCTCCCCGGACCAAAGGCTCACTCCAAGGCCTTGGAACTTGGCTTTCCAGATCTGAGTGCTGGAGGAAAGGCCAGCTTCATAATTTCCAGCAGTCTGGTCTTGTGATCTGGTTGGGTCATCTCGCTGAGGAACTCCAAAATGTTAGACCAGGACGCAAGAAAAAACCACTGACCCCAATTAAAATCAAATTAAGGCAAGCTTATTAGTTCAACCAGCCAGGCTGACTCTCCTTCTCAAAACGGTGGAAAAAAGACAGCGTCCCCACCTTTCCTACACCCCAGCTTTATAGCCCCAAAAGTTACACAAAAAGGAAGTTTCAGAAAACAGAACATTGACAAGCATCACACTAATTGTAGTTCACATTTTTTTTCGCTGCCCCAGCATCAGAAATTATGAAGACCATTAGAGCCTCAGAGAGGGTCATTGTCTGGCCAGGGAAGGCCAATATTTATGAGGTGTCACTAAAGTTTCAGAGAGGGCTGCGATATGGTCAGAACTCTAGGCATGGGTGAGTTCAAGGCATGGGCAGGCATTCCAAGCAGGTTCAGAATTTGCAGTAATTTATAGTAAAGCAAAAATTATCTTTCCATGGCTTTGTGGCAAGATGGCTCCCAATATTAATGAAAGATCAGGTTGGGTGATCACCCCTGTTCCTTACTTTTGGAAACTCCTCTACCACCTCCAAGGTTGTGAACTCCTGAGCATTTTCCATTCCATAAATGTATTCACAGAATTTCTAACTCTTGTCCTCTAATTGTGTCTTCCTTGGGGCAAAGGTAATGTCAAGGCATTGTTCTGGATGAGAGTGGGAAGATTATTGAATACCCCATATTTGCATACACATTGGATTCATTTTCCAATTTTCCATTCAAAATACTTTATCCCTGACAATAACCCATACCCTACTAGACTCTAACTACTAATACTAATATGATGGAGAAAAATAACCCAAACAGAATTGAAATACAAGCAGTTCAGAGGAGGCATGGTGTATATTGGACTTGCCTTTTGCAAGATAATGGGTAGGTGTTATAAATCTAGTCAACTTTTAATTGAAATAGTTCTCCATGTGTTTTTAAAGTTAATAAATATGTGAATTCCTCTCTCGCTTTCTCTGTAGCCTATTCAGCACATGTATTTTTATATGCACATATAGAATCCTACCTGATAACACGCGTATATCTTTGTGAGGTGCCTGACTTGGCAGATACAAATGGTGAGAAGAAATCACTCCTCCTAAACGCTTTTGGAACTGAAAATTCAAGCTATGGGTGAGCTTCCTAGTTGAACAACATTATACATAAATCCATGTTCAGTAAAATGAATGTTTTTGGATCTGTGAATGATATAAATTTCATGGTGAATTTCGATTGACATATATATTGCTACTTTTTAATGTCTGTCTTTGTTTGTGTGTGTATATATATATATATATATATATATATATATATATATATATATATATATATACACACACACACACACTCTCCAGATTTTTCAAAATATGAAATTTATGAGTCTTATATACACTCCCCAAATTCATTCATGTTCATGTATGTGGATTAATAATCAACTTTTTACAAGATTATTCTCAGAAATATTCATCAACCTGAAATACATATTTGTTTCCTAGTACTGAAAACTAACTTCAGTGAAAGGTGCATACAAATTCTAATATTTCTGCAGTAACTGACCTAGTTTAACATCAATGCAACTAGATTCCTATGGGACATGATGTGTATTTTGACGTTCATTTTTATTCAACACTGGTACATTACTATTTCTTCAGTTTATGCACATCATAGGATATATATTTCATCCACTATTTAGCAAATTTATAGGCCTTTGTTTCACTTTCAATCACTTCCTTCTCCAGAACTCATGTATTTCTCTATGTTTCTTGACTGATCTTTTCATGAGACTTCTTTCCAAACACATTACTTTTGATTTCCATAATCACTTTTGAAACAAAACTCAAACACCCTTCATGATAAACCATAACCCTAAGATGAACATTAGATATATAACTGGTTGGAATGAATGATATTATATCAATATAACATTTCTTATGTATTTTCATATATCACTTCAATCAATTATTTAAAGTGGATCCAGTTATACTATTTATTCACAGTATGGTCTATTCATGCATTAACTCTATATTCATAAATACAAGGTACACCTATTTCTACCCCCATACTAATTTATACGTCTTCAAAATATTGCTCCTAGAAATGGTGGAAGAAATACTCATGACACCTGATCCACATATACATTATATCACAGAATATTCTGGACACAAAAAGCAAAGGTCACACTTATGATTGTACCAAAGCCTAAATGGAAAGTGAACAGGGATTACTAAATACATCCATGTCCAGGTTGCCTAATGCTCTCAAATGTCAATCCAATTGATGACTACATATTTGTTTCTTCTTAAGATTATATATTCAACCTCAAGCCTGTTGAAAATGTCTAATCCTATCACTCTCTTTATACTTTGCTTGATTTCCTAATGTCTCTATTGATATCTGCTTTCCTACATGTTATTCCCAGTTCGTCATTTTGACTGACTCTTCACATGTGCTCACATTTACATTCACTCTCTACCCAAAACCCTTTTGCTAAAGAACTTTTGTTCCAAATCCTATACTCACTCTTCTCTCTAAGCCTATCGACTACGTTCTTAATTCTACTGACTATCTCTTTTTGACTGGATGTTCTCTTCAACATTCAATCATCCAAGGTACAAGGTCCTATGCCTTTGTATATTGATTTATCTGAGACAAATGTGCAGCACATAATTCAAAGCTAAGTATCCCACTAAAGGGCCCAATGCCTTTCTGGGTTTCAAATCTTACCTAAATTTTTGATTTCATACTTAGATGTCACCTATATACTCTTGTAAATACCGCAGGTTGCCAATAACATTATTCATTCCGCAGAATGATTCCTAACCCAAATCAAAGCTGTTATTACACATAACCATAAACTCTACCCTTAATATAACATACCAAAAAGCTGGGAGAGAGTTGGTCTTACAATATAGGAATATAGGTGACCTTCCACCTGATGAGAACCTCAAAGATCCATGGAGAAATAATCCTTGGAGATGTAGGCAGCTGTGTAGGACCTGAGGGAGCAATAGTCATCTTCCATGGCAAACAACCTTTTCAGGATGAATTGATGTGTCTGAATCAGCCTCTCTCTTTTTATTGTAGAGAAGATAGACCAAACCAGGCCTGTGTGCATAGCAGTTCCCAAGTTCCTATGGTTGATATACAATTGTAACTTCTGAATATGTTACAGTATGTAGGGGCAGCCGCCATCTCATGGGAACCTTGGATGCAACTGTTAGGACAAAGTGGTTACCAAAGCAGTGACCTCATTCAATTCCTGAAGGAAGTGACCTTACCTCACTTCCTTGGTGATAGAATTCTCTGAACTTGGGATCCAGGAAGCCAAGCACCCAGAGCCAGTCCCAGTCCAAGTGCCAGTGGGCTAACTTGTTTGCTTTTCCCAAGGACAGAGTCAGTCTTTCTTGGTACCTACTGATGTGAGGATGGACAAATGCCAACAGAGCTCTCAAGAGAGGCCTATCCTGAGAAAGCAGGTATTGGCTCACCGCTGGCACCTGACAACTTCACAGAGTTGGCCAAGGAGACCAAATCTGAGACAGGACAGGCCATTTCGGGGGAACATTATATGGTCCACCAGTCAGAAGACACTCCGGATCGTCACAGACCTACTTGGGGGAAGGTGGTGCCTTTGCTGTTGTGGGTGTGAGTTTGTGGTGTTTTCTCATGTTCTGAGAATAGGTAGGAAAGGCGGTTTGTTTGGTTTGGAGTGGACTGTTTCTAGAAAGTCTTTTGACATGGTGAGTGTTTCTATATCTGTGTATCCCACTGTATCCGTGGTTGCAGACATTAGAAAAGAGAATGCATTAATGGATGTGTTGTCTCTAGTAGAAACCTTCCCAGCATTCATCTTGCCCATTTGATGAATGGACTGCAGTTTGCCTTATGGATGGGCAAAACCTACTATCTCCCTAAGTTCCTGTTTTCTTCATGAATTCTGGCCACTCTCCAGAATAGGCTCATGTATCACCAGAAGGCTCTGTGACATGGCCATGTACTGGATAGCTGAAGGAATGGGAGCATCTCAGAAAACTCAGATATCAGTGTGACCAGTAAATTCTCAGTGGAGAAACCCTGCTTTGGGCCATTTGCTTACTTAGGTTTCTATTAACCTAAATTTCAGGAAGGTCATTGCCTCAGGCCACACATTTGTGAAGCCTGATGAAAACTGTTTTCATATGGAAAAGAATGAGCATCACCTGTGGCTCTTTGCTTAATTGCTTTGGAATAGGATGTGTCTGAATCAGCCTCTTGTCCTTGTGTGAGGTTGTGGCTTAGATTCTCAGCACCTGATGAATCTAAAGAAAGATCCCATGTTTTTCCAAAACAAAAATGGCCAAAAGAGAAGTCATTGTGGATGAATTTTTTTGCCTTCTTGTGTTAGGTTCCTGACGTTCATCAAGTGAGAATAGGAATCATTTGGGTCAAATGAGTTCTTCAAATCCCTGAAGAGGCTAGCCCATAGGTGCTTCGGTTTTCTCATGACTCCAAATAAGAAAAAAGAATATATACCTGACAGCACGTAGGACTCAAATTGGAGAAGTGGAACACTTTAACAGCAGGAATATTTCATCACTCCTGATTCACAGGAAAAGTGCCCAGGCCACCGTGATTTTAAGCAAATGAGGGGCAATTGAGCTTATTTTGGACACTTTCTTGGGCTGTGACCCTCATAGTAACCTTCAGCAAGACCTAATGATGAGTGTCTATATGGAAGAAGATGACGGCCATGTGGGAGTGTTTTGGATTTAATTGTGGTTATTTTTGTGGCGGTTGGAATGGATGACTGGGTTCACCTGTGAACAAACTCTGGTGTGATTCTCCTTAGAGACTGAGTTCTGGAACTAAACTCAGAGAAGTATTTCCATGAAATGTGTTGGGATTTTAAAAGGTCATTCATGAGTGTCGCCCTTGGAAACTGAGATCTAGGCCCAGGGTGGCTTTCCACAGACCATTGGGAATCTCAGCTAGCATATCACATGATTTTATTTTGAAAGACTTGGCAGCCATAGTTGAGAGTTAAAACACACATGGACCTCACATTGTAGATCTCAATTGGCCTGGCTTCATGTGGCATTTTGGTCACTCTTTGGGAAGCCTTGCCTGTGGGAGTTCTCCAGAGCTTTCATTGAAATGAGCTTTCTCAAAACTTAATGGTTCCTGAATGAACTGAAACCCACAGTGCCTCCAACTTCATCCTTGAAAAATGGCTAGATAAATACCATGAAATTTTGGAAATTTCCATGACCAGGTGGCACTGGAGAAACTTTGGATTTCCTGTTGCTGATCATGAGTATACCTGACATTGCCTTGTTTGACTGGGTTTCATGAAAATGGTGTAGAACAGAGATGCCAGTAATTTGGGGCATGCCGAGTAGTGGGCCTAGAGCAGGGGTGGGCAGGTGTGTGATAAAACATCATGGTGGGGCCATGTGGATCTGCCATTGGCTTCCAAATGGCTTGTGACTGACATGGTGCAGCCCGCAGACCCTTATATGTAAAGGCATCTTGTTATATGGAAAGCTTTCTGGGAAATGTTCAGAATCAGGTTGCTATGGCTATTGGTGCAATTTATGTGGGAAAGAAGCCTTGTTGGTGTATTCTCCTGCAGACCCTCATCCACCGCACGTGACAGAACTCCCTCCAGCACTGTGTCCCAGTTAGCTCCTTGCATTTTGTGAAGCAAATACCAAACTCCCAGTGCAGCAGCAAAAATACCACAAAAAGTGGAGGATGACCAAATGACTTAACAGTCCACACAGGGAGACACTTAGCCCACAGTGACCACAGTTTAACTACAAAGAGAGGATTTAGCACTGCTGCCTCATGTTCATTGGAAAATAAGAAACCATGTCCTTCAGGTCACATAGATGCAGACCCAGCTTTGATGGTCTCACTACAAAGGAAGCCAAATCTCCTGACAACAACATATATTTCAAGTGCCCAAACTCAGAGGCAGTTTTTCAAATAGTTTTTAGGCTCTCAGAGCTCCATGTTTGTGGAGTGTTTACACTGTCCCTTACTTTTGGAAACTCCTCTACCACCTCCAAGTATGTGAACTCCCGAGCATTTTCCATTCCAGATATGTATTCACAGATTTTCACACTTTTCTACTCTAATTGTGTCTAACTTGGGGCGAAGGTAATGTCAAGGCATTGTTCTGGATGTGAGTGGGAAGATTTTTGTGTAGCACATATTTACATACACATTGAATTCATTTTCCAATTTTCCATTTGAAATACTGAATTCCTGACACTAACCCATACCATACCAGACTCTTACTAATAATCCTAATATGATGGTAAAAAATAACCCAAACAGAATAGGAATACAAGCCGTTGAGAGGAGGCATGGTGTGTAGTTGGAATTGCCTTTTGCATTATATAGTATAGGAGTTATAAATCTAGTCAATTTTTTGTTGAAATAATTAAACATGTGTTTTTAAAGTTAACATATATGGGAATCCTGTCTCCCTTTCTCTGTAGCCTATTCAGAACCTGTATTTTTATATGCACATATAGAGTCCTACTGGGTATCACACGTACATACTTGTGAGGTAGCTGAATTGGCAGATAAAAATTGTGAGAAGAGATCACTCCTCCTAAACGCTGTTGGAACTGAAAATTCAACCTATGGGTGAGCTTCCTAGTTGAATAACATTATACATGAATCCATCTTCAGTAAAATGAATATTTTTGCATCTGTGGATTTTATATATTTCATGATGAATTTCGATTGGAATATATATTGCTACTTTCTTTTTCGGTTTTTTGGTTGCTGAAAACATTACATAGCTCTTGACATAGCATATTTCATACATTGGATTCAAGTGGGTTATGAACTCACATTTTTACCCCAATTATAGATTGCAGAATCACATTGGTTACACATTCACATTTTTACATAATGCCCTATTAGTTACTGTTGAATTCTGCTACCTTTCCTATACTCTACTATCCCCCCTCCCTTCCCCTCCCATCTTCTCTCTCTACCCCATATACTGTAATTCTTTTCTCTCCTTGTTTATTTTCCCATTCCCCTCACAACCTCTTATATGTAATTTTGTGTAACAATGAGGGTCTCCCTCCATTATCATGCAATTTCCCTTTTCTCTTCGTTTCCTTCCCACCTCATGTCTCTGTTTAATGTTAATCTTTTCTTCCTGCTCTTCCTCCCTGTTCTGTTCTTAGTTGCTCTCATTATATCCAAGAAGACATTTGGTATTTGTTTTTTAGGGATTGGCTAGCTTCACTAAGCATTATCTGCTCTAGTACCATCCATTTCCCTGAAAATTCCATGATTTTGTCATATTTTAGTGCTGCATAATACTCCATGGTGTATAAATGCCACATTTTTGTTATCCATTCATCTATTAGAGGGCATCGGGGTTGGGTCCACAGTGTAGCAATTGTGAATTGTACTGCTATGAACAACAGCAGTATCCCTGAGGTTTACTCTTTTAAGGTCTTCAGGGAATAGTCCGAAAAGGGCAATAGCTGGGTCAAATTGTGGTTTCATTCCCAGCTTTCCCAAGAATCTCCATACTGCTTTCCAAATTGGCTGCACCAGTTTGCGGGAACAGCTCTCCACATAGGCCTGGTTTGGTCCATCTTCTCGACATTAAGAAGAGAGAGGCTTACTCAGACACACCCCTTCATCCTGACCAGGTTGTTTGCCATAGAAGATGACTTTTGGTCTCTCAGGTCCTTCATAGCTGCCTACATCGTCTCCAAGGATCAAATCTGCAAGGACCTTTGAGGTTCTCAGAAGGTGGAAGATCCCATACATTGATGAAATGCAAGACGAACTCTGTCCATGCTCTTCTGTAAAGTTAGATTGAGGGAACAGTGTATGGTTAGGGTTAAAAACATGTTCGATTTGGGTTAGGAATCATTCTGCTTGATGAATAATGGTATTGGGAACCTGCGATATTTATAAGACTTTAGAAGTGAAATATAAGTATGAAAACAGAAATCTAGGTAAGATTTGTAGCCCAGCAGGGCATTAGGCCCTTGATTGGGATTCTTAGCTTTTAATTGTGTTCTGCACGTTTGTCTCAGATAAATTGATAATCAAAGGCATAGGACCTTGTACCTTGGACGATTGATTGTAGAAGAGAACATCCACTCAAATTGAGATAGTCGGTAGTATTAGGAAGACAGTCGTAAGTTTAGGAAAAAGAGTGAGTATAAAATTTGGATCAAATGTTCTTTAGCAATAGGGTTTCATTTATAGAGTGAATGTAAATGTCAGCATATGCGAAGAGTCAGTCACAATGATGAACTGGGGAAAATATAGAAAAGAAAATATCAATAGAGACATTACAAAATCAGGCAATTATAAAGTGAGTGATAGGTTTAGACATTTTCAACAGGATTGTTATTGAATACATAATCTTAGGAAGAAACAAATAAGTCACCAATAGAAATGACATTTGAAAGCATTAGGCTACCTGGACATGGATGTTTTTAGTAATCCGTGTTCAATTTTCATTTAGGATTTGGTACAATCATAAGTGTGACCTTTGCATTTTGTGCCCAGAAAATTATTGTGATAAAATATATATGTAGATCATGTGACATGAGAATTTCTTTCACCATTTCTGTGAGCAATATTTGAAGACATATAAATTAGTATTGGGGGTACAAAGTGGTGTACCCTGTGTCTATGAATATAGAGATAATGCATGAATAGAACATACTCTGAATAAATAATATAACTGGTTCCACTTTAAATAATGGATTGAATTGATATCTGAATATATATAAGAAATTATATATTGACATACAATCATTCATTCCAACCAGTTATATATCTAATTGTCATCTTAGGGTTATTGTTTATCATGAAGTGTGTGTGAGTTTTGCTTCAAAATGATTATGGAAATTGAAAATAATGTGTTTGGAAAGAAGTCTCATAAAATTACCAGTCAAGAAATATGGAGGAAGACATGAGTTCTGAAGCAGGAAGTGATTGAAAATGAAACAAATGCCTATAAATTTGCTAAATTGTGGATGAAATATATATCCTTTAATGTGCATAAACTGATGAAATTGTAATGTACCAGTATTGAATAAAAATAAACGTCAAAATACACATCATGTACCAAAGGAATCTACTTGCATTGATATTAAACTGGATCAGTTACTGTAGAAATATTAGGATTCACGTGCATCATTCACCAAAGTTAGTTTCCTTTTTTTAAATTTTTATTTATGCTTTTTCAAAACATTACATAGTTCTTGATATATCATATTTCTCACTTTGATTCAAGTGCGTTATGAACTCCCATTTTTACCCCATATACAGATTGCAGAATCACATCACTTACACATCCATTGATTCACATATTGCCATACTAGTGTCTGTTGTATTCTGCTGCCTTTCCTATCCTCTACTATCCCCCTCCCCTCCCCTCTCCTCTCCTCTTCTCTCTCTACCCTCTCTACTGTAATAAATTTCTCTCCCTTGTATTATTTTTCCCTTTCTTCTCACTTCCTCTTGTATGTGATTTTGTATAACCCTGAGGGTCTCCTTCCATTTCTATGCAATTTCTCTTCTCTCTCCCTTTCCTTCCCACCTCTCATCCTTGTTTTAATGTTAATCGTCTTCTCATCCTCTTCATCCCTTCTCTGTTCTTAGTTACTCTCTTTATATCAAAGAAGACATTTGGCATTTGTTTTTTTTGGGTTTGGCTAGTTTAACTTAGCATAATCTGCTCTAGTGCCATCCATTTCCTTGCAAATTCCATGATTTTGTCATTTTTTAATGCAGAGTAATACTCCATTGTGTATAAATGCCACATTTTTTTTTATCCATTCATCTATTGAAGTGCATCTAGGTTGGTTCCACCGTCTTGCTATTGTGAATTGTGCTGCTATGAACATTGATGTAGCAGTGTCCCTGTAGCACGCTATTTTTAGGTCTTTAGGGAATTGACCGAGAAAGGGAATACCTGGGTTAAATGGTTGTTCCATTCCCCGCTTTCCAAGGAATCACCATACTGCTTTCCAAATTGGCTGCATCAATTTGCAGTCCCTCCAGCAATGTATAAGTGTATCTGTTTCCCCACATCCTGGCCAGCACTTGTTGTTTGACTTCATAATTGCTGCCAATCTTCCTGGAGTGAGATGGTATCTTAGGGTGGTTTTGATTCACCTTTCTCTGACTGCTGGAGATGGTGAGCATTTTTTCATGTATTTGTTGATTGATTATATGTCCTCCTCTGAGAAGTGTCTGTTGAGGTCCTTGGCCCATTTGTTGATTGGGTTATTTGTTATCTTATTGTTTAATTTTTTGAGTTCTTTGTATACTCTGGATATTAGGGCTCTATTTGAAGTGTGAGGAGTAAGATTTGTTCCCAGGATGTCGGCTCCCTATTTACCTCTCTTATTGTTTCTATGCTGAGAAAAAAATTTTTACTTTGAGTAAGTCCCATGTGTTGATACAAGTTATTAACTCTTGTGCTATGGGTGTCCTATTGAGGAATTTGGAGCCCGACCCCACAGTATGTAGATCGTAGCCAACTTTTTCTTCTATCAGATGCCATGTCTCTGATTTGATATCAATGTCCTTGATCCATTTTGAGTTAACTTTTGTGCATGCGAGAGAAAGGGATTCAGTTTCATTTTGTTACATATGGATTTCCAGTTTTCCCAGCACCATTTGTCGAAGATGCTATCCTTCCTCCATTGCATGCTTTTAACTCCTTTATCAAATATAAGATTGTTGTAGCATTGTGGATTAATCTCTGTGTCCTACATTCTGTACCATTGGTCCACCTGCCTGTTTTGGTACCCGTACCATGCTGTCTTTGTTACTATTGCTCTGAAATTTAGTTTGAAATCTGGTATCGCTATACCGCCTTATTCACACTTCCTGGTTAGAATTGCTTTTGCTTTTCTGGGTCTTTTATTTTTCCATATGAATTTCATGATTGCTTTCTCTATTTCTACAAGAAATGCCGTTGGGATTTTGATTGGCATTGCGTTAAACCTATAGAGAGCTTTTGGTAATATCACCATTTTGATGATGTTAGTTCTCCCTATCCATGAACAGGGTATATTTTTCCATCTTCTAAGATCTTATTCTACTTCTCTTTATAGGGTTCTGTAGTAAGCATTGTATAAATCTTTCACCTCTTTTGTTAGGTTGATTCCCAAAGATTTTATTTTTATTTTTTGAGGATATTGTGAATGGAGTGTTTTTTTCTTTCTCATTTCTGTTTCAGAAGTTTTGTCGCTGATATACAGAAATGCCTTTGATTTATGCATGTTGATTTTATATCCTGCCACATTGCTGAAATCATTTATTAGTTCTAGTAGTTTTCTTGTAGACCCCTTTGGGTCTTCTATATATAGAATCATGTCAGCTGCAAATAGTGATAATTTAAGTTATTCTTTTCCTATTTTTATGCCTTTAATTTCTTTCATCTGTCTAATTGCTCTGGCCAGTGTTTTGAGAACTATATTGAATAGAAGTGGTGGTAGAGGACATCCCTGTCTTGTTCCAGATATTAGAGGGAATGCTTCAATTTTTCTCCATTCAGAATGATGCTAGCCTGAGGCTTAACATAGATAGCTTTTACAATGTCGAGGTAAGTTCCTGTTATCCCTAGTTTTTCTAATGTTTTGAACATAAAGGGATGCTAAGGGTCTATCGATCTTATTTATTTTTCGAAGAACCAAGCTTTACTTTTGTTAATTTTTTCAATAATTTCTTTTGTTTCAATTTTGTTGTTTTCCGCTCTGATTTTAATTATTTCTTGCCTTCTGCTACATTTGCTGTTGTTTTGCTCTTCCTTTTCTAGGGCTTTGAAATGAAGTGTTAGCTCATCTATTTGTTGTTCTTTCCTTTTTTTGAGGAATGACGTCCATGTGATGAATTTCCCTGTTAAAACTGCTTTCATTGTGTCCCATAGATTTCGATATGTTGTGTCTGTATTTTCATTTATCTCTAAGAATTTTTTGATTTCCTCATTTATGTCTTCTGTAACCCATTGATCATTCAGTAACATATTGTTCATTTTCCATGTGATGTAGGATTTTTCCTTCCTTCTTTTTCATTGATTTACAGTTTCATTCCATTATGATCAGATAAAATTC